>NC_035436.2:56252514-56617756 GCF_002127325.2 Helianthus annuus
AGTTAGAGTGGGAATCAGAGGGTGCCCATTTAAGGGTTTAATGCCCACATAATTACCAACTCATAGGTACTTTCATAGTGGAAATTGACTGGAGCAATTAAGATTAATGACGAAGTCAAATCTTAATTACGACGGTTTGACTTTTAGGAATATAAGCTAATTAAAAATGACTAAACAAGGATTAGAACTCTTACTTAAGGTCCTTTCTATCTTTTTTACACTTCCAAGTCTTCTCCTAAAGCTAGGTAGCTCCGAAAACCAAGTTGTGAAGTTGCAAGTGAAATGAGCAATTGAAGATCACAACTTCATGTCCTTATATATGTTTCTTGAATCAATTTGATCATGCCAACAAGGTCTACAAGTGATATGGGATCATTCCAAGTGTCCCTAGGTTCCTTAAAACCATCAAACAAGCTCCAAGTATTGAAAACCAGGCTTCTAAGTCGGTTAATGATGTGCTGAAAATGGGTTAAATAAAACTAACTAAATTACCCTAATTCTAGACTCTCTAATCTTTAAATTTATAAAACTAAGACTCAACCTAAACCCTAAACCACACAATCGGCAAGTGAACCGATTGATGTAGTAAAGCTAAAGTAAGTCTGAGTATCGAACCCACGAGACTCTACTGATTACGCTACGACTCTATCTAGACTTAAACTGACACGACACACTAAATTGTTTATTGATTTGGGGAGGGGGGGGGTTTCTAAAAATCCTAAAATTATAATTAAAATTAAACTAAATTAACTAGACGAACAGACGGACAAGGCACGAACTCACACGAAAGCTGAACTCAAGATGATGAAGGAACTACCTAGACAGGAATCCTGATTGCTTTTAATATTGATTATAATCGGAAGTTGGCTGCTATGGAACCGGGATCTTGGGATTCTCACCCCTCGGGAAATCTAAGGACCCCTAATCCTTCTCAAGAGCGCGCTAAGATCCCCTAAAGGTTGTTAATTTACCGGTTATTAGACTCCCTTACAAGACATCTAATTGGGTTTATAAAAGTATCCTACGAGGCTCACTCCCTTACGAGACCTAAACCTAGGATAGGTTTGTTTTCTCAGCTAGACTTGCTAGACAGCAGCCAAAAGGTTAACTTCCTAAGAAGGACCCACCTTGCGGTTTAATCACTTAGACCTAGCAATAATCTCGCACCTTACAACTATTGATGATTAGTAGAACACTTGATTTTATAAGATTACCAATTTTTACTTCTAAGGTTACTTACTAGATTTTCACCCTAAAGGATCTAAGGTTTATTATGTGATATAGACACTCACCAAAACCTGAAACCCTAGCCCGATTCTATTCCGTGATAAAGACCGTCACCAAGATTCGAACGAAGCAATAATCAGTATTCAAATAACATCAAGCACGCAAACACATCTAACTGATAGAACAAACCGTTTACAACTTATAAACAATCCATAGCTTCCATAAATCCAAAAATAATCAAAACTTAAGCAATCATTCAACCATGTCTAGGTAGTAACAGAAATTTAGCCGATAATCATGTCTAAAAACATAGTGTCAATCATGGTCAAAACAGAATTCATAATCAAATAACAAGAAACAAACGAAAACGAGAGAAACAAGATTATAAAACCCGTGAACTCCAATCTCGTGTGCTCCTGCGCTTCAACAATGATTCCCAGCAGTCCCGAGCCTTCAAACGCCTGAGAACAACCTCTATGATCGCCTAAAGTTCGTCCAAATTCGTAATTGGGATCATAATCACGGCTGTTGATGATGATCTCCTTTTATAATCCCCAAAACCCTACCAACTGATGTTGTTTAAAGTCGGTTTACGTAAACAAACCCCTCGCGGCCCGCTTCACATACGGTGATAAGTTTACGCGGGCCGCGCCCCATTCAAACTCCAGAAATCCTTGTTTAGTTAATGCGGCCCACTTGAGATTTTCTTGTAAGCTGAGGCGGCCCGCCTGGGCATTCCAGAGCTGCTTTTTCTCTGACTTACTTTCGCTCACGAACTCCCGGTTCTTGACCCGACAATTTCTCTTGTCATATTTTACTCGTTTCTTTCACGTTTCAGCTCCAAGTACCTGAAAACACAAAACAATCAAAAGTATATACATTCTACCTAAAACCGACACTAAAAACGAATAACCAACAACTAAAACTAGACGCAAATACCGATGTATTTTCCAATACATCAGTTAAACCGACTGTAACAGGCAGCTGTCAACATTTCCTGTATCTGGCAGTCCCAGGCGGCCCGCGTAAGATGTATGGGAGATCTTACGCGGCCCGTATGGCCCTCCTGCCAAACTTCCAAGTTTGCTATATTTACACTTTTGGCCCCTGATCCTTCCAAACTTGATTTTTGCTTCATATCTTGCACTTTTAACCTCCAAACTTGACTTTTAAGGACCCCAAGTCATAAACCAACTTTGTTAGGTCCCCGATAATTCAAACGTTCACCGAAAAGCCTTGAATTTCAATGTTGACGCTTTTAACCCCTCGTATACGAATATTGTCATAACTTTCTCATACTTTATCGAAACCTTGTGAAATTTTTATCACACATTCTTGTGAGTATAATTTATCATTACAAAGCTTCGGGTCTGCTAAAAGATCACTCAGAGGTATACTTTAAACATGTTGACACATTTAGCCCCTGTAGTTTGTAATTCCTCACTTTCTTTCACAATTAGCTTCGTATGATCCATGACTTATTCGTTTGAAGGTATAAACATCTTGTAGGGCTATTTTAAAATATATTTATCCATTGTTGACATTCTGGATCCTTGTTTACACGCAGTTTCCTTGTTTGTCAACTTTAGCCCTTCTAATTCAGTCCTTTACACGTTTAAAGTCCATGACACGTGTCGATATAATATTGGACATGAATTTTCGAGGTGTTACAGGGGGGTAGCTAGTTAGGTTTCAATTCTAAGTTACATTCTCTAGTTACATTTCAAGTGTCTAATTAGTTATATTAGTTACTGGACATTTTAGTAGGTGTTATGGTGTACGGGGATCATTACTAGCTCAGAAACATTAAAATAATGCTTCTAGTAATATTTTGGTGTTCCGGGTAATATCCGGTTGTTCAGTTATATACTGGTTCGTTAAAGTGCTGAATTGCACCTTTTAGTGTCTTTTAAGTACCCTTTTGTAATACTTTCGATTCCCGACACTTAGGGAAATATTCTGGATGTTAAAACATGAATTCTGCATAATATTTATGTTGTTAAAAGCTGATTTATTGCTGAATTATATAAAATTCTGCACTTAAAGTGCGTTTCGGATGCTTTTTAGTGCTTATTCTAGCTTCTGGAATGTTTATATGTTAACCCTTGTATGTACTCTTGGGTTTTAATGTATTCTTGTCATTGGACCTACATGTAGGCTCCAATTCTATTGTCTGACTGTTTTCTGCAGTTCTGTTGACACAATGTGTCTTACCGGTGAGTTTACTAGCATTTCTGACGTAACGCAGTTCATTATTGCATAATGTAATTCTTGTAGTATAAAACGTGCATGAATTCACTTGTGTTATATGAAATCAGATAATGTTGACATTAAAGCATATAATTACAGTCACTAAATAGTATTTAAAGTGTACGGAAATTACCGGTTTGGTGCCAGTTGTCACACAATTAACCTCTTCATTTACCATAAGACGCATTTTAAACACCATAAATGATTATTTACCATTATCCGCATTTCAAAACTTCAACAATTGTCTTTTAAAATTTTCACATTTCTTGACTTACGAAACATCTGTTCAGGCACAATTCAACATCCACATAATCTAAATTAAACTCAGACACAATGAGAAGAATGCTTTCATCATGATGCTTTTATAAAGATTGCAATTACATTTAATAGCCTAACAAACTCCCTACATCTACTATTAGCCTAAGCATTATTACATTGAAAACCTCTATTGAGCATGATCTATTGAATATCATATGTTGTTCGTTAAGATCTGTTGACCCATAGCAGACCTTTGCTTCTTCAAACTTTCTTCAGACTATGTCTTCATCAGCAGAGGATCACTTGAAACAGATGTTCTCTTTGGGCAGAGTTTACCTCTGACATACATTTAGAGTAGCAGATGTTGTGTATTTGTAATTGAGAGGAAATTCTTCAAAAACTGTTGACTTACCAAATAATAAAAAAATAATAAAATTTCAAACCTCTGGCATAAAAAATAATAAAAAAATCTCTTCATTTAAAGACCAGCAATACTCTACATAGTAAACACATGCTTCTACAACTCCAGCAGACACAGATGTTGCAAACCTCTATTAGGCAACAACATATGTTGCCAACAGTACTCTTCATTTAAAGACTAACAATACTCTACATAGTAAACACATGCTTCTACAACTTCAGCAGACACGGATGTTGGGAACCTCTGTTAGGCAACAACAGATGTTAGCAACAGTAGCAAGTCAAACAGCCGTTAGATTAGCAGAGGATCACTACTAAACAGATGTTCTCTTTGGGCAGACTTTACCTTTGACAGAGATTTAAAGTAACAGATGTTGAGTATTTGCAATTGAGAGGAGGAAATTCTTCAAAAAACTGTTGACTCACCAAATCATAAATAAATAATAAAATTTCAAATATCTGGCATAAAAAAACTCTTCATTTAAAGACCAACAATACTCTACATCTTAAACACATACTTCTACCACTTCAGCGCACACGGATCTTGAGAAGCTCTGTTAGGCAACAACAGATGTTGGCAACAGTTGCAAGTCAAACAACCATTAGATTAGCAGAGGATCACTACTAAATAGATGTTCTCTTTGGGCAGACTTTACCTTTGACAAACATTTAAAGTAATAGATGTTGAGTAATTGCAATTGAGAGGATGAAATTCTTCAAAAAACTGTTAACTTACCAAATAAGAAAAAAAATAATAAAATTTCAAACCTCTGGCATAAAAAAACAATAAAAAAAAACTCTTAATTTAAAGACCAACAGTTAAAAAACAGATAGATATCAACAGACTTTAAAAAACAGAGGTTTAAAAACATATAGAAATCAGCAAAATTTTTAACTATTTTTTAAGAAGGGACTTTTGATGTTTTGAATACATTATTATGCTTTCATCATCAGCAGATGTTCTCTTTTGGTTAACTTTAACTTTGACAGATCTATACAGTAACAGAAATTGATTCTTTGTAATTATTCAAAAAATTGTTCAACCATAATTCAACATTAACATAATCTAAATCAAACTCAGAGACAATTTCACATCTACATCAATTTCGATCTACAATACTCAGATGATATTAAAAATTACATAATAATACTTATGCACCCAAAAATTAGTAAAAATAAAATGCTCCACAAAGATTAATTGGATTAAAATTTTAATTATGAGATTAAAAGATCAACAATTACATCGAGTACTGAACAACAAAACTTTAAAATCTAACAACAACACCAAGAAATTTAAGAATCTAACAGCAAAAATTAAGTGCTTTTAGCTTCAACTCCATCGAGTACTGAACCTCTCAATGTATATCTTTGACCATCGCCATGAACTTCATGGAAGTTGAAGGCATCGCCATCAGGTTTCTGGAAACCTGGTCTCTCATGAACAGACCAAGATGCAGTCCATCAAAACACCTCTTCAGCTCTTGAAGAGTAGCCCTATCCTCATATACTTAATCCATAACTTGCTTGATAAAGAGCTGCTTTAAATCATCGGAGCCTGCAGAAGTGTATGCATCTTCTATGTATACATTCTATACATCAGAATTCCAAACGTTATGCATCTTTTAATACAAAAAGGCAGGAAAGAACAAACTGAATCTAGTTATATATCTTACTAAATGAAATCTTATCTTACAGCAGAAGCAGATCCTTTCTTGCGTTTAGTAGGAACCACTGTAGATTCTACATCATCATCATCTGCCCAAATCATTCATAATCATCATTTAGTCATAACCCAGATTAATTTAACTGTACATTTAATAATCTTTCTTTGTGTTTAATTTAATACTATCAATATCCATATTAACATATTCTAAAACCATTATGGCTCCACAAATACTTCTACCACTGGTCGCTCGAAGAAAACAGAGCTGAAATATGTCAACAGTTTAAAATAAAAATTATCAACATTACCAACTGTCACATCCCGACCACGTAAAACAACAAATCGTGACGGAAACGTCAGGGAGTGTTGTAACAGAATTATCGTTTCATAACCATGGATACAAAAAGAGTTTCGTTTTATTGGTAATATTAAACATTAACATTGTCTTAACACATAACAAACAAGTTCCATATCGACTATCACTATTATTATGTCACTAAGGCCTTGTCCAGATCCTATGTGACGCATGCATCCTAGAAATCACATCATTCAACAACACCTGAAACATATGTAAAAACAAAGTCAGCAAAGAAATGCTGGCGAGTACATAGGTTTTACAAGAGTATCGGAATCATGGCTAGTTTACATGTTGCAGTACTTTATTAGACTACAAGAGTCAAAATACAAACCTCGTTTTGAAAAGTGTATTGCAACATAATTTAACCAACTCAAATCAAGTGGGTTATAATTTATAAAACCTCGTAGCCATGATTCTTAACCCAAAAACATTTGTTTTAAAAAAACCAATTTGTAAAACATCTCGTGAAAACTCGTTAATAAAACTTGTATGGTTTATATTCTTTCAAAAACATCGTTTCGTGACATCGTTTCAAAATCGTTTACCCAAGTGAACTAAATAACGCCACAGTATGTAATATGATGAAAACACTTATATATAAGAAGTACCAGCGGCGTATCTACCATGCTTTCACCACATTACACCCGTCCCGTTATCTAAACACTAACCAAAAACCAATCGTTTACCCAAATCGTTTAACTCGTTAAAAATTCATTTTCCAAATCGTTTCCAAATCATTTACTTGTTTAAATCATCCTCGTTTTAATTGTGAAAACTATTTATGGTGGTCTCGCTAACAACGTTCAAACCTTCGTGACTCGACTATCTCGTTTCTCGCTTCTCGCATTAACAAACCACCATAGGGTAAGTTAACTATCATCAGATTCAGTCGTTACCCACAACACCCACACATAACCATGGGTGCAGTACGATAACGGGATTTGTCAGATCCTATGGTACCATAACCTAGTACTGGTCGGCTTGATCAGTGCTAATGAATGTCATTCGTTATGTAACTACAACCATCAAGTTTGTTCACATTATTGAAAGTCGTTATTAATTTAGTATAAACCATTTTAATCGTTTTTGAAACCATCGTTTAAACTTTGAAATCATTTTGTACATATGAATCACCCCAAAACAATTGAAAACAGTAAAATAGGGGAACTATGTACTCACATGAAGTGCAAAGTATCCTCAATCAATAGAACTTCAACAAACTCAAGTAATTCAGGGAAATCAAGCAACACTTAGTAATCAAATCACTAGATCAAACAATAGACGCCTAAATCGGGAGATCGGATAGAATGAAGTCTTGTAAACCAAAAGAGTGTTGGAACTCATGTGATATGGTTTAACAAAGCTTACATCCTAAATCGGAACCTAACCAAAGTGCTTTCGACCCATCGCGACCCATTAAGGTAGCTTACGCTACTTTAACGTGTCGTGCGCGCAAAGCGCGTTTGAGACGTCTAACTAGTCCTATGACAAGTATTATATGCCAAAACATGTTTAAATATGTTACATAATCAGTTATGTGACAAAAGTTTAGGTTACATATGCTTATTTACCAATTATACAAAAAAAGGCATTTTGGTCATTTACCTAAGGCATATAAACTACCTATCATGTAACTACTTAAACTAGGTGACCATAAGGTATAACCTCGGAAGGTTATTCTCTATGCAACTATGGTCACTAAACATGTTTGGTCGGATCCTAATGATCGACCAAACAGGTCGTGTTCGAAAGTCTAAGCGGGTGTTTAGTCCGCTTGACTTACGACTCTACATAAGCACTAAACTAAAAAGTGACGAGCTAAACGTGCTAAAACATGTTTAGTTAAGTTAGAAAACAGGTTTGGTATCAAAACAAACGGTTTTGATACCCTAAAGTAGTTTGGTTACAAAATACGCGAGAATACGCATTCTGGCCGAAACTACGACTCGTCACTGAGCCTAGATAACGTGGTAATTAGTAGGTATAGTCACCAGGGACTATAACCATCGTGATTACGCTCACGTTATAAAGTTCAAACGAACTTCGCATTGACCATAAACTGGTCAATGCAGAAAGTCAAACACAGTTTGACTTTTACGATAAAAACGAATGAAAAGAACGAAGGAATACTTACAAAGGGTCCCCGCAAGCTTTGATCTGATTTACCTTCAGGTATGAAGTATAAACTCCAACTTAGAAGGCCAAAATCAGATCAGTGTGGGTTTTGCAAGTGAAAGAAGGTGGGTATTTATAGGAAATCTAGGGCCGTTAGGATCGTTTATCGGGAAACGAGCTTTGATCATGGCCATACAAGTGGGCACACGGTATTAGAATACAAGGGGCACCTAAAAACCATCAAATTTTGCCCATAGAATGATCAAAACCATGTGCAAAGGGCTTGAATACCAGCTGCTGTTTCAGAAAAACAGTTTGCTGTTCTGGGTATCTAACGCGGCCCGCGTAGCCAGACACACAAGCTTACGCGGCCCGCCTGGGCTGAGTTTCCAGAAATTGCAATTTGGTCCCTGCACTTGAGAATCTTGCATTTCGGCTCATTTTTTGCACGTTTGAGCCCCGTTAACCTCATTTCAAGGCTCTAAAATGAAGTTAAAGTATAGGAAACTCAAAACATGCTCAAAAATATCTCGGATGTCGGCTCGTTTGGTCGTACGGTTGCGTTGTTCGGTTAATTACGACGGGAGTCGTAACGAACGCAAAAACGATCCAAATTAAGCGACGAATGGATTTTTATTATGCCAAACACTAAAATAAAATATTTTAATGTTTACATAAATTTTTGGATGTCCGAATATATTCAGAACGTAAGATATGCGCGAAAATGCAAACTTATATACTTTTTGACGCTTTTAGTCCCTATTGATCAATAAAGTTTATTTTAGCATACCGAACCCCTCAAAGCCTATTTCTAAGATATGTAAAGGTTATTTAGGGTATGTTTAACTTATGATCAAGTTCCGGAATGTTCGTTACTATACAAATCGGTATAGTTTTGCAGTTTGACACAAATAGTCCCTGCGATCGAACAAGCTTGATTTCAACACACCAAACCATCCAAAACTTCTTTCTAAGTTATGTGGAGGTTATTTAAGGTATGTTAAGCCTATTTCACTATTCCGGAGTGTTTGTTGCATTAAACTGGTTATATTTACGCATCAGTGCGCGTATAACCTTCCAGAAAGCAATTTAGAGCTTGAAATCGGAATCGAATCAAATTGAAAGATCCTAAAACATAAATGCACACATAAAAACACCAAAACACATATAATAACACCAAAGCACATTGTTTTATTAATAATCATCATCGTTTTACATTGAACATTGCTTATAGAACACAGTTGTCACACCAACAGTTTAAAAAAATCCACAAACCTAAAATAACCCGCAGATGATTGTATAAATTTCAAACAACTATGATTAGACTGAAATATAAAGCGAGACTTAGAGTAGATTAGTTCAAAATTCAAAAATTCAAAATTATAAATAAAAAAAACATACTTTCAACGACGTCAGAACAATGATGCTGGAAACAACTGTAGAACAATCATCATGATCATCTGCTCAAATCATTCACAATCATCATTTAGTCATAACTCATATAAAAAACAATTACGAAAAATCAAAAACCAAAACAAATATAATTATATATGACATTACCATCATCAAGGCAAACCACATATCCCCAAAATTTGTTCTGAAAGTGGGTCAGAGAGGGCTTCGGTTTTCTCTTTTCCTTTACGCACAAATGTCGAGTATTGAGAAGAAGGGATTTGAGGGAGAGATACATTGGAAGTGTGGTTTGAAAATACAAAAGCAGAGAACACGAGAGTGTAAATATGAAGAGGGAAAAGAGTAAAAAAACCTTTATATAAGAAGATGATTGACAGAAGTGAGTAAGTGACATGCATTAATTGCAAATTACGTATCCCCATACATTTTGAATTTGAAATTACCAGCAATTTCAAAACATATGCTAAGTTATACGCATCCCATAGGAAGGACTTTCAACCTCTGCTGGCTTTAAAAGATAGATATGGACAGAGGTTTTGGAAGGAGGAAGACTTTTAGATAGATTTTAAAATGATTTTATATATTAGGCTTTATGATGCAGTAATGACATAAGAAAAGCATTGTTGGACAACCTCTTTGGCTGCCACATAAGCTTTTCTTATGTCATTGGGATTTCTCCTTTTATAGAAAGTATAGATTTTTAATGTTTTTAATTTTTATAATATTATATTAGTTTATTACTAATATCTTTGATAATCTAAAATTTACGAAGTTTATATATATTTCAAGAAGTAATATTTTCTACATTTTTTAAAATTCAAACGCCTTATTCCTAGATAAACACTACGAATTACAACCTCTATATTTCATTTTTTTCACGCCTTTAACTTTTTCCAACATTCTCTCATTAACTATACAATCCACACACAATCATGAGTTAAAATTTGTATATGTCTGATATATCATCAAATTCAATCAGAATAATGCTCAAATCTTTTCTCATGCACCTTCCCTCAAGTGATGATGAAAGACAACTGTTTTGGAGTTTAGCCAATAAGCAACTCATCACATTTAATGATGATGATGATGCGTATATCAAACTGAGGGAGCTCAACACTAATTTGGACAACGGTCAGGTTCTAGTATCAAAAAAGAAACACAAATTTATAGCGAGAGGTTGTAAAGATGAAGATTGCTAGTAGCAGACTCAATACATTTTTCATTAGGGTCATAAATTTTTTAGATCGGTGGTCTGTCATTAAATATTAATTTTTTTCAGTTAGATTAGGTCCAACAATAAAACAATAAAATCAAACTAAATTTTAAATAACCAGAAAATGCATAATAGAAATGTAATATTTCTACATTTAGGGGCTGTTTGGCTAAGCTTATTTTAGTGACTTATTTACTTATTTACTTTTTGAAAAGTTAAAAGGTGTTTGGGTTAGCTTATTATGTGAGAGGAATAAGTAAATAAGTCATTCCATTATGACTTATTTGCTTTTCAAATAAGCAAATAAGTAAATAAGTCAAAAAAATAAGCTTAGCCAAACAGCCCCTTAATAGGCATGAATGTTTGGTTTAAGTTTTTTTTATTATCCTTTAAAAAATATATTTATACAAGGTAAAAAATCTCTATTTATATATATTTAATAAATGATAGAAAAAACTATATAAAGTAATAAACCTTAAAGTAAATTAAATTACAGATAAGAGCATTCACAATCGATCACCCGTACTTATGTGAGTGTATCCTCTGTATTCTATAAAGTAGTTATGAGTGGTTGTGAATTGAGAAGAGAAAATATTATTTTTCATTAGTAAATGTGGAAAGACACTTTCGCACTCTATAAATTTTTAATATTTTTTTGAAAGTGGTTGTGAGTGGATGAGAGAAATAAAATGTAATAATAAAAGTATAAAAAATTATTATTTAATTGAAAACAAGAGTATAAAAGATAATGATTTTAGTGTAATAACATAGATGGAGTAAAGAATCAATTGTGAATATTCTAACAAATAAAGTAATTGAAATTTAATAAACAATTAAAATTAACTTTACCTTGAAACAACTCCTCTCGCAACCAATTATTATTTCAAAAGTTTTTTTTTTAATTTTTTTATTTTTCTTGAACTAGGTATGGGGTTAACTTTAAAATACTATAATCTTTATTTTTTTAACTGATGTAACACCCCAAAAATATCGAGCTATGAGATTACGTGTATTATATGTTTACTTATACATACAAAACAATACCTTTGAATCTATGCTATATAATAAAAGAAACCAATGAATGGGCACTTGTCATTATTCTAGACTATCATAATTATAAATAATTATTAATTAATTTAATTTTAAATTCAAGAAAATTTCAGTTCCTTATAAAAGTCATAATCTATATCCAAATTTAAATTCCAAATGGATAACTATGATCTCAAAGCATTAAAATTCTAAACAACTTCAAAATCATACAAATTATGTTGTTTTATATATTGGATTCATTAGAGTTTGATACCTTATTTTTTGTTGGTTAATTACTTTAAGATGGTTAAGACATTTATAGTTTTTGATTTATTGAATTTGTTATTATATGTTTATGTTTGTTTATCAAGTTGAATACATGACCAATAATAATTTGACTATTAAATATAGAACCGATATTATTATTAATTATAAAAAAATACATAAACTCTTAACTAATTAAAATCAATTAATAAGTTAGTTAAAAACAATAAAAGAAACGTATTTGGGGACACATGACACTTCCTCGGGCCCTCTCTAATTATGTTTTCCCACTTAAATCAATATACTAATTTGGCTGTCTTTGTTTTACAGGAAATATTTATTATATAGTTTAAATTGTTCAGCCCGTGTAACACACGGGAAACTAATCTAGTAAAACAAATAAAGTACAATAACTAGGAACAATTAACCTTGTTAGAAATACTCTATTTGGTTAGTTAAACAAAGAATGGTGACATTTATGAATGAAACTAAGTTCAGGGACTAAATTAGTCAACTAGGGATTTAAAGTATTAAAAAGAAAAACTTTAAAACAAAACACACAGTGTGTGTTATGGAAATCGACCAGAGAGAGAGAGGAAAAGGGGTGAAACCCTTCTTCAACTAAAAATCAACAATTGAAAGCCAAATTGAAGCTATAATTCGTGCATGATTAGGGGTTTTTGATAATCTAATCCTAATTAACACGAGGTATGTTGCAATTTTCGTTTTCAGTAATTATGATGCATGTGGATGAACTTGATTGATTGAGTTCTTAAGAATTGTTGATAGAATGACCTTAGAGTGGTGTAATATAGACCTAAGGCTTTAATTCTAATGGAATTTACAAGTTCCTTAGCAATAATTAAGTGTTAGGGCATGATTTTAGTATATGAGTAAATGAGGTGTTGATGAGATTGTGTAATACATGGAATATGATAGTAAAATTTAATGTTTGATAGAAACAATATTGAATTCCAGTTAATAATTGACTTTGATTTTGTTCAATATCTAATAATGCAAATACATGGTCTAACATTGATTAGTAGAAATCATGTAATTGATGTATGAATTCATGCTCATAAGGTGTTTGATAATATGCCTAAAAGAAGATTTAATTGCTAAAAAGGCCGAATTATTAAATAAAGAACTTGTGAACAAATGAATGATAAGTTTATATATATCATAGAAAGAGCTATGAGTTCTAAAGGTAAATTTGATTTAAAACCCTAAAGGCAAATCGGGCGAAACATCAAGTGGCCAAGAGGGAAAGGACACGCGTTTGAAAGAAAAGCTCTAAGGTACGTGGCTTAATGCTTCGTTATTATTGTCATTTAAATTCTTCGTTGTTGATATGTTGATAAGTAGAATAGGAAATTTGCGTGTTTAGTTTACTTGTTATGAAGAAATTCATGAAGGTAAATCAAACGGATCATTTTAAGATGAGTGCAAATCGGGTAACGGAAGCACTTTTACTTAAATGACAACCCCGGGAATGGGAGGTCATTGATTAAACTAGCGATCCAGTTACGGCGACGTGAGGGCCGTAAATATCGAAACTCGGAATGAGTATAAGGAATATGAGAATACTTAACTAGAAGTTTTATTATTCTGTCTAAGTTCATGATCTTAGACTTCAAACAGGTCAATTATGTGAGAAGCGCAAACCGGGATTTGGGAGCGCAAGTCAAAGAGTTATAGACTCTTAGGGCGAGTATGATCAGTAACTGCACAAATTCCGCATGTAGGAATCTTGTTAATAACGTCCAACTACTAATAGTTGAACGGGTCGGATAATGAAACAAGTATTAATTAACGAATGTGTAAATCACTTGATTTGCAACTCCGGATATTAGAAAACTTTTATGGATATGATTTTCATGTGAGTTTTTAATACAAACAAGCAGTTTTGATTGAATAAACATGAACGGGTCAAAAATTTGTAAATAATTATAAAGCCGAGAGCCATAATTTAAAAATAGTGTTAATCCGGATGTTGGATTTTAAGCTCATGTGATAGAATATCAAATTACGATCACGTGGGAAGAAATGGGAGGTTAAAAAGGCGTATTGTTTGAAAGTTATGTGTGTTTTAGTGTTTACGAACGATTAACACAACACATCAGAGAAACGAATGAAGGAGGGGGCGTCGACGACGCAAAGCCCAGCGTCGCGACGCCGATTTGTTTGACCTGGGGCTGTCGACGTCCTAACCGTCTCCCTACCGGATTCTGGCATCGACGCCATAAACGAGGGGGCGTTGACGACGCAAAGCCCGTATCTGGTCTAAATGATTTTGTTTGATTGTTTTGTTCATGATATTCAATCTAATAGATTTCTATTACGTTCTAACACTATTAGTTTGTAAAATCCTCAGCTTTAGGTGCATAACAACTCCTGGATGAAGATCAAGCCGCCTTTAAAGAACCGAATACATAGAAGAATCAAGCTTCCGCTTTTGTTTGGATGATATATGTAAATGATACTTCGTGTATGTTTAGTAAATGTTCCAAAACACTTTGGTAACTCGATATTTTGATCAAGTTGTTTGTAAAACCTTTATATGATAGGATAACTTTTGTATAATCTTTTTAAATGAAGCGAATTTTGTATGAAGTTGTAAATTATCGATTAAGGGTGTTATAACTGATTTCCTATCTATTAGGTTTTTAATTTTAATTTGAATCTTAGTTTAATTATTTTGTTTATTTTTACAAAATAAACGCTTCATTTAAAGTTATTTTACAAATAGACTAGATTTATATTACTTATAGACTCTACTTTGTAACTGTTTTATGGTCAGTTTACGGTTTGAAAAACCAATGTCATAGTTTGGAATGGACCGCCAAAACCGAACAAGCTGGAAAATATTAAAAAGAGTTAACTTTCGTTTTGCTCCCTATGATTTTGGTCGTTTTAATGGTTTTGCCCCAATGGTTTTAAAAAGTGTCAGTTTTCTCCTTGATCTTTCTAATTTATCACCATTTGCTCCCCGCCTCAAACTCCATCTAAAAGTCTGTTAGTTTTGTGGGTATTTTAGTAATTTAATATATATATATATATATATATATATATATATATATACACACACAATATTTTTATATCATAAAAGCTAATAATCACTCTCTATTATCTCACCCCCTCTCTCTTCCCCTTCATCTCTCTACTCACTTCTAATAAAAACTTATATTCAACATACACACGCTCTTATAGCATACACACACAACCCAGCCACCACACACATAACCCATCACCATGACACCATCACTAGCATCGTTTCACCTTCATCTGAAACCATAACCCCCAAATCTTCATCAAACCCTAGTCATGGATGTTGAGGTTTCATCTTTGGAAATGTTAGGATCTGAGGCTGTCATGATTCGTGTTTGTTTGCATGAAACGAGTAAGTGCAGCGGAAATAAGTAGCAAACTATGTAAACACAAACAAAGGAAAGTATAGATTGATAAACAATTGCTTTTCATTGATTCAAATGATTTACATAAAAGCAAAAGATTACAGTAAAAGCTTACAATCTAAACTCCCCCTCAGCCTGATACATCACAGTTGGTTGCACAAGATGAAAGGATGAATTGAGGAGAAGAACTCACTCAAAACGATCAAGTGTAACAGTACAGAGTACTATCATACTTATAGGCAAACCAAACTGCTGATATACTTCAGCTGACGTCACCATGATAGTGACATCTAACGACCTAACAAACTACAAATACTGTCCTATACAAACTACTGTTATGTAACATCTGATATTCACTAACATACAAAACAAAATGAAAACTACTGCTTCACGTTCCACTGTTGTAGCCTTAGCACAGATGTTGAGTCTTCAATGCTTTCTTCAAAGGTGATCAGTCTTTGAGAGGGCAGTGTTTGAGTCTTCAGCAGCACTTAGGAAACAGCAGTAGATAGAGCAACAGAGTTTGTCTTCAGCAGTTGTTAGGTAATCATCAGAGTTTGGTTTATCAGTTGTTGTAGTTGAGCAGCACTTAAGATTATCAGTTGTTAGATAACCACTGTCAAGGGGAGAGACTAGAGTAAACTGCTGCTTATTTGAAGTCCACTGATGGGATCCGGTTTTGGCTTTACATTATCTGTTCCTCTGTTAGGGTTCAATCCCAACAATCTCCCCCTGGAACAGATAATGCCAAAACCCTTCCTTATTCAGGACCTTTATTCTTCATCAGAAGTTCATTTGCTTCTCTTTTAAAGTCTTCCTCAAAATCCTTGGAACTTGTATCATCCTCATCCCTGCACAGTGTAAGCTCAAGGAGATCCTATAGATCTTCAGCACTTAGGCCTAGTGCCTGATTCCTTGATATATGCTTCACATCACCATTGAATCTGAGCAAAGTCAATACGTGGGTCTTTTGATCAGACATCCACTTTAGTATTTTTGAACTCAATGGGTTTCTTGGGAGAGATTTATTATCTGATGAACTTGAAGTGATTGGCCTGAAGAAGTGAAGAGCAGCATCATGAGCTTCAGACACTCGTATGAATGCTTGATCAATGATCTTGTTGGCTTCAGCTATATCTGCTTCAACTTCTTTGTCAATCAGCTCACTGTTTGTGATGCCTGCTGATGACTTTTGGCTTACTACTTTAACCTTTTTGGCAAGTACTTGTAGTTTAGCCAATCTTTCTTTATCTGAAGCTATTTTCTTCATAGCCTCTTCAATCTGTTCAGCTTCTTTGTTCTTATCTACTCCAGCAGACAACATTTCCTTCTTTTCTTTACTCAGCTTTGTGATAAAATCTTCTGCTGTGCTGATCTGTGTTTCGAAAAGTTTGACTTGTTCTTGAAGCTTTTTGTAGTCAGACTTTTTGGGAGGGTTAGAGGCTTTCATCCTCTGCTTCTCAAGTCTTTCATAAGCTTCATCAGTTTGTTGCCTAGACCATTTTGATATGGCTTCAGCAGTGCCTATCTTAGCATCCACCAACTCCCTTTTCTTCCTTTTATACTCAGCAGTGAGATCAGCAATGAGTCTTTTGTACTTACTCCAGTTTGGAGCAGTTTTCTTCTTTGAAGGATCATTTTTGACCTTTTGGATCCTTTCAGCCTCATGCTTCAAAGCTACTAATGGCCATTCTGTAAACTGGGATTCTTCAGCTGGATAGAACTTTTCTTTCATGATGAAGGCTAGAAGCTGTTCTCTCAATCTCTTCTTTTGATCAGCCTTTTCTTTGTCTAGCTTTTGTGCATATTCTTCCATCTGCTTAACCTTTGCAAGGTAGAACTCCAGTCTATTCGCAATGCCTTCTTCGCTTAGTTTTTCTTTCTCACTGTCAACCTTGGCTTTAACTTTAGCTTGCCTTGCCTTTATCTTGAGATAATCATTTATATCTTCTGGAGCTATATAGCCGATGAGTGAGGAGAATTTTCTTTTTGATGGGTCTGCTTCTATATAAAACTGTCTCATCTCATTTTTGATGGCATCAAGCTCTAGTGAATATTTTTCAGCATTTGGATCATGTATCCCTTCATCGGCAGTAATTGGCTTTCTTTTTCTTTTTAGGAGCTGTGGTTGTGATATGGGAAGAGATATAGGAAGAATTGGGGCAGTTGTGGATGTCTGACTAACAGTGGTTGAAACAACTGGTGTCTCAACAGCTGTTGTCATTACAATTACTGATGTATCAGTAGTTGTCTTCTGCTTTTGAGCAGGGGATGGAGAATGGGAAATGATATTTGAAGGTGGTGATGGTGGTGGTGACTCATCATTAGGAATGAAGACCCTTCTTCTTTTTGAAGAGGAGACTGATGATGTTTTGGGTGGATCAGTGGTTTGTGATTGTGATTGACTAACAGTGGTTGAAACAACTGGTGCTTCAATCACTGTTGTCACTACAGCAGATGTTGTAACATCTGCTGTCTTCTGCTTTATTGCAGGAGGCAGTGGTGGTGATGTGATTGTAGATGATGATAGTGGTGGTTTTTGTGTTATAGACACAGGTGGTGGTGGAACAGTAGTTGTGATGGTGTGTGATGAGGTGGTGTGTGTTGAAGGTGTGTGTGTTGATGAAATGACAACTGTTTGGCTACTGACAGCAGTTTTTGTAACTACTGCTGTATCAGCTGTTGAAGTTTGTGAGGTTTTGGGTTTCTCTGGTTCAATGTACACCCCATCTTCTATACCTTTCTTTTTCAACCTGGTTTTCTCCCCCTTTTGGCATTATCTGCCAGGGGTGTGTCCATGAAGAAAATGGCAGAAGGAGCTTTCTCACTTTGAGCATTCTGTTGTATGCTGGCCTTTATAGCCTTGATGTCTGCTTGAGTGTCTTTGAACCGAGATTCCACCATGTTGGTCAGCATTTTTACTTGATTTTCGTGCTGTTTAGCAGCCAATTGTTGCTGATGTTCAAGCAGTGGTTGGAGAATATTCCATAGCTCATTTGCAGCAAATGCTTGTGGAGCAGGTGCTTGAGCAGGAAGAGCAGAAGATTGGGCTATTTGAGCTTCTAACAGCTGCTGCACCATATCTTTTATTTCTGCAACTGAAGATTCCAGGTTTTCAACTCTGGCCGTCAATTCATTATATCTTGAATCATCACCTAAATTAACAGGATCATCTGAATCCCCACCAGCAGTGGTTGTATCAATGTTTGACTTAGGAAGTGAATCCCAAATATCATCCATTGATGCCCCTTGTTCTTGGTACTGGGGACTTCTTTCTTCAGCAACCGATAGACCTTTGATGGTACCAGTGGTTATATTTAACTTACTGGTGGTTACCGATGTTGCCATGGAAGAAATTGCCTTCAAGGGAGTCTTAGTTTTGAAACAACTGTCCAACTGAAGATCTGTTGATCCATCAGTTGTAGTTGCTGCTCCACTTGAACTACCACCAAGAGTTACTTGTAACTCAAGGGGTGTAACCTCCTCAACTGTTGCTGGGATAGCAGAGGTATTAACATCAGACCCAGTCACTTGTGGAGGTATGCTCTCAGTAATAGGTGATTGAGAGGAACTGGTTTTTGTCTGTGAAATATCAACTGCATGCAACAGGGGTATTATTGATTGTGGCATTATTATTGGTGAGGGTGTGGGGGTAGAAAGAGACATGTCCTTGGGATCAGGACTGTGGAAGATGGATCCGAGTGGATACAGAGCTTCATAATGTGGTGTCCCTGTGCTTACAACCTAACCCTTTTGTGAGGATGTAGGGGGAGTTTTAGGCTGGGGTTGAGATCTTTCTTCCAACTGCTGTGAGGAAGTAGCAGCAGTGGTTTCTTGTGACTTTTGTGTTGTCACTGGCATTAAATATGGGATCTCATCTTCCAGAGTTGCCTTTGGTGTGGGTTTGGTGGGTTTTCTGGATGTTTTTCTTTTGGTCTTTTTGGTGGCAGGTGTTGGTTTCAAAGCAGTGGGTGTGCTACTTTGATCACCTGGAGCAGTGGGCTCAGCAGTGGTTACTACAGGGTCAGTGGCAGTTTCTAAAACCTGCTCTGCCTCTTTTGTTTTTAATTTTATTGGTGCCATCATTCTTGAAAAAGTTTCTTTTGTTAGAAAGTTTATTTTGAATGAGACACCTTGTTTGGGCAATTCTGCATCTTTCTCCACAAATGTTTGTTCAAAATAATAGCTTAGAAATCTCGGAAAGAGCAGAAAAGCCTTACTATCAACGTTCTTTACCAAATCATCAAATATTACCTGGGAGTAGTTAAAGTTTTTATCGTTTAAAATTGCATACCCCAGGCATTGGATTTTTGTTGGTATCTCATTGAAGGACGTTGTTTTATTTGAAACACACATGAGCAGTGTGTGAAATAAAAATCTGGGTGCAGAAGGGAAGTAACCCTTTTGTAGGGTATCTACCTTTGGTTGTTCTGCATAACCCCTGTTCATGAAATCCTTTACCAACTCGTCTTTTGTAAAAGAAGTTTTTCCATTTAAATCATCGAGTTTAAAGGTTTCAGAGATGGATTTCGGAGAAATTTTTACCTTCTTACCCTGTATCGAGGAGTTGATGGCGGCGGTGGTATCTCCTTGTTTTTCAAGGGTAGCATTTTTCCAGAACTCTCTCTGGGTATCAAGGTAAATAAGAGCGTCTGCTGTTATCAAAGTTTTGTACTTTGATGCAGAGAGAATGTCAAGGATGGAGTCGAATGTGTGGTTATCGGTGGGTTTTGTGAGTATACCCACATAATTGTGTGGAGATTTGTAGCGTATCTCCATGGTTTCAGCGGCCATTTCAGTGGCTTCTGCTGTTTTGGAGGAAGATGATGAAGGTTTTGTTTTTGATTTCGATTTTGGCTTCGTCATTTTTGATGATGAATATCGAAGAAGATTTTTGGAGTTATGAGAGGGAAACTGTTTTGTGAAGAGAATGTTTGGAATTCAATTCGACAGTGTAATCCTCTGTTTGGATTTAATCAGGGTTTTATTTAGGGAAAAAGTGATTGCTAATGTGGCAGCGGTTATTTTGATCTGAAGGCTAAAAACTGACCACGTGTCAAACATCTGATGGAATGGTAAATGATGGAAGACAGTTGTTTTAACAACTACTAATGGATCAAGCATCAGTAGTTACAACGGTAATCAAATGAAACAGTGGATGTATCAGTGGATGAAACAATGATTTTAACATCAGTGTTTTTGAAGAACAGAGGTTGACACTTTAGCAGTGGACAGACTTTAGAGAGCAGATGTTAAGGCACAACAACATTTTAGATACAGCAGTGGATAAAAACAAATGAGGTTCATATGTTTAGCAACTGTTTGTGCAGCAGTGTTTTGACTTTTGACAAATAATTTTAGCATCTGTTGATTTTAGATGTAGATATTGATTTTTGTCTTTGTGAAAACACAATATCTTATCTATCATCTGATGTTTACAGAAATGCTATTCTTAACAGGATACATTTTAGATGTATCATATCAAGATTAAATTGTCAGCAGTGATTCTCAGAAATTTTGTTCAAGGTTTTGCCATCTGTCAATTTTTCAGACAGTGGTTTAGCATCCCTCATGATGAAGTCTTGCTCTACTCAGAACAACTCATTTTATGTCTAATTACTAGAACATGAGTGTCTTAGTAGTTCACAAATGAATTTACAATCAATTTCTGATCCGTGACAAACTAAACTTGAGCTCAACATGACCTTGATGTGTGAGTCATTTCCTTTTGACCAGTTTTAAGGATAGTAATTTCACACAAAAAAAAATAAGGAGATTACATCCTGACCAGAGATGAACTTTCACTATTAAAAAAAATGAGTAAAAGTTCAAAATACATTTTATAGAAATTAAAATGCATCTGGTTTTATTAAAAAGAAAACACCTTAAAAAAATTAAAGGATGTTTTGGAACTAATCAAAAGGATCTGACACTCTTTTCAAGTAAATGATCAAATTATGCTCAAGTTATTCTGACCATTATTTAGGTCATTTTCTTGTCAATTGATTGTAAATTTCTTTTACGCACAATCACTGGATATGCCATTGTTACCAGAACAATTTCTGTATTGATGAACGCACACAGTTGTATGATGCCCACTGAAGATCTAATTCTATCCTCACAAGTGTTTTATGCTAATACTCTTTTCTTTTGATTTCAAAAGTTTTGAGATAGCCACACCTTGAGATTTTTATTTCCCATTTCCCTGTTTACCCTTATTATTCATATGTTCAGAAATACTCACTAGGAGATTTTATTTTGAACATACCTTGTCCATAATCATTTTGAAGCAATGTTTTAAGAAATCTGACCATGTTTGAGCATGTTTTAGTTCAGATCTCACATTACTTATGATTAGGACTGTTTTAACATTTTATTTTTCTCAATATGTGTTAGACAAGGTTGATTTGGTCCTTTTGAAGGTACTCATCTTGCCTTTGAACACATGAGAGATTTTGACTAAAGTTTTTCTCCCTCTTTTCGATATCAGCAGTATGCAGGTGTTTTAGATGAACACAAGTTTTGCTGATCTGAGGTACATACTTTAGTGTTTATTAAAAAAAACATCACAAATATCGAAACAACAATTGTAGTTCATTTTGAAACATTTAACTATCTCATAATTTATCAGATATTTTGCAAATCTGAAAACTATAAGTGACATATGTATGAAAACATTTGTTGTGTGAGATTTGTGTGTCATATGACATCTTGGTTGATTTACAGAGTTTTTGAATAACCATTTTGATCATGATTTGCTCATTACTCTGTAGTTCAACTGAATGCAACCAACCTTAGTATCAATGAATTTTGAGCTGAACTGTTATGTCAAATTGATTGTTAGATCGAATTTGACTGTCCAAGCTCTGATACCAATTGTTAGGATCTGAGGCTGTCATGATTCGTGTTTGTTTGCATGAAACGAGTAAGTGCAGCGGAATTGAGTAGCAAACTATGTAAACACAAACAAAGGAAAGTATAGATTGATAAACAATTGCTTTTCATTGATTCAAATGATTTACATAAAAGCAAAAGATTATAGTAAAAGCTTACAATCTAAACTCCCCCTCAGCCTGATACACCAGAGTTGGTTGCACAAGATGAAAGGATGAATTGAGGAGAAGAACTCACTCAAAATGATCAAGTGTAACAGTACAGAGTACTGTCATACTTATAGGTAAACCAAACTGCTGATATACTTCAGCTGACGTCACCATGATAGTGACATCTAACGACCTAACAAACTACAAATACTGTCCTATACAAACTACTGTTATGTAACATCTGATATTCACTAACATACAAAACAAAATGAAAACTACTGCTTCACGTTCCACTGTTGTAGCCTTAGCACAGATGTTGAGTCTTCAATGCTTTCTTCAAAGGTGATCAGTCTTTGAGAGGGCAGTGTTTGAGTCTTCAGCAGCACTTAGGAAACAGCAGTAGATAGAGCAACAGAGTTTGTCTTCAGCAGTTGTTAGGTAATCATCAGAGTTTGGTTTATCAGTTGTTGTAGTTGAGCAGCACTTAAGATTATCAGTTGTTAGATAACCACTGTCAAGGGGAGAGACTAGAGTAAACTGCTGCTTATTTGAAGTCCACTGATGGGATCCGGTTTTGGCTTTAGATTATCTGTTCCTCTGTTAGGGTTCAATCCCAACAGGAAAGGACAATGATGGTGGATCCAGATCGGCTAAACTAATCGTGGTGGCGAAAGATGAACCATTGTTGGTAGTGGCGACTAGGGTTACAAAAGGGATGTTGACAACAATTTCTAGATCTAGGGCTTCGAACTAGGGTTCATCTCTCCGGTGACAAGAATTAACAAGACGGAGGATAGTCGTGGTAGTTCGCGGTGGTCAACAACCGCAACAGAGGGATCGAAAGCCAAGATCATCGGCCAAACTCGTTAAACTGTTGGACTCTGTCGTGGCTCCGCCTTAGTGTTGTCATGGTGGTATATATGTGGTGTGGTGATAGGCGGAAGGTAGAGAGATAGTGAAGATTCTAGAGGTTTTGGGGCTAAGGGGGTGATTCATGGTGGTTGTGGTGCCTGCCGGCGGCGACACTTGTAGAAGAGGATGGTGAACATGTTCAATAGGGTTAAGCAAAACATATCTATCACAAATCTGACATTTAGGGTTAGAAATCTGGTTCACAAATCTGTTGATTGAAAGGGTTGATATTTATGTGGTTTGGGTGGCTCCGGTGATTTGGAAGAACATGTAATGGTGGTAGCTGTTGTCGGCAGGTGGTGGTGTTGTGGTGGCTGGTGGCGGTAGTGGGTGTGGGTGTTTGAGAGAGAGAGAGAGAGAGCGTAAAATAAAGAAGATTGATATTTATTGTATATTTGTGTAAAATAGACAAGTTTAAACTTATTTAGGTGAAAAAGACACAAATGCCCATACTATTATTTATTAAATCACCAAAATACCCACAAAACAAACAAACATTTTAGATGGAGTTAGAGGCGTGGAGCAAAATGGTGATAAGTTAGAAAGATCAGGGAGGAAACTGGCACTTTTTAAACCATTTGGGCAAAACCGTTAAAACGATCAAACCACACGGAGCAAAACGAAAGTTATCTTCAAGTTAGATGGATTAGAATAAAAATCAAACTTTTGGCCAAATTAGATAGTTGGTGGTTTAGTCGCAAGGCAAAGGATTTTAAACTAGTATATAATAATAGACTGTAACAACCCGCACTTTCGCGCTCGTTACTCTCGTTATGCCTAGCACCCGAGATTCGGATCATAATGTAAACTATATCGCTTACTACGCTACATCGTATATTTTCGCACTACAATGCTTATTACAACACGCTATATCGCACTTCACAACGCTTGCGCTTATAACGCTTACGCTTACACTACTACATCACGTGAGTATCTTAACTACTCGCTCGCTCTCACGCAAACTCAAAACGCGGTTACTTGTATATATATATATATTATACTATTAGTTACATATTATTATCTATGTCTTAAAGCTCGCTTAAACACTCACTCGCACAACTCGATTTATCTCTCTAACACGCAATGTAACGCAACACTTAGTACCTCGCTAAAGTACTTAAAGTACTTGAACTAAATAACGTAGCAAAGCGCACCAAACAAGCATCCTATACGCGAAACGGAAACCTTTTTCACCAAACTGGTAGCCTCGTACGAAGACACCCGGCTTCGTACGAAGCCACTGGCTTCGTACGAAGGCAGGGCCTTCGCACAAGACCACCAGCCCACTCCTATAAATACCTAAGCCCTTTTCCATCTCATTCATTGCTGCCATTTCACTCCAAAACGCTGCCGAATTGTTGTCCAACTGTTTTCAAGTAAGATCTACTATTTTTCACACGTTTCATAGCAATTTCCACTACGATTTTACACAAGTTTATCTTCGATTTCATCAAAACTCCTCCATTTTCATCAAAGCTTCATCTTTTTCACCTAAACTCCTTTATTTTCATGAAAACCCTCATTCTTTTATGAAAACCTTCATCTTTCTTTCATCAAATCTTCTTATTTTACTACGGATCTACACTTAACCGAGTGTATTGGGCCTAGCTTTGGCTTCCCAAGTTTAGAAATCTACAGATTTCACACTCCCAGGTGTTAGATCTAGGTAAAAACCCTTTAAAACCGTTTAAAACTCGACTTTCACACTAAAACGGACCTAAAACGACATGTATTTCGTTCACTGGATAGTGGGACGATGTAGTGTCGAAACTGTCTTGAATAGGACTCGAAAACACACCCGATTTAGACAAAAACATAGCTCCGAATGCAAGAAACAACCACTTGTGAAAACTGGACTGTTCTGTGCGAAGCCCGACTTCGTACGAAGGCACTGGTTTCACACAACCCAGCCCAAGTTCTCACCTGTGACTTGAACAAAGACCTCACCGGCTCTAAGTTTAATCAGTAGCTTAAATATGGAGGGATGAACACTCGATTTCTCGAAGCACAACGCGAAGAACACTCGATTTTGAACACAGATTAAGCCAACTGTGTGAAGCCACCACCTTCGTAGGAAGGCGCCAGCTTCGAACCAGGAGCCTGTTCACCACTCGACACTCTGATTCGACCGCTTCAGCACTTTGGAGGACTTACGCACTTCTGTTCCCGCACGCAGGCGGATCCGACGCTCTCTCTACTCCATTCCAGGCCGTGTTTACTTGCTAAGCACACACTGTGAGTATACTTGAACCCTTTTTCGCTTAACGCACTTTTGGGTGTTACATACGTTCTCTATCAAAACACGCAACACTTAAACTCTTATTAAATGCTAACCTCACTTGCATGTTATACGTGATTAGTTGAATACTTGTTGCTATGTTACACAGTGATGACTTGCCCAACTGCCCTTAGCAATGATAGTACTATAGTTTGGACTCAGCACCTGTTTATTCAGGGGTTGTTAAGATCACATAGTTTACTTCACTTGTTCGCTTCGGTGAACATGTGTCGCGCATACTCTACTCGCAGTCATGTGGTTGGATTGTATCATTGTCGATAGTTACTTGATTCACCCATTACGTGTTACATGCTGGTTATGCGTAAACGCTTTTATACTATATTTATGCTAAACTTGTGTACTCACCATTACATTACTTTTTTGACTTTAGTTTAACGTATGTGACATGTTGATGGATGTTTGCGGCAAATGGATAGGAAGTTTAGAAACCCACCAAATAAAAATCTAAGTTGTCGGATTTGATTTGTTTAAGAGATTTTGATATTTGTTATGATTATTTGTGGATTATTTGTTTGATAGAATGGGATATTAAACGTATTAAAAATATTGTCATGAAATAGTTGTTATGGATTCTCTTGAACAATCTGATTCACTTAGTGTCGCGCCCCGACGATTCCGCCATCGGTTAGAGTGTGACATAGACAAAAATGCACAAAACAGTCTTTATGTTATACCTAAACTGCACTTCATACCTTTCACTATGAAATTGGCTAAACTCAAACTTTATGTTCATGTTTTGTTACATTCTATAACCTTTACAATTGATGCCATCCAAAAACTTAGTTAGGCATGTGAGGGTGTTTTAGTCATTTTAAAAGTTTGTTTTGAATTTTTGAATTTTTTGTTTTGTTTTGTTTTGTTTTTTCAATAAACCACCCAACCACTATTAACTACCCAACCACAACTCCAACCATTAATACATGACCATCACAGCCACAACCACGGTGTGAACCATCATCATCGTCGATGTCATTTATTTGACCACCATAACCATCTACACCACCATAACCTCATTTCGTTGTCATCATCAACCTTCAGCAACATTTTCATTGTTGGAAACCACTACATAATACCACCTCCATCATCATCATCACGATCACTGTCACCATCATTCACCTCTGTTTTCACCGGAGACACCATCGTCGTCGTTGTCTCTCTCAAACACTCCCAATCATCACACTCATATGCAGAGTCACTAATTTTAAAAAGATAATACAGGTAATCCTTTACCCAAATCATATTATTTTGCCAAAATTGCACAAATCAACCTTTTGGTAACCTTATAAATCATATTATTTTGACAAAATTGCACAAATCAGCCTTTATGTTATACCTAAATTGCACTTCATACATTTCACTATGAAATCGGCTAAACTCAACCTTTATGTTCATGTTTTGATACAGGGGTCAACCTTTAATACTAACGTCGTTAGATTTCTTGGTTAAGTCAACTCATATGCAAAGCATGTATAACAACCCTCGAAAACACCCTATAACGCCCGTATACGAGAAACCAGACCCATATAACCTTAGTTTTTATTAAAACAAATAAAATAATTATTTTAAGTCTCTCGCGGGTCGTGACAGGGGCCACTCGAGTGTGTCGCGGGGTGCGACAGGTCCATGTCTTGCGGAACACCTAGGGCGCCACGTGTCCAACACTTGTCGAGTCTAGTGTCATGATCCGACAACCCTAGCCGTAGCTAGGGTGCCCTCGCAGGGCGTGAAAGGACCAGGGGAGGGGGTCGCGGGGCGCGAGAGAGCCCGAAGAATTGTATAAATTGAGCAGTTTGCTGCACTTTCAAATTCGTTCATTTCTTTTCTTTTCTCTGTCCCTAATCCCTATAGTGCGAAAATAACTCGATATTATACCCCTAAAACACGAAGCTCTGCCCCGTTGTAAGTATTTTAACCCCCGATCACTAATTCATTACCCTACCCGATTGATTTAGGACCCACCAACGCATGTTAAGGCTCTGCCCGACTAAGTTCGTTGGGGTTCTGTCTCGTGTTGTATGGCTAATGTGATTTGAGTTATTTTACTAACACGTGTGCATTGTATGTTTTTAATAGAAACTCGAGAAAATAATCAAGAAATATTACTAGGAAGCCCGTAGAATACCTAAGTCTACAATGTGAGTCCATTTTCTTTTTTCACCATTTGTGAGTCATTCTTTTCTCACAGTTTTTGAGCCATGATTTCAAATGTTTTCCAAAACTCTAATTGTTTATCAGTTATAATTACAGTGATTAAGTCTTTGTATTCTACAATTGCTGCCAGTTTTATGGGGTTTGTATACAATACTTGATAACCTTCACAATTAGGCACGGGTATCCAATGTGTGATATGACCATAGTCACAGATCCGCCGAGTGACAAGTACTGAACGAGTAATTGGGTAGATATAAACATTGTAATCGCTCTTAATACTGTAAAGTTATAACAACAGATGCTTTTATAAATTGGAATGTACTCGCCAATATTTCTTGCTGATAAAATGTTTTTAAAACGCGTTTCAGGTAACTTAATGTGAAGCTATAAGAAGCCAGCTATGGAGCACTGAAGGCTTAAAGAAAGTGGCTATAAAGTTACCTAAATAAAAGTTTATGTTTTCAACAACCAGGGTTTATACCTATAAAGATATTATAAATGTAACATAGGTTTTATCCCATTCGTTTATTATAAAAGTTTAGTGTTTTGAAACTTTGAAATTTATTTCCTAACTACGATCCTGATGTCTCATTTCCGCTGCCAAATTAATAAACACCGATACCACCGGCTGCTGTCTCGCGGCTTCCGGTTCCGGGGTAGGGGTCGGGGGTTGCGACAGCATGTGAGGGCTTTTTAGTCATTTTAGTTATCTTTTAATAGTTTTTTGTATTTTTAAATATCCCATTGATTGGTCACCACAACTTGGAAGACACTTGTCTCACTCACAAATTGACAACACACACCACACTAGTTGTAACACCCCGTGTTTTCGAATGTCAAAGTCAAAGTCAAAGTCCAAGTCAACTTTGACTTCTTTGACTGTTAATGTTCTTTTTACTTTTGTATTATGTGGAGTAAGTGTTGTCTAAATGAAATGATCGAATGTTTAATCAATGCGACCGATTTATGACTGTGAATAGTAGGAAGTAAGAATGCGATAAAGTTAATCAATCAATAATCAAGCTAATCGATTCATCAATCAAGCTCGAGACTCGAATTATGTGAACTATGGTATTGTATTACGTGTGTGTGTGCCTTATGTGTTATTTGTGCGTGTTTTACTTATATGTTTGGTGTGGTATTCAAGCGAATCAATCGAAAATCGAATCGAAACTCGAAAAGCAATCAAACTCAAACGAAATCGACATCGAAACGTGAAATGTAGATGCTTGCATATAGATATAGTGATTGGGACTGAAAGTAATTTGACTAGGAACTCTATCGTATTCGTATCATCGTCCATCGAAATCGAAACTTCGAAAATCGTCGCGAAATACTCAAAATGGGTCGCGGATCGAACAGGAGGCATCCTGATCGAACAGGCCAGCCGATCGGCTAGCATCTTCCTAGCCGATCGAGCAGCCCATTCGATTGGAGCTCCTGCCCGATCGGCTGCCACTTTCCTCTTTTGGAGCCTATAAATAGGGCTGTCATTGTCACACTTTCTATTTTTGGAAAGCTCTGACCGAACCAGCCTTCTTCTTCACCTTTTCTCAGATTTCTCTCAACTCCAGTAAGTTTTCACTCTGATTCTTGTACGTTTTTTATCATTGCATGATTCTACACCTTTCTCTCTTTCAAAACTTGATTTCTAACCGTGAAATCACCAAGATCTAAGTGTTCTTGGGTGATGTCATCATGGTGTTCTTGAAGAACACCAAACTTTGGCCTCATTCAACTATGAATAGCTTAGATCTGACCGGTTTCCACATAAACAAACTAAGATTTGTAAGAATCTTAACATTTTTATGAATAATTTCCAACTTTCTTCAACCTTTTACACTCGAAACCTTAAAACCGGTAGAAACGGAGCTTGAACCGGCTAACTAATCATTCTAACAGTTAAGAGGTTCAAGATTCGGATTCTAGATACAAGGTTCACCGACGATGGGTTAAACTCTAAACCGACGTTCCGAACCGTTCACCGGCCGGACTTGGGTGATTCCTGTCCGAGCCGAAGAAACGAGTAGGAACGGAGGATATCATAGTTCAACTCGTTATCAAACTACCTCGATATGACAACAAGTAATTAAACAGCCAAGTGTAGACGAAAGGCCGACCAGGTCAGAAATGCTGGCCGAACGGCTAGGCTGTTCAAACAGCCCAGCCGATCGGACATACCAGCCGATCGACCGGGCCAGCCGATCGGCTAGCACATGGTCTCACACTTTCCAAACTTTACGAAGTATGCTATTGACGAAGTGATGTTCGATCGAGTATGCTACTTGATGCGTGCGAAGTGTAGTATATTTTTGATGTATATTTTAAACCCTTTTTACACTTTTAGCCAAGTTTTAAATTTATAAAACACGATATTTACTAACACTAAACACACATATGGGCAAGTGCACCAATCGTGGACGTAGTATAGTGTTGGTAAGATACCGAGGTCGTCCAAGGACACAACAGCTTTTAGTACCGGTTTATCCTCAACGTCTAATCAAATCAAAAAGTTAGAAAAGGTTTTTTTAAACTAAGAAAATAAAAACTAACTAAATGCTGAAAAATGAAAATAAAATAAAAACAGATAGACAAGATGAATCACTTGGATCCGACTCGTGTATTAGTATAACCTTTGATTATTTTCGCACTTTTGCACCTGTTTAAGAGATTATCTTAGTTATTGTAGTAGGCCCCTCTTTTGAAGGCGACGTTACCCTCAACCCAGTAGTTTGAGTCAGCAAGGATACAATCCTAAAGGGTTGGATTATTGGAAGATAATGAATTAAGTTATTAATGCAAATTATGGTAGGCCCCGCTTTTGGCGGTGACGTTACCCTCGACTAAGTAGTCTGAGTCAGCAGGGATACAGTCCTAAATAGTCGGGTTATAGTATTAATAGTAGTTAACTTATGAGGGGGTCAAAGAGTTTGGATCCCCGCCATCCAATACCTATGGGTATTGAAGGAAATCCTACTAAATTTGACCCAGGTCCCTTGCAGGACCTCTAAACGCTGAACAAGGGCAAGACCCTTACCAAACCGTTCCCTTAACCCCCGACCAGGTAGCCAACATACCTCCATATAGACCGTGGAGATATGAATGGTGAAAATCTTTTATTTTATATAGACAGTAAAATAATGCCAAGACACCACGGACAAACGATAAGGAAAGATCACCTTCAACATAAGCAACTAGTTATTAAAGTCATTAATACAAAACCAAATAAAAAGTGCAAAAGATTAAAAATAAAAAGTATTATACTAAACACTTGTCTTCACCAAGTGATGTAAGAGACTTAGGCAAACATGGCCTTGATTGTCAAGAACTCTTACGATCAATCTTGGATCCCGAGACGACTCACACACTCTATGATGGACAATGGATGATGGTGGTGGATGATGGTGTTGTGATGGTGGTGGGTGGTGGATGAAGTGTGAGAGAGGTGGTGTGCCAAGGGATGAGTTGAAATGAAACCAAGCACTCCTATTTATAGGCTGAACAGAAGGCTGGGCACGGCCCCGTGTCCGCTGGACACGCCCCCGTGCCCGTCTGACACTCTATCTCTTCATTAATTGTAATTCGCAATTACAATTAATGCGCCTGCTGTACTTTCGCCACGCCCCCGTGCTCACTGGACACGGCCCCGTGGTGGGCAATAGAAGCTTCTATAGGTTTGTCTTTTCTGCTGCTTCTTGGGCACGGCCCCGTGCTGGCTGAGCACGGGGCGTGTTCAGTCTTCTGCCTTCTCTATTTTGCTTGGGAGGATGCCGTTGAGGGGTCGGGCAATCCACTTTTGTTCCTTTTCTTGTATTTATGTTAGATTTAACTGTCTTTTTGCTTCTTTTGTGAATTTGAGCTCATTTAATCCTGAAAATACAAAAGGAAGACAAAAACACTCTTTTTCCAACATTAGTACTCAAAAAGGGTTAGTTTTATGCCTCATTTGATGTAATTTATATGTTGCATTTTACACACATCAAATACCCCCACACTTGAGCTTTTGCTTGTCCTCAATCAAAACTCTTTAATATGTGGCTTACACTCCCAAATGGAATGGGTAGAAGAGAAGGTTTTGGCTTGTCATAGAGTGTTGAGAATCCAAGATTTTTTTGGGTTTTATTTTTATTTATTTACAATCCTATTGGTTATGATTTATTTAGAACGTTTCATAGGATAAATTACTTATTTGGGCATAACATGCCTTTTTAAAATTCCATTTATATACAAGTTCACATACCTCACGGGAGAAATCACTCACACTCGGCCGAAGGTGTATTTTTAGTGAATCACTCGAGAGCGGCATGGAACTTATTCCTACCATAAGCTTGCCAAGCAATCAATCCTCCTCCTTTTTAACTTGTTACCTTTGTAAATATCAAGAGGACTTTTTGGGTATAGGCTTGGGCTAAAGGTGGGTGAATGGGTTAGTAGAAAAGGGCGAAAAGCGTAAAAAGCGTCGGTTTTCATAAAACACTTTGTTTTAGTGACTTTTTATTTTGAAGTATTTTTCCAAACAAGCTTTTTGTTTTAAGAGCTTTGTTTGTTTATTTCTAACTTCATCATTTTTTTTTCAATCGTCACACGAAAAACCGAGCTTGTTACTAAAATAAAGGGTGAAAAATAAAAAGGGTTTTTGGTGGGTAAAAAGGTTTTAGGGTAAAGAAATGAAAGGTTTAGGCTCAAAGGGGTTAACTAGGGGGATTTTTGGGTAGGTGGGAAAAAAATGAAAAATAATGGTGTAGAAAGAAAAATGGTTAGTCCTAATGCCTCCATCATTTACTTACTTGGGTTTAAGTTGGTAAGGACCGGGAATGAATCGTCGTGGCAAGTTCTAGAGTCGTAAGAACCAAGCGGCTATTCACACAAGAAACGAAAAATGAGCATTTAGTCTAAAGATGTAAATTTGTATGCTAAATAAAGGCTCAAAACTCACTTTTGTGGGAATAGGTTTTTATGTGATCAAGTATATATGATCAAATTTTAACTAAGCTTGTCATGCCGTTTCATAATTTTCTTATGTCGGTTCTTATTATCACGACGCTCTCGGTTGTAAATTTGTAAAAATATAACCTTATTAATCTTAGGATTCCTAACTTAAACTTTAGGCAAGTAAAAAAATGAAAATGTTTGAAAAATTTTTTTGGGGTGTTTAGCGGTTCCAATAGAGTTTGTGTAAGGCTTGTTATTAGGACTTCAAAATTTCAAGGTTTTAGCATCCCCCCACACTTAAATTACACATTGTCCTCAATGTGTCCCAAAAATAAATTTTTAGGTTGATTGGATGTGTAATATGGTGTTAAAAGCAAAAACTAATGTTACTGGCAGTCTGGACACGGCCCCGTGTCCGCTGGACACGGCCCCGTGTCCGCTGGACACGACCCCGTGGTGAACTGCCAGTAACGAAAACTTACAGAAGGCGAACACGGGGGTGTGTTGGTTAGGCACGGCCCCGTGTCTGACAAAAATCAGCAGGACAGTAACCAAACAGCAGGTCTGGGAGGTGAGCACGGGGGCGTGTTGGCTGGACACGTCCCTGTGTGGACAGTCTGTAAGCCTGAAAAACAGGTTTCTTCTCCCGGTTTTTTCCATCTTGGCCCTTTAAGTGCTAAGGCTTAGCACTCCAAGCCTTGGTTTGTACCTGTTTCATCACTTAATACCACACCAAGCAACACAAACATCCTACATTACCATAGTTAATTGTCTCAAGCATAAAGAAAAATAAAAGTAAAACGGAAAATAAAAGTAGTCAAGGAAAGTAAATTGTTCAACACTTGGCACGCAGGCCACAAACTGTTCGATAGATAAAGGGACTTAAACCTATGGGCTCGCCATCAACCCGCTCCTGCTCCTTCAAACCCCCTACTCCATGTCCTCATCGCTATCATCACCTCCATCCCCATGCCCCGCCATATACTCCCGGATGCTACTGATATCGTCTTATATATCATTGATGTTGCGTTCAACAGCTCCAACCCGGTGGTATGTGTTGTTGGCGAGGTTGTATGTGTTCCTGGTACACATGAGGTTTTCCTGCAAAAGATCATGTAAGCTTTGAAAGTTACGAAAACCGCCTCCTTGTGAGGAGGATTGACCCGGATCACCATGGGGTTGATACTGGTAGTGGGGAGGTGGTGCATGTAGAACTAGGGCCTCCTGCGGGTTCCATGCATAGCCTTGCGTCCTTTGGAAGCTCACCGACCCGTCTTCCGCCTCATAAAGTAAGTTCATGGCTCGGCAAATGTGGTAGTCAACTCGTCCCGACCATGGGCTTCTTTCAAAGGACCTCGGAATTCGCGTGAAATGCTTGAAAAGATGGTACACCCACCCTCCGAAGAAGATAGGTGTTGGAGCGCGAGCAAGGCGGTTGAGATGCATGTTTCGTAACAGGAGATATGGAACATCGAGAGGCTTCTAGTTGTGGATCCAGTGAAGGACAACCAAATCTTTCAACCCTACAACGCCACTACTGTCGTGACGTTGGTTAAGAGAGTAGGTGAGGAGCCTGTGAATGTAGCGGTAGAGCGGGTCCCTCAGCTTAGTACTCTTGGTGCTGCTAGGGTTGTAGATTCCTTCACCGATTTGAGCCCATGCGGCTTAACGTTCATTTTCATCCAAGTCTCGTAATCCCCCGGTATTTTCCTCGTTTCCCGATTCCTCTTCCCCGTACAGTCCTATTATAGCTCCAAACTGTGCCATAGAGATTGAGTACTTTGTCCCGCCACATCGAAATGCAACCCCTTCATTGTCGAACGGGTCACACCTTGAAGTGAAGGTGAAAGTACTGTAGAACTCCATGGTGCATTGATGCACCGACCGAAGCCGAGTGTTCAATGCAACTGCTAGTGGTCCCGTAACGATGTTGTTGAATCGGTCCAGCTGGTTCACCATGGTTAACAGGTCCGTGCATGCTCGCCTGGGGTACTCCTCGGGTCTTGTTTGAAGTATTTCGTATCTCGCCCTAGCATCGAGCTCGCTTGCATTGAACCTTGTGAACTTTGCCATCTGAAAGAATACACCAAAAATTAGTATGAGATAATGAGATTTTTAAAGAAACTGCAAACAGTGGGCTGGACACGGCCCCGTGTCCAGACGTCTGTGACCCAAAAACTTCATTTTTCGTCCCGGTCCCGAAAATCTGAAAATTTTTAGCCAAGTAGTTGCGGTTTCCCCCGAAAATGAAACCCTAAGTGTCGTTTTTCCCAAAACAACCCGTTTACCCTTCCAATTTCATCTTTTTCGGTTCAAAAACAAGGGTTTGAGGTCTTAGTGAGAAATCGGACAAATCTATCAACAATACAAGTGTATTTACTTTCCATAACACTAATCTAAACTAATACAAACAGATTACATCAAAAATTTGAAGTTCGATCCGGATGAACTTGAAGAACCCTAGATTTTTCCCCAAATTTTTTATGTTTAACTACATGCAAGTAACTAATCTAACTACTAATGATGATAGAATCATACCTTGATGTTGTTAAACGTGGAGGTGACGTCGAAAATCTGCGGAAAATCGCCTTGAACCAGAGCGTTTTCGGCAAAACGGGGCGTGTGGAATGAGGTAACTGTTATGAAAAGAGGGTTTTATCACGACAGTTGCCTCGACACGGCCCCGTGTCCAGCGGACACGGCCTCGTGCCGAGCAAAAGTTTTTAATTTTTTTTTTGTGCTCGTGTGCATGCCCCTTTTTCCGAAAAATGGTTAGAAGACTTACCGGTTTTTTATGTATACTCGCTTGTTTGTAACATGCCGGGTATGATGTGGATGCTTTTCACTCGTTAACCGTTTGAAATGAGATCTCCTCTTCTTCATCCTCAATGGATCCTCGGTAGAGTTTCAGCCGTTGGCCATTGACTTTAAATGGTATCCCATTTCAAGCTTTAATTTCTACTGCACCGTGAGAAAAAACATGGGTGACGGAAAAAGGTCCTGACCACCTAGATTTTAGTTTACCCGGAAATAATCGAAGTCGTGAATTAAACAACAGAACTTGATCTCCTACCCGAAATTCATTAGACTTAATATATTTATCATGTAAATTTTTCATTCTTTCCTTATAAATTTCGGAGTTAGAGTATGCGTAGTTCCTTAATTCGTCTAATTCATTCATTTGACAGAATCGATTTTTACCTGCAGTTTCTAAGTCTAAGTTTACATTTTTTATTGCCCAGTAGGCTCTGTGAGCTATTTCTACCGGCAAGTGACAGCTTTTTCCATAGACGAGCTTATATGGGGTTGTGCCTATAGTGGTTTTATAAGCAGTTCGAAAGGCCCATAAAGCATCGTCTAATTTATCAGCCCATTCCTTTTTATTTAAACCTACGCTTTTTTCAAGTATTCGTTTTAAACCTCGGTTAGTCACTTCGGCTTGCCCATTTGTTTGAGGGTGATACGCTGTTGAGACCCGGTGATAGACCCCATACCTTGTTAATATTTTTTCGAGTTGATGATTGCAAAAATGGGTACCTCTATCACTTATCAAAGCTTTTGGTGTTCCAAAACGAGAGAATAATTTTTTCAGAAATACTCTTCCATCGTTTGTTGGAAGAGCTTCGGCCTCCACCCATTTAGACAAGTAATCGACTGCCACAAGTATATATTTGTTTCCTTTGACGGTGGGAAGGGTCCCATAAAATCGAGTCTCCACACATCAAAAATTTCACAAACGAGAATTCCGTTTTGAGGCATTTCGTTTTTGGAAGAAATATTACCTGATCTTTGGCAAGCGTCACATGCCTTTACAAGATTTTGTGCATCCTTGTAAATGGTTGGCCAATAAAATCCTGAATCAAATACCTTTCGTGCGGTACTAGCGGCACCATGATGTCCTCCGTATGGACCTTCATGACAATGACGGAGAATTCTTCGTGCTTCATTACCATGGACGCACCTTCGGATGAGTTGGTCGGCACACATTTTGAAAAGATAAGGGTCTTCCCAAAAGTAATGCTTTACATCAGTAAAGAATTTCTTTCTTTGGTGATGCGACCATCCTTTGGTGACTATACCGCTAGCTAGATAATTAGCATAGTCGGCATACCATGGTTCTTGTCTACTCTCCATCATCTCCAAGGATTCTGTGGGAAAATTTTCGTTGATCAGCTCGTCCCTGGTCGCCTCCAAAGCTGGGTCTTCTAGGCGTGAAAGATGATCTGTAGCAGTGTTTTCTGCTCCTCTTTTATCTTTGATTTCGATGTCGAACTCTTGGAGGAGTAGAATCCATCTGATCAAACGGGGTTTTGCGTCTTGTTTCTTGAAGAGGTATCTGATAGCTGCATGATCTGTATAGACTACTGTTTTAGAAAGAACAAGGTAAGAACGGAATTTATCAAAAGCAAACACCACAGCTAGTAATTCTTTTTCTGTAGTTGTGTAATTTTCTTGTGCATCGTTAAGCGTTTTACTAGCATAATAGATTGGGTGGAAATGCTTTTCTTTTCTTTGTCCCAAGACTGCTCCAACTGCAAAGTCACTTGCATCGCACATGATTTCGAAAGGGAATTTCCAATCGGGTGCTATCATGATAGGTGCATTGACTAGCATTTCTTTGAGGGTTAGAAATGCTTGATTGCATTCCTTGTCAAAGATGAAAGGTGCATCTTTTTCAAGTAATTTTGTTAGAGGTCTTGAAATTTTTGAAAAGTCCTTGATAAACCTTCTATAAAATCCGGCATGCCCTAAGAAACTTCTGATTGCTCTAACGGAGGATGGTGGAGGTAATCGAGAAATAATTTCTATTTTTGCTCGATCAACTTCCATACCTTCGCTTGAGATTTTATGACCGAGTACTATTCCCTCTGTTACCATGAAATGACATTTTTCCCAGTTAAGGGCGAGGTTAGTTTCCTCACATCGGGATAGCATTCGTTCGAGGTTATCGAGGCATTGGTCATATGAGTCTCCAAAGATAGAAAAGTCGTCCATGAAGACTTCCATTGTCTTTTCTATCATGTCATGGAAAATGGCTACCATACAACGTTGGAATGTTGCAGGTGCATTACATAGACCAAATGGCATGCGTCGATAGGCGAAAGTTCCGTAGGGGCATGTGAAAGTTGTTTTCTCTTGGTCTTCAGGTGCTATTGGTATTTGAAAGTAACCTGAAAAACCATCCAAGAAACAATAAAATTTATGACCGGATAGTCGTTCTAACATTTGATCAATGAAGGGCAAAGGAAAGTGGTCTTTCCTTGTTGCTTCATTTAATCGTCTATAGTCTATACAAACTCTCCATCCTGTGACGGTTCTTGTTGGTATTAATTCATTTTTCTCATTAGTTATTACCGTCATACCTACTTTCTTTGGGACTACTTGGACGGGACTTACCCATGGACTATCGGAGATAGGATAGATTAGTCCGGCGTCAAGTAGCTTGATGACTTCATTTTTAACCACTTCTTGTACATTGGGATTTACTCTCCGTTGTGGTTGAATTACTGTTTTGTAATCATCATTCATTAAAATTTTGTGCGTGCACATGGAAGGACTTATTCCTTTAATATCTACAAGCTTCCAAGCGATCGCATTTTTGTGTTTTTTAAGAAGGCTAACTAATTTTTCTTTTTCTATGCTACTTAATTTAGATGAAATGATTACAGGTAAATTACCATCTTTGTCGAGAAAAGCATATTCCAAACCTTTAGGAAGTTCTTTGAGCTCAATGGGTGGGTCTTTAGAAGACACCTTATTCTGTGGCTCATTTAGATCAAGAACCTTAAAGGTTTGTTCTATGGCAATCTCTTTTTCAACAAAGTGGTCATCTTCTTCAATTGTATCGGGTGGTTCATCTTCATCTTCAATTAGGGGGTCATTGTTGCCAAAAGGATACTTCATTGAACGCTCAAGATCTATGCTCCTTTTGAATGCCCCTAATTGAAGAGGTAGATTGTTGAATTTCCGGTTTTTCAAAGCTTTATGAGTTTGTACAAAAGGTTTTCCCAAGACTAGAGGAGCGTCATCGAGGATGACAAAGTCGGTTGGGATTACCAATTGACTTGCTTGAACCAAGACATCCTCAACTACACCGATTGATTTTATCACTTTCCGATCGGATAGAAAAATGGGTATTTGAAGTGGAGTAAAATCACTAATACTTAACTTTTCAAAAATGTAGTTAGGCATTATGTTAATGCAAAGATCTTTATCAATGGTGATATTACTAATAAATGAATTTTGAAAGAAACATGGAACTGGTGTAATGTTAATTTCAAAAGGATCTTCTTTTATTAGCGAGGTTTGATCATTAGTTAATTTAACACTTACCATTTCTTCAACTTTAGCATTAGTGTTTAGCTCTTTTAAAAACTTAGCATGAGGGGTTACTAAACAATGATTTTCGAAAGTAGGCGACAAGAGATTAATTTCTTCTAAATTAGACTCTTCTTGTAATTTAACGTTATCGACCTCACCCCTTTCGTTGTTTAACTCATGTGTCGGTTTTTCACTTTCTTGTTCTTCCATTTTTACATTTTCAACTATCTCTACGTTATTATTACAATTTAATTCTTCTCTTGCGCGGGACTCCTCTTCCCTTGCGCGAGATTCTTTTATGCAACGTTCGATAGTTTTAATGTGTTCTAATATCCTATTGGTCACTTCGGTGAGAGAAAAAGAATTGGGATCCTCAAGGCTTGAATCCGGTTGTTCGATCCTTGGTTCCTCATGGTACTCATATGAAGTAGATGGTTCACACCATTGTTCTTCATTGTAAGTATATGATGGATAAGGGTCGAAACTTTGTTCTTCATAGTACTCATATGAGGTGGGTTGTTCACGCCCTGGTTCCTCATAATAAGAGTATGAAGGTGGTGACTCATATCTTGAATCTTCAAAGTATGAGTATGAGGGCTCATACCTTGGTTCATCAAAATATGAGTATGAGGGAGGAGGTTCATACCTTTGGTCTTCATAGGATGTGTATGAATTTGATGGCTCGTACCTGGGCTCCTCATAATAGTTGTATGAAGCGGATGGTTGAAACAAGTTACAATATTGTACTGAGTGCGGGTTTCCACAATTAGTGCAATAGTCTCTCATATAATCATCCTCCTCATAGGTGTAGTTGTAACCTCCAGGGTATTGATCCATAAGAATCACTCAGCAGACCACAACTGAGTCTCGGGACCAGAAAACAAAAACAAAGACGGAAACAGAGGCTGGACATGGCCCCGTGTTGGGTGAACACGGCCCCGTGTACAGGATCTGTATCTGGGCGTTTTAATTAAAGTTATTGTTCACGTTGAGCACGGGGGCGTGTTCAGTGAGCACGGCCCCGTGTTCAGACTCTGTATCTGGGTATCTAACTAAAAATATGCAGCACGGGGGCGTGTTCAGCGAGCACGGCCCCGTGTTCAGGCTACTGTAAATGCAAACTAAACTAAAATGCAGAAAAATGTGCGCGCGTTTTGAAAAGGTTTTGAAAAACTGATTAGGCCGTCGATTTTAAGCTTTCTTAAAATCCTTGTGTCCCCGGCAGCGGCGCCAAAAACTTGATGCGTGCGAAGTGTAGTATATTTTTGATGTATATTTTAAGCCCTTTTTACACTTTTAGCCAAGTTTTAAATTTATAAAACACGATATTTACTAACACTAAACACACATATGGGCTAGTGCACCCATCGTGGACGTAGTATAGTGTTGGTAAGATACCGAGGTCGTCCAAGGACACAAGAGCTTTTAGTACTGGTTTATCCTCAACGTCTAATCAAATCAAAAAGTTAGAAAAGGTTTTTTTAAACTAAGAAAATAAAAACTAACTAAATGCTGAAAAATGAAAATAAAATAAAAACAGATAGACAAGATGAATCACTTGGATCCGACTCGTGTATTAGTATAACCTTTGATTATTTTCGCACTTTTGCACCTGTTTAAGAGATTATCTTAGTTATTGTAGTAGGCCCCTCTTTTGAAGGCGACGTTACCCTCAACCCAGTAGTTTGAGTCAGCAAGGATACAATCCTAAAGGGTTGGATTATTGGAAGATAATGAATTAAGTTATTAATGCAAATTATGGTAGGCCCCGCTTTTGGCGGTGACGTTACCCTCGACTAAGTAGTCTGAGTCAACAGGGATACAGTCCTAAATAGTCGGGTTATAGTATTAATAGTAGTTAACTTATGTGGGGGGGTCAAAGAGTTTGGATCCCCGCCATCCAATACCTATGGGTATTGAAGGAGATCCTACTAAATTTGACCCAGGTCCCTTGCAGGACCTCTAAACGATGAACAAGGGCAAGACCCTTACCAAACCGTTCCCTTAACCCCCGACCAGGTAGCCAACATACCTCCATATAGACCGTGGAGATATGAATGGTGAAAATCTTTTATTTTATATAGACAGTAAAATAATGCCAAGACACCACGGACAAACGATAAGGAAAGATCACCTTCAACATAAGCAACTAGTTATTAAAGTCATTAATACAAAACCAAATAAAAAGTGCAAAAGATTAAAAATAAAAGTATTATACTAAACACTTGTCTTCACCAAGTGATGTAAGAGACTTAGGCAAACATGGCCTTGATTGTCAAGAACTCTTACGATCAATCTTGGATCCCGAGACGACTCACACACTCTATGATGGACAATGGATGATGGTGGTGGATGATGGTGTTGTGATGGTGGTGGGTGGTGGATGAAGTGTGAGAGAGGTGGTATGCCAAGGAATGAGTTGAAATGAAACCAAGCACTCCTATTTATAGGCTGAACAGAAGGCTGGGCACGGCCCCGTGTCCGCTGGACACGCCCCCGTGCCCGTCTGACACCCTCTCTCTTCATTAATTGTAATTCGCAATTACAATTAATGCGCCTGCTGTACTTTCACCACGCCCCCGTGCTCACTGGACACGGCCCCGTGGTGGGCAATAGAAGCTTCTATAGGTTTGTCTTTTCTGCTGCTTCTTGGGCACGACCCCGTGCTGGCTGAGCACGGGGCGTGTTCAGTCTTCTGCCTTCTCTATTTTGCTTGGGAGGATGCCGTTGAGGGGTCGGGCAATCCACTTTTGTTCCTTTTCTTGTATTTATGTTAGATTTAGCTGTCTTTTTGCATCTTTTGTGAATTTGAGCTCATTTAATCCTGAAAATACAAAAGGAAGACAAAAATACTCTTTTTCCAACATTAGTACTCAAAAAGGGTTAGGTTTATGCCTCATTTGATGTAATTTATATGTTGCATTTTACACACATCACTACTCGATTGGTAAACATTACACTTCGGATCATGAGATACTATGCTTCAACACTCAGTTGATTTTACAACTCGTTCGTAGTAGGGAATGCCAGCCGATCGAACAGTCTGTTCGATCGAGCGACATCCTGTTGAGAATCACTTCTAAGGTTCCCAGCCGATCGGTTAAGTCGGCCGATCGAACGGACCGTTCGATCGATCGACCTGAAAGGTAAGGACATTTTAGTGTTCTCATATACTACAACGAAAACTTCAAAAGTTCAAATCCTCAAACACAAGCACACCAGAGGAAGAAACAATCCACTCGAATGGCCTAGCCGATCGAGCCTACCGGCCGATCGAACAGGACTGTGCAAATGGACATACCAGCCGATCGAACAGCCCGTTCGATCGAACGTGCCGTTCGATCGACCAGCCTATTCGATCCATCCGCATTTGTTTACATATCCACGTTACTCATTGTTGTGTTATCGAACTATTCAGGCTAACCCTACTCTCAGTGCTCCCTTCAATCCATAATCAATCACAGTGAGTATACTCGATCCCTTTATGCTTTTAGCACTTTTGGGTGTTACATACGTTGCTTATATCAAAACACAAACGATCACACTACTCAAACTATTTGAACGCTAACCAATATGCATGTATTACGTGACTTAATGAATGCTTGTTGATTGTGCTTACACGTGGAATGCTGTCTACCTGCCTTAACGACGTAGTACTATAGTTTGGACTCAGCACCCGTTCATACGGGGTTTGTTAAGGAAAATTACTTGCATGGATTATGGTGGTAATCATGTATTGCGAACTGTCTCGGACGGTCAACCCGCAGTCATTGGTATTGATAGGTCCATGTCGATAATTAACATGCTTCGTTTTCCTCTGTGTACGTGCTGGTTATGCGTAAACTATTCAAACTCTATATGCTATATCAAACTTGTATGCTCACCTTTACATTATATGTATTGACTTTATTTTAACGTATGTGACAGGTATTTAGGATGCTTATTTGTTAGGAAAGCGAGGCTAGAATAAGTTTCTAGAAGCCCCCAACAAATGGTTGTCTGCCAAGAACAAGTGTCTGGGGCATAGTTGTCTGTAGATCTTGTCCTCTGGCATTACAGCCAGAAAGTTAACTGAATAGGGGTCTAGAAGCAGATAAACAATTGCTGTAATAATATTTGAATCTGAGTTGTCAGAACAGAACTACTTGTTTGCTTGTTATCTATAATAATATATTTGTTTATTCGGGATACGGTATGGGACGTATCTTTAACTGGATTTTATGAATAGTTGTTATGGAAACTTCTGGACAATCTGTTTCGCTCAGTGCCATGCCCCGATGATTCCGCCATCGGTTGGGGTGTGACAGATTGGTATCAGAGCCATAACTATAGGGAATTAGGTTAGACACGACCTAGTCCGGGTCGCTGTCTTAGAGACCTAGACTATAGTTAGGAACCAACAGACCCAGTTTATATGCCTTATTCTGCAATTCTTCACTATCACTGCACTCGAATTTTCAATTAAAGTCAGGCTATTCTGTTAGGAATAGGTGTGAAAACCGCAAACTCCCGACTAAATTGACTGACTTATGATGATTTTATCCATTACTCATGCTTATCCTAATATTTTCAATTACATATAAGGAGAATTATACCGAATCAGGAGTGAAACCCTCATTTTGATGAAAATTCTCCTTAAATTTTCTTAAAACAAGGAAGAAATTGCTAAGCCAAGGGGTGAAACCCTAACCTTGGCAGTTTGTTCTGGACTTTATTTATCTCACCAAGGCCTCGATGGACTCCAACGACCTGAACTCATGAAGTATGACCTTGGGAATACGTGTTCAATGCCCAAGAATCGAGGCAAGGACACGAGCCCGAACGTTGAAAGTGACAACAAGTCCATTGCGAATAGTCGAATCGCTTTGGGTAGTCGATGTCTAGTAGCCGCAGACAATCTACCTCTCGATTTTTATGTGTTTCGATTCTGAGAACCGCAACCGTGTACTCTGATGACTCATTGATTTTATGTGTTTCCGTGTGCTTTATCTGTTTACGTGTTTATATTTTGGATATTATTCGATTTTGCTGCCATTTCGATCAACACACACGACTCGCATTTGCTGTTCTATCTCAATTCGACATCCAGTTGTCGCAACTCTAAACGATATCATACTATGTTATGCTATACGACTAAGTTAGGCTAATACGATGCTATTCGAACGACACGCGAGCTTTGAAGGATAGGCTTCTGTTTTCTGACTGATTCTGTGATTAAATACCTAGGTACTTATGTGCTTCTGTGTTTTGTGCTCTACGTGCTTATGTGCTTCTGTGACCTATGTGCTCTATGTGCTTCTGTGCTCCATGATTAGGTATATCTGTGAATCTGTGTTTATATGTTACGTGATTCGACGTGAGTCTAAGCTTTAATAGTCTAGACGTGTGAGGTGAGATTCGACTTCGTTGTGTTGAGTCCTGTGACGATGTCTATTGCAGACCATGTCGTCGTCTGGATCCCGACACTATCTGACTCGTCAAGAAAAGAGAGACTGACGCCTCGCTGCTATCATCTCCAAGCAAGTGGCGAAAGCTGTGAGTGAGGTGTATGAAAATGCCAGCAAAACGTCTGAAGAATCCCGAGCTGAAAACCCTAAGGATTCAAGCAAGGCTGCTTTCAGCTTCAAGCAGTTCAAAGCATGCGGACCAAAAGAGTTCACTGGCGAAGATGGTCCTACAGCCATGTTTCACTGGTTCGACTCGGTCGAAGTCACTCTGCGCCAGAGCGGATGTCCTAAACATCTCCGCACTCTCAATGCCACAGGCGTCTTCCAGTCCCGTGCTCTAGACTGGTGGACGGCCGAACGAAACAAGCGCGGAAATGATGCAACTTACGCGCTAACATGGGAAGAGTTGAAGGCAATTATGATCGACGAATTCTGCCCTCCTCATGAGCGCCAAAAGCTGGAGGACGAGTTTTGGACCATCAAGCAGAAGGACGGAGACAACGCTGCTCTCACTGCTCGCTTCAAGCAGCTTAGTATCATATGTCCCGATCAAGTCAAGACTGTCACACCCCTCCCAAAGCCCCACCCCGCCTTGGAGGCGTGACATGCCCAGGATCATAGCCACCAATCATATTGAACAAGCATGTAGTTTATTTATAAAATCCAACACAATACAATTGGTGTTAAAACATAGTTTAAGTTTACAGCGGAAGCAAAACATAAGTTTAATATAAGTTTTCCCACAACGACCACGCCTCCCAGTGCAAGCTCCTTAAGCTAGGGACCTAATGACCTGCAAGGCATGTAACAACGAGTCAACAACAAAGTTGAGTGAATTCACGGTTGGTTCACTGGCTTACTAGCCCGTATCGCGGTCTCCCAGACATGTGTGCGAAGGTTAGTATCCGTATCGCGTCGCATCGCATCGCGGCCCTACAGGCATGTGTGCGAAGATAAGTGGAGTGGCATCCTACCTTTAGAGGATGGCCGTGCCTTGTAGAAAGTTCGTGAACTCACCTTTGCTTTTGCTTTGCTCGGTTTGCTTATCTTCTTTGATTGTAAGGGTATGGGATAGAGTTTAGCCTACTGATAAGCCTAATAATCTAACGCACACGAAATTAGGTAAGTAACCGATACAACATTTACGACAATTCACGAGATTAAACCCTCACAACGATTAACAAAGTGCAATACTTAACAATTCAGCGGATTCACAACGAATAACAGAGCATAGTCCGAATTCGAACAGCACTCAAATATTCAAGTCGAAATCACGACGAATCAATAAAGTATCAGCTCAATTTGAGCAGCACTTAATCATACGTTGGATAGTTACAATCGATCGGACGTTGAATCGTAATAGCGATCGAATTAATACCCTGAATCGTAGCAGCACTTAGTGATTGTGTGTGTTAATTGTAGTATTTCGACTATAACTCAGCATAGAATTGGAATTTCTATGACGTTTCAGAGCCAGAAATCGAGTGCTAATGTTCTGTATTTATACACCGATTTTGAACCGCTTACGGACCGTAAGCATTCTCCCTTATGGTCCGTAAGGGACACCTCATGCTTATAGTGTTGCCACGCGTAGGACTAGCCTAGCTGAGTCGACGGTTTTGACCAATTAGATTTCTACAACGAGTTATGTGGATAATCATCAAGTAGGAAATACCCCCCCCCTGAGTTTTAGGGGCCCTGATCCTAATTCTGATTGTTCTGGAAATCTTAGGGTTTCTGCAGAATCACTTGGGTTTCTCAATTTGGGTTTCCTATTAGACTAATTAAAATAATAAATAGGACTTTTAGTGAGAATTGCTACAAGACCTCAGATCAAGCCATCAAGAAGTACATTCGAGCCCTGCCCGATTGTGTAACCGACTTTGTTCACGCCGCCAAGCCAACAACGATCGAAGAAACCTACCTACTCGCCGCGGAGATCAATGACAAGCGAGTAAAGTCTGGTTTTTGGGATAAGCAAACCAAGTCTCTGCACCAAGCCACCGCAGCATCCACCGACTCATCTGCTCAATCCTCCAAGTCATTAAGGAGAAAGAAGAAGCGCAACAACAACAGCTCCAGCAACAAGAACTGTGCTGTGACAACCGCTGCTGCTCCTCTACAAGCTGTACCAGCTCAACAGCAGCAACAGCACCGCTCAGCTCCAGTGATCAATGCACCGCCAGCGAAGCGTGCATACACAGGCCCTCACCCACTCTGCCCGACGTGCTTGTACCATCACCCAGTGGGTCTAGCCTGTCGCTTTTGCGCTTACTGCAACCTTTACGGTCATTTCACTGCGAACTGTCGCTATGGTCCCCGTCAAGCCCCAGTTCAAGCCACTGTCAACCAAGCTCTACTCCCTGCCCCTCAGGGCCAACAAGCAGCTCAAGCACCAGCAGCCAATGCTCGAGTCTGCTTTGCATGTGGTGACCCTAACCACTTTGCAAACAGGTGCCCGAACAGGGTGGTTAAGCAAGAGCCCCAGCAGCAACAACAGCAACAGCAACAACAGCAGCCTCAGCAACAGCAGCAAGCAGCCCATGCCCGAACCTTCAACATCAATGTCCGTCAGGCTCAGGCGGATAACAACGTGGTTAATGGTACGTTCCTTGTGAATGGTATTTATGCATCATGTTTGTTTGATACTGGAGCCGATAACTGCTTTGTGTCATTCGAATTCGAGAAGCTCCTTAGTCGTAAGCGCTCTTATCTGTCCTCGTTATTCGAAGTCGAAGTCGCTATGGGAAGGACTATTGCCGTTAATTCTGTACTCCGTGATTGTACTCTCGAACTCAACAATCACATCTTTCCAATCGACCTTATTCCAATGCAACTCGGAAGCTTTGATGTCATAATAGGCATGGACTTTCTTCGCGAAAACCATGCTGAAGTTGTATGCTTCGAAAAGATGATTCGATTCTCGCTTGCGAATGGTGATCTATTGTGTGTGTAAGGTGAAACAGCGTCGAAAGGTCTCAAACTCATGTCTTGTATTCAAGCCAGCAAGTATCTCTGCAAGGAATACCGAGCTTTCTTGGCCAACATTGTAGTAGCGGAGAAGGAAAAGAAAAAGAAAGTTGAAGTCAAGGATGTCCCAGTGGTTCGTGAATTTCCTCAGGTGTTCCCTGATGATCTTCCCGGACTACCACCAAGTCGTGATATCGATTTTCGCATCGACCGCATTCCTGGAGCTAACCCCGTTGCCAAAGCCCCTTACCGACTCGCGCCATCCGAAATGAGGGAACTCTCGAATCAACTCCAGGAATTACTCGAAAAAGGCTTTATTCGCCCAAGCACCTCTCCTTGGGGCGCGCCAGTCCTTTTCGTCAAAAAGAAGGATGGATCGTTCCGGATGTGCATCGACTATCGGGAATTGAATAAGCTAACCATCAAGAACCGATACCCCTTGCCCGAATCGATGATTTGTTTGATCAGCTACAAGGTGCATCATGTTTCTCTAAGATCGATCTGCGTTCAGGATATCATCAGCTACGGATTCAAGAGGAAGACATTCCCAAAACCGCTTTCCGAACCCGTTATGGCCATTACAAATTTGTTGTTATGCCCTTTGGTCTAACCAACTCACTCGCAGTTTTTATGGACCTGATGAATCGCGTATGTAAGCCTTATCTTGACCGTTTCGTCATCGTGTTCATCGACGATGTCTTGATTTATTCCAAAACGAAAGCCGAACACGCGCAACATCTACGTTTGGTTCTTGAGTTACTCCAGGGGAACCGACTCTACGCCAAATTCTCCAAGTGCGAATTCTGGTTGGAGGAGGTTCAGTTTCTGGGTCACATCGTGAATAGTCAGGGTATCCATGTCGACCCCGCGAAGATTGAAGCCGTCAAAAGCTGGATTACGCCTAAGAACCCGTCAGAAGTTCGTTCTTTTCTCGGACTAGCGGGCTATTATCGACGATTCATTGAAGGATTCTCCAAGATCGCTGTGCCACTTACCGCTCTTACTCATAAGGACAAGCCTTTTGTGTGGGGAAACGCACAAGAGACTGCCTTCCAAACCCTCAAGCATATGCTGTGCAGCGCTTCGATTCTTACGCTGACCGACGGAAGTGACAACTTCATTGTCTACTGTGATGCTTCTAACCTTGGTCTCGGCTGTGTCCTCATGCAGCGAGACAAGGTTATAGCCTACGCATCTCGTCCGCTCAAGATCCACGAGAAGAACTATACCACCCATGACCTCGAGCTAGGCGCGGTTGTCTTTGCATTGAAGATTTGGCGACACTACCTGTATGGTACTAGGTGTACAATCTACACTGATCACAGGAGTTTACAACACATCTTTAATCAGAGAGAGCTTAATATGCGTCAACGCCGATGGGTAGAACTTCTCAACGATTACGACTGTGAGATTCGTTATCACCCAGGCAAGGCGAATGTGGTTGCCGACGCGCTCAGCAGAAAGAGTTACGTGCTCAGCACCCGAAACATCCAAGCCCAGCTCAATCTCGAAACCCTTATCCGTGAAGCTCAACATGCTTGCTTTAACGAGCGTACGTTGAAGAAAGAGAGAATCTATCACGATGGAGCTCAGTTAGTAAGCAAATCCGATGGGATATTCTATTATCTGGACCGAATTTGGATCCCTAAGCGGACCGAATTGCGAAAGATTATCATGAATGAAGCCCACAAGTCCCGGTATTCTATTCATCCCGGTGCAGATAAGATGTACCAGGACCTTCGCTATAAGTACTGCTGGCCGGGCATGAAACGAGATATCGCCCTCTACGTTGGAGGTTGTCTAACTTGCGCAAGAGTCAAGGCTGAACATCAAAGACCTTCTGGCTTACTCGAACAACCGCCGATACCTATATGGAAGTGGGAGAGTATAGCTATGGATTTCATAACAAAACTCCCGCCCACGCCATCAGGTCACGACAGTATTTGGGTCATAGTCGATCGTCTAACGAAATCAGCCCACTTTTTGCCGATACGAGAAGACTATAAGGTGGAGCGTGTGACAACTCGAATTTCCAAGATTCTATTTCGTATTTATTGCACGTTCATGTATTGATTAGTCGTGTATTTGCACAATTGATTGCCATGGGATTATATATGTTTTGATTATTGGATTGTGCATAGTTGTTTGTTATTTGTGAAATTGGTAAATATATGAACTTGGTGGTGAAATTAGGAAATGGTTATGAGATGGTGTGCATGTGTAAAATATAATACTTAGGGATGTAAATGGTAATTAGTGAAATCCTAAATACTTAACCCTAATCTCAACTTCACTAATCACTTTTTCACAAAAACCAAAGCACGTACACTCATTTCTCTAGCAATCATCATCACCATCATCATTGGAAAGATAATCATCACTTTCGATTTCTCTATTTCTCTAGAATCATCCAAGGTAATTGTGTTATCATTTGTTATTAATCGTTTGATTGTTAGCAATACTTAATTCTTGTAATGCGTGTAAACCCTAGTCTTCACATGATGCTTCTGTGTTTTTGATTGATGTTGATTGTTGTGTTATGAAGATGATTAGTCAGATAATCAATTGCTTGATGATTGTGATGCGTAAGATGTAGACATGGTGGTCATTGCTTTGATCAGTGTATTGCAGACGTATGAATTTAGGGTTTCATGTTCGTATGATAGCAAAACGTAACTGTTATGATCCCAATGACCGTAGGAGAAATTGTTTATCTGAGTTTATTCATGATTTGATTGTCTGAGTTTTAATGAATGATGGAGCCCGACTTTCTTTGATATCATGCATGTCCGAGGATTTTAAGTAGCAAACATGAGGTCCGAGGTTTAATATCCAAGTTCTATCCGAGTTTAATGAGGGCATGTGAGGTCCGAGGTTCTTTATATGATCAATGCCCGACCTTTAAAACCCTTGATAGGTCCAAGTTCTTGATAGAGATTAAGTGGGTGTCCGAGTTTCATACCTCAGGACACTAGGACCGAGTTTGTGAGCCAACATATGGTCCGACTTTGTGAATGAGGTGCTGTCCGAGTTTGATGATCATTATGCATGTCCGAGTTTAATTAATGGACTTGAACCCGACTTTATATAGATGTAACTGTCCGAACATTATGCTTAAACATATGGTCCGAGTTTCATTAAAGAAACTCTGGGCCGAAGTGGGTTGCCTAGCATGATCCGAGTTTAATGGATTACCTATTGGACCGAGTTTAATGGATTACCTTGTGGACCGAGTTTAATGATGGTGTTGTGTCCGAGTTTAATATGATCATCCATATCCGAATTTGTATGTTGATTATATGTCCGAGGTTGTATGATATATCATGTGTTATCCGAGTTTCAAACAGGGGAAACCCCCCCCACACTTGTCTGATATTGTGAAACTGTATGATGCTGTGTAATTGTCAATTTGAAACAAGTAGCTGCATGATATATTATGTTAGTCCTGTTAAGCCTGTATGACACTTTGATTCCTTGATTTCGTTAAACATGTGAAGTACTTACACTGTTAAAGGTATAAAGAGTGTTAACAGGGGCCACTAGAATAATGTACACGTAAGATTAAACCATGAAATCAGGGACGCTACGCATGAATTACGTGAATAGAATTGACTGCTTGCATGATGTATGATTCTGTATATGATTGTATGATACTGAATGCAACTGTATAATCCTGCATGAATGAACGATCTATGTGATATTATCCTGCATACAATAAGCACACAAAACACAGTTACTTGAATGTCAATGATTTGTAAACCCTAGTTTGATGCAAACACTTACATCGTATCATGTGCAACACATCCTAGGTCGTGTGTTACGGACTTAGAGATTTATAAACCCTAGAAGCAATAACATACCGAGCAAACCAAGGTGAGTTCACACAGCCAAGGCATGGGGTTCCCAGGGTGGGAATGGGATTTGATTATTTACTGGTACTTATCTATACTGGAACGTAGTGGTGTGATTTGATGAACTATGGTACATTCTCCGCTGATTGAACTACGACTAGACTAGTAACACTTATTAAACTGATCTTCGCACACCTGCCAAGAGTTGGCCGCGATATTATGACTGACTTCACACACCTGCCTTTGGAAGGCCGCGAACTGTAATTTACTAATCTTCGCACCTGCCTGGTAGGCCGCGATACAGATAAACCTAGTCTAGAATACTCGGGATGAACATCCCCCTAATATCTTCGCATACCTGCCTGGGAGGCCGCGATGGAAACTAATACGATACACGACATAACGAACGAACATACTACTACTCACACTATACTATTACTGAACTGTAAACTGTGAACTCGCTCAACTAGTTGTTGATCATCTGTTACATGCCTTGCAGGTCGTTAGATACATGGAGCTTGCACAGGGAGGAGCAGGTCGTTGTGGAGCATGGATCGTGGATGCCATGTTAAAACATTTAAACATTTGAACTTATATTACACATTGGGTTTTCTTACTTATGCTTCCGCTATACTTTGAAACTATGATTATGTTTGAACACCTATCATATTGAATGAATGGTTTACATTTATTATATTTGGTATTAATTACATGTTCGATATGATTGGTGGCTTGATCCTGGTCAGTCATGCTCCCAAGCGGTGATACTCCGCAGGTGGATTTTGGGGGTGTGACAGATTGGTATCAGAGCCATTGGTTATAGAGAACTTGGTTTTAATATGGGAAAACGTTTTTATTAAAACCAGACTATAACCTGAACAGTGCTCTCAACGATCCACAACGACGCTTCGCTCCACGTGCAAGACTCGACATCCTAGGTAATAAGGTTTATGTTTATTACCTGCTTGCTAGAACTGCATAGAACTTTGCTCGTAGTATGCTTACATTACTTTGCTCACTACTTGTTATTGCTTAGAAACACCTATGTGCTTACACTCTTCTGTCATCGCACTATTCGCGAACCTTTCTCACTTATGTTGCCTTTGATGTGAAGATCAATGGCCGGACGAATCAACATGACTCAAGCCCAGCTAGAGGCTCTTGTTCAGGCTCAAGTCGCTGCGGCACTTGCAGCTGCTCAAGCAGGTAGTATACCCTGCAGTATAGACACACACTAGGATCTTTAGATCCTACATAAATTCTCGTATTTAACTTTGTCCTATTCGTACACAATAGGTCAACACGCGCAGCAGCCTGTCTGTACTTTCAAGAATTTCTTGGATTGTCGTCCTAGCACGTTCAGTGGCACCGAGGGAGCGGTTGGACTCCTCCATTGGTTCGAGAAGCTAGAATCTGTGTTTGATATGTGTGAATGCCCTGAGGCTCGCAGGGTCAAGTACGCCACTGGCACTTTGGAAGGAATCGCGTTGACTTGGTGGAACGCGCAAGTACAGATCTTAGGGTTGGCAGCTGCTAACGCCACACCCTGGAACGATTTTAAGGAACTTATCAAAAGGGAATATTGCACGCGTGAAGATATTCACAAGTTGGAAGACGAGCTGTATAACTTGAAAATGGTTGGGTCAGAGATCGAAGCCTATACCAAACGGTCGAATGAACTGGCCGTGCTGTGTCCAACTATGGTGGACCCTCCATACAAGCGCATCGAGATGTATCTCAAGGGGTTGGCACCAGAAATCCAGAGCCATGTTACCTCGGCTAATCTTGACAACATCCAGGAAATTCAGCGCCTCGCTCACCGTATTACAGATCAGGCAGTTGATCAGAACAGACTGCCAAAACGTGTCAAGGCTACCACTGCTGCTACTCCCAGTGACAACAAGAGGAAATGGGAGGGGGATTCCAGCAAGGGATCGGTTTCTGTTCAGTCTCAGCAGCGCAAGACAAATGACTACCAGAATTCGAGTCAGCAATCATCTGGCAGTCAGGGGCAGGGTGGATATCGGGGAATTCACCCACTGTGTAATAAGTGCAACAGACACCACAGCGGAAGATGTCGCAGGGAACGTTGTCAAAGATGTCTCAAGATGGGTCATGAGGCTAAGGATTGTAGAAGCTCTCGACCTGCAAACCAGGATCAGCAACTTCCGCCACCAGTTCCTCAAAACCCACAGCAGCAGCAACCACAGCGTGGAAACCGGGGATGTTTCCAGTGTGGGGCAGAAGGTCATTACAAACGCGATTGCCCTCAGTTGAACCAGAATCAGAACCACAACAATAACCAGGGCAACGGGAACAACAACAACAACGGGGGAAACAACAACAATGGCAACGAGGCAAGAGGTCGAGTTTTCGTGTTAGGACGAGGAGACGCAATGAACGATATTTGAACTTATAACTTATCTTGGGTTTTCATTATTATGTTTACGCTACTCAAACAAAGTTTGGTTTGAACATCAATTGTATTGGGTTTTATGAATTATTTTAACTGCTATACTTTATGTTTGATATGATGGATGGTTTGATATTATTGAGCGCACCTGCCGTATTTATGGACCTTATGAACAGGGTGTGCAAACCTTATCTTGACAAGTTCGTCATTGTCTTTATCGACGACATTCCGATCTACTCCAAGAGTCAGGAGGAGCGAGCAGCACTTACGTCTTATCTTGGAACTTCTTCGAAAGGAGCAACTGTACGCAAAGTTTTCAAAATGCGACTTCTGGCTTCGTGAAGTCCACTTCTTAGGCCATGAGGTGAACAGGGATGGGATTCATGTCGACCCATCCAAGGTAGACTCGATCAAGAATTGGCCTGCACCGCGTACACCAACGGGAATACGCCAATTCTTGGGTTTGGCGGGGTACTAGAGTCGATTCCTTAAAGACTTTTCGAAGATCGCGCAGCCGCTTACTATGCTGACACAGAAAGGTGTGACCTACAGTTGGGGAGATTCCCAAGAGACCGCTTTTCAGTACCTAAAGGATAGGCTTTGCTGTGCACCTATTCTCTCATTGCCGGAGGGCACAGATGACTTCGTAGGTTTATTGTGATGCATCGATACAGGGTCTTGGTTGCGTATTGATGCAACGGGATAAGATTATTGCTTACGCTTCGCGGCAACTCAAGATTCATGAACGGAACTACACGACGCACGATTTAGAGCTGGGAGCTGTTGTTTTCGCGCTTATGATATGGCGACACTACCTGTACGGTACCAGGTGCACGATTTACACCGATCACAGGAGTCTCGAGCATATTCTTAAGCAAAAGGATTTGAACATGCGTCAACGGAGATGGGTTGAACTACTGAACGACTACGAATGCGCCATCAAGTATCATCCAGGCAAGGCCAATGTTGTGACTGACGCCCTCAGTCGGAAAGACACCCTACCCAAGCGCGTGCGAGCGCTACAGCTTACTATTCAGACCAGTCTTCCTGCACAGATACGAGCTGCTCAGACAGAAGCATTGAAAACCCGAAAACGTCATGGCTGAAGCCTTACGCGGTTCAAGGCAACGAATGGAACAAAAGGAAGACGGCACCTACTATGTAACGGGGCGTATTTGGGTCCCACTTTATGGCGGTTTATGAGAACTTGTGATGGACGAAGCACACAAGTCTCGCTACTCGGTACATCCAGGGTCGGACAAAATGTACCACGATCTCAAAACTACATATTGGTGGCCTAGTATGAAGGCTCACATCGCTACTTACGTCGGCAAGTGCTTGACCTGTGCGAGAGTCAAGACAGAGTACCAGAAACCCTCAGGCCTACTTCAGCAGCCTAAGATACCTCAATGGAAATGGGAAGAGATTTCCATGGACTTTGTTACAGGCTTACCTAGATCCCAGCGTGGGAATGATACTATATGGGTGATCGTGGATCGACTCACCAAGTCTGCACACTTCCTGGCTATAAAGGAAACGGATAAGTTCTCCACTCTCGCAGACATCTATCTTAAAGAAGTTGTTTCGAGGCACGGGGTGCCCACCTCCATCATTTCGGATCGGGATGCACGATTCACGTCAGAGCTATGGCAAGCGAAGCACAAATCCTTCGGCTCACGATTAGACATGAGCACAGCATATCACCCTCAGACAGATGGGCAGTCTGAGCGCACGATTCAAACTTTAGAAGACATGCTCCGAGCGTGTGTTATTGATTTCGGCAACGGCTGGGAAAAGCACCTCCCTTTAGTGGAGTTTTCATACAATAACAGTTATCATACCAGCATACAAGCCGCTCCGTTCGAGGCATTGTACGGACGTAAATGCCGGTCACCTCTCTGTTGGGCAGAGGTGGGGGATAGTCAAATTACGGGTCCAGAGATTGTAGTGGACGCCACAGAAAAGATTGCACAGATACGACAACGTATGGCGGCAGCACGCGACCGTCAGAAAGCCTAAGCGGATAAGCGTAAGAGGCCATTGGAGTTTCAGGTCGGGGACCGGGTTTTACTAAAAGTCTCACCCTGGAAGGGTGTGGTTCGTTTTGGCAAACGGGGCAAATTAAATCCGCGGTATGTCGGACCGTTCGAGATCACTGAAAGAATAGGCCCAGTAGCCTACAGACTGAACCTACCAGCTGAACTCGGTGCAGTTCACAATGTATTTCACGTGTCGAATCTGAAGAAGTGTCTGTCAGATGAGACCCTCATAGTTCCTTTTTAAGGAACTCACTATCGACGAGCGGTTGCAGTTCGTCGAGGAGCCAGTTGAAATCACGGACCGGGATGTTAAGGTCCTCAAACACAAGAGAATCCCTCTTGTTCGAGTTCGTTGGAACTCCCGACGTGGCCCAGAGTACACCTGGGAACGCGAAGATCAGATGACAGAAAAGTACCCCAGTTATTCGAAACCAATGCAACCACTACTGAGGCTGAAGCTACTACTACTGAATTTCGGGACGAAATTCCAAATCAACGGGGGGATGATGTGACACCCCAGGAAAACCAGTGAACGATATAACTTACCTAGCTTCCTCAGTGAGTGCGTACCAAATTTCGGGACGAAATTTCTTTTAAGTTGGGGATAATGTGACAACTCGAATTTCCAAGATTCTATTTCGTATTTATTGCACGTTCATGTATTGATTAGTCGTGTATTTGCACAATTGATTGCCATGGGATTATATATGTTTTGATTATTGGATTGTGCATAGTTGTTTGTTATTTGTGAAATTGGTAAATATATGAACTTGGTGGTGAAATTAGGAAATGGTTATGAGATGGTGTGCATGTGTAAAATATAATACTTAGGGATGTAAATGGTAATTAGTGAAATCCTAAATACTTAACCCTAATCTCAACTTCACTAATCACTTTTTCACAAAAACCAAAGCACGTACACTCATTTCTCTAGCAATCATCATCACCATCATCATTGGCAAGATAATCATCACTTTCGATTTCTCTATTTCTCTAGAATCATCCAAGGTAATTGTGTTATCATTTGTTATTAATCGTTTGATTGTTAGCAATACTTAATTCTTGTAATGCGTGTAAACCCTAGTCTTCACATGATGCTTCTGTGTTTTTGATTGATGTTGATTGTTGTGTTATGAAGATGATTAGTCAGATAATCAATTGCTTGATGATTGTGATGCGTAAGATGTAGACATGGTGGTCATTGCTTTGATCAGTGTATTGCAGACGTATGAATTTAGGGTTTCATGTTCGTATGATAGCAAAACGTAACTGTTATGATCCCAATGATCGTAGGAGAAATTGTTTATCTGAGTTTATTCATGATTTGATTGTCTGAGTTTTAATGAATGATGGAGCCCGACTTTCTTTGATATCATGCATGTCCGAGGATTTTAAGTAGCAAACATGAGGTCCGAGGTTTAATATCCAAGTTCTATCCGAGTTTAATGAGGGCATGTGAGGTCCGAGGTTCTTTATATGATCAATGCCCGACCTTTAAAACCCTTGATAGGTCCAAGTTCTTGATAGAGATTAAGTGGGTGTCCGAGTTTCATACCTCAGGACACTAGGACCGAGTTTGTGAGCCAACATATGGTCCGACTTTGTGAATGAGGTGCTGTCCGAGTTTGATGATCATTATGCATGTCCGAGTTTAATTAATGGACTTGAACCCGACTTTATATAGATGTAACTGTCCGAACATTATGCTTAAACATATGGTCCGAGTTTCATTAAAGAAACTCTGGGCCGAAGTGGGTTGCCTAGCATGATCCGAGTTTAATGGATTACCTATTGGACCGAGTTTAATGGATTACCTTGTGGACCGAGTTTAATGATGGTGTTGTGTCCGAGTTTAATATGATCATCCATATCCGAATTTGTATGTTGATTATATGTCCGAGGTTGTATGATATATCATGTGTTATCCGAGTTTCAAACAGGGGAAACCCCCCCCACACTTGTCTGATATTGTGAAACTGTATGATGCTGTGTAATTGTCAATTTGAAACAAGTAGCTGCATGATATATTATGTTAGTCCTGTTAAGCCTGTATGACACTTTGATTCCTTGATTTCGTTAAACATGTGAAGTACTTACACTGTTAAAGGTATAAAGAGTGTTAACAGGGGCCACTAGAATAATGTACACGTAAGATTAAACCATGAAATCAGGGACGCTACGCATGAATTACGTGAATAGAATTGACTGCTTGCATGATGTATGATTCTGTATATGATTGTATGATACTGAATGCAACTGTATAATCCTGCATGAATGAACGATCTATGTGATATTATCCTGCATACAATAAGCACACAAAACACAGTTACTTGAATGTCAATGATTTGTAAACCCTAGTTTGATGCAAACACTTACATCGTATCATGTGCAACACATCCTAGGTCGTGTGTTACGGACTTAGAGATTTATAAACCCTAGAAGCAATAACATACCGAGCAAACCAAGGTGAGTTCACACAGCCAAGGCATGGGGTTCCCAGGGTGGGAATGGGATTTGATTATTTACTGGTACTTATCTATACTGGAACGTAGTGGTGTGATTTGATGAACTATGGTACATTCTCCGCTGATTGAACTACGACTAGACTAGTAACACTTATTGAACTGATCTTCGCACACCTGCCAAGAGTTGGCCGCGATATTATGACTGACTTCGCACACCTGCCTTTGGAAGGCCGCGAACTGTAATTTACTAATCTTCGCACACCTGCCTGGTAGGCCGCGATACAGATAAACCTAGTCTAGAATACTCGGGATGAACATCCCCCTAATATCTTCGCATACCTGCCTGGGAGGCCGCGATGGAAACTAATGCGATACACGACATAACGAACGAACATACTACTACTCACACTATACTATTACTGAACTGTAAACTGTGAACTCGCTCAACTAGTTGTTGATCATCTGTTACATGCCTTGCAGGTCGTTAGATACATGGAGCTTGCACAGGGAGGAGCAGGTCGTTGTGGAGCATGGATCGTGGATGCCATGTTAAAACATTTAAACATTTGAACTTATATTACACATTGGGTTTTCTTACTTATGCTTCCGCTATACTTTGAAACTATGATTATGTTTGAACACCTATCATATTGAATGAATGGTTTACATTTATTATATTTGGTATTAATTACATGTTCGATATGATTGGTGGCTTGATCCTGGTCAGTCATGCTCCCAAGCGGTGATACTCCGCAGGTGGATTTTGGGGGTGTGACAGAGCGACTAGCCCAAATCTACACCGACGAGATCATTTGTAATCATGGTACACCTCGTGACATCATTTCAGACCGTGACGCTCAGTTCACTTCGCGATTGTGGGAAACGTTTCAAGCGGCCCTCGGTACGTCGCTTAATCTGAGTACTGCATTCCATCCTCAAACCGACGGACAGACTGAAAGAACGATCCGTACTCTTGAAGACATGCTCCGAGCGTGTGTCATAGATTTTGGTGGTAGTTGGAACAAACACCTTGTAACGCCCTGCTTTTTCATACTTTCCATAATTAGAAAGCTCGCCTTGTAATGCTATTTTTGGAAATCGTGTATTATTGTAGTCGTCTTTTCGTTGTAAAATCCGAGACTTGGATTATAAATAAAATTCGTATTTCTTTAAATTCACCATCTACATATTCATACATGTTCATACGTTCGAATTCATTGTACATCGAATCCTTATTTGTAATTCATACTTATACTTATTCACGATGCATGTCCATGCTTGTCCTTATATTGTTGATACCTAAAAACCCCTAATAATATGCTTATTTATACAACGGTTAATCATCTAATATGTGACATATACTTGTCACTTACAAACATGTTACATACTTGTACATTACACTTTTTACCTAGTTAAATCATGTTTTATTTCATATTTCACCTTGTTACAAGTTAGGGGAAACATTGTTGCATATTATTACACAACTTAATTAACAAAATTACTCATTATAATGTTTTAAAAAATAAAAAAAATAAAGAAATATGGCAGCCCCAATTCAGCAAAATTCAGCCCCATATAGTTGGGTTTTGTGGGCTAGTTTCAAGGTGTAACCCCTTCTAAACACTTCCAAAGCCCAACCCATTGAAACCCTAATCATTCCCCCTATAAATACCACTTATAACCAGCCTCCCTACCACTTTTGCAACACTAAAAACTCTCAAAACATCCTCCAAACCGTAGCTGAAAGCAAAGGTTCGAGCAGATTGACACCCCTTCACGAAAATGAGCATAACTCACTCATTTCTTAACGAAATCACTTGATTCTTTTTCCTACTTACTTGGATAATCATGGGGTTCGATTCCTAGACTTCTCCTTGGAGAAATCAGACCTGGAAATGCCCCGAAATCGTCCATAAACTTTCTGTTTGTTTTTATGTTCATCAAAAACTTGTTTAAACCTATGTAACTTGTGTTCAACACATCTCATACCTATGTCCTAATGCTTACAACTTATCCCATGGTTAGTTAAGCTTAAAAACAAGGTTGAGACATTTAAAATCAGAGGATTAAACCTCATAAACTTGGTGTTTTGTTTAGGGTTTCAACCCACAAATCATGTCAAACATAGCCTTTGATACATGAGTGATTATGGAACGACTTGGGTTGTCCTACATACAATCCTCACATGATTTGATGATTTCTCTATAGTTAGGTTGTTTATGTTATTGTGCTAAACCTAGTTCGTGACCCTCCTTGGTTGTTGTTACACCAAGTGAAGTGGTGAACATTCAAGGGGTTCCTAAATGGAAGCATGTCCTTCCTACCCCATACATGACATCTATGATAATACGAGGTGCCTAAATGAAGATCCTAATCTCCTACCTCCTACTTGAATTATTGGACTAAATAATATGTAGTACCTAACCTAAATATATATATACACTCATTCGAACCTTTGATGTTGAACTTGTGTTTATATGTTAAAGTAGTAGAACATCACCTAAGACCTAAACCTTGTTGTGATTCTTATGGGTGTTCAACTCATGAAAACATTATCATAACCCTTGTGGTTACCAAGTGTCATACAAGTGTTAAGTGTTGAAGATGATTATTTTCACATGTTATTCACATATCTTACTTTTTATGTTGTTTTGAATACCGAATCTCGACTCTAAGCAAACTTGAACTTTAACCCTACACATTCAATCTTCCAACCTCATCAACTCGTCAATAATTGGATAATTGGAAATCATATGCAAACTTTGTGAGTATACTCGTATTCCCCCTTTTTACTTTTACCACTTTTGGGGTGTAACATGTTTATCTATCAACAAACTTACACGTGAACATTTTGCTTAAACACATGAACATTCCTATAACATGCTTGTATACGTGATGGCTTGATGCTTTAAACTTGGATTTATCTTATGTGTTGAATTTATCATTAACTTCGTACGAGCCAAACCGTGACATATGTAGCGCTATAGGATTAACGACCCGCCCCTTTATCTCGGTTATGTCATGAGCATATTGCGTTTCCTTGGTTTGATATGTTAGACACATACCATATTTAAAGGCTTATCTTGAATCACATGCTTGCTATGAGGAATTGTTCAAAACTTATCTCTTGCTATGTACGTATCAAACTTGTATACTCGCCTTTGCTTTTGCATTGAACTTTATTTTAACATGTTACAGGTGGATGTTGACGATGCATGGAATCTAGTAGGATGCTTAGATACACACTTAGAAAGAATTGTATTTGTATCGTATCATTTTATTATTCATGTTGTTGTACTTTGTTTCAAAACCTTGTACTTGATTCTTTAGAAATGAAATGAAATGATTATTTAAATACTTGTCACAATTATTAGCGTTATGATGTCTCGAGCAATCTTCACACTTCGTCTCATCCCGATGTTTCCGCCATTGGTTGGGGTGTGACAGATTGGTATCAGAGCCATAACTATAGGGAATTAGGAAAAGTAGGAATGCTTTAACCTAGTCTATAGTTCTAGAGCCTTATTCGTACGTTTTACTAAAAACTACTTGCATGCTATCTTATTTGCTTTTATTTATTCTCTTGATCTTGTAAGCATATGTGTCACTTATGCGTTAACACTTGACATGCTATACTTATTTTTATTATGTGTTAATACCTGTTTCATCGTCTTATCCTTTATGTGTGTTCTTGACATACTTTTTATGCATTAATATTCGTTTCATCATTTCACTTTTATTGTGATATTCTTGACATGTTATACTTGTTTGTTTAATCTTTAATATACACTTTTCCTCACGCGTTTTACTCGACTATTCTAAATCCGACAACACACATATTGCATAAACGAGACGAGTCCACCAAAATAGGCGTGAAACCCACAATTTGGTGAATGACTCTCAATCCTTCTACCTTTCTTTTTACACGGAATTCACCACCAAGTTAGGAGTGAAATCCTCACCTTGATGGAGAAATTCGAATTTCAAATTCTAGTGGACCCTCGTCATAGTGTTGAAATTAAATTTTGACCCGACGAGTACCAACCACACTTAGGATACGAAATCGTCAAGATAGGGGTGAAACCCGCACCTTGCCGACTAGTTCCACTCCATGATTTTTTTCATAAATCCCGCCAAGTCTCGAAATTTCAATTGATTTGGGACATGTAGTAACCGGAAGGGTAAATACCGTTAACCGACTTGTCGGCGAGAGTATTTTACCTATTAGGCCAAAGCATGCTCCTCAAATTCAAAAGACTTTTCGACCACTTTGGTTAGTCAAAGTTCCATTTGGAACACTCCAAACTTTGGTCAAACATGTGTTTCTATTATTTATTTATACGATGCAATCTTTCAAACTCGAGTTTACTTTCGATTTCTCTTTTCACACACACAACATATTGAACCTTTTCCATACATTTATACGTATGCATGATTTCATATAATTTAAATTCGTTTTCCTTGTAACGACAAGTGGAGAAATATCATCGAGATGGGAGTGACTTCCTTACCTTGACGATTAGCTCCACTCCCTTTTCCTTAAAACGACCTCACCAACGAGTTAGGGGTGATTCCCTTACTTAGGTGACCGTTACCAAAACTTCTCTTTCGAAATATCTTATTATGCAAACTCGATCATACTTTATACCCAAATTGTTTAATGTTATTTAAAAATACCCACTCATACAGATTTCGAAATACATTGTTTTATCAAACGTACTTTTTATTCTACAATCTATTTTCACTCAACTCATATACGCGAAATTCATAATCATGTCTTAAAACGTTTTATTGCTCGAACTTCAAAACCTTACGAAATGCTACCTATCAATTTAATCGGTTCAATGAAACTCTTGCCCATGAACTTCATATTCGACTTAATCACTAAAACACGCCCACCTTCTACTTTTAATCAAAATCCAACCAACCTTTCCCGAATACTTATAAGATCTTATAGAAGTTATATGATTGTTTTACCAAATACCCTTTCCAACACCAACAAATCAATTGTTATTTTATTTTTATTTCTAAGTCCTTTTGCTAAATTTCCCTTCTAAAGATCCTAGTTTTCACAAGGACCTCCTAAATTCATAATTTCTTATTTGATGAAACGAACTTACTTTTTAACGAAAACCTTTTTCCTACACCAATTTACAAAACACGCGGGCAAGAAGTCTTCATGGGAACCGACAATCTTTGACTTACATGAAATTTTTTTTTAACAAAAGTAGCATTTCAATCATTACAAAAATACATTATGCTTAACCAATTAGTACTTTATATCCTCTTACATACACAACTATATTCTACCCTTTCAACCAAGGTCAACCTAATTTTGATTCGATAAACTCAATGTTTCATTTAAACAACTATACATGCATATCATCGTACACATTTTGGTCGATACCTCGCGATAACATCATTTATATCATTCGTATTTACATACTCGACCTTTTGAATGTTTTATACACTTAGATCCGTGGTGTCCCAACAAACACTATTTACGCAATATTTATTTTTCATACCTACACCTATGTTCATACGTCTTATGCTTGTACTTATACGCATACTACTTATACGTTTTACGCTTCTACTTGTACACATACTACTTACACGTTTTATGTTTATGCTCATACATACATGCGTATTCATACTTAAACTTATGCTCATACTTTCATCCTTACTCATGATTCATACATTCGTACCTATACGCGAGCGCAACCCGAGGGATTCGCTTGCGTGGGTCCCACACATACTTAAACATGGACTTGCTTATATACTACATTCTTGTACGTACACATTCTAAATTTTTTTTATGTATACCCCGATTCATACACAACTAGTACAAGCTATGCGGATCATGCGACGATCAAAATAATCACGGGTGCACACGGGATTATAGTGATAGGCGTATGAGAACCATAGAGTGTGCTACTGCGTATGGTAATACACGGAACGTAACATGACACCGAAGACGAAACGGACGTAACATGGTCAAAACATGGTGGATACGCCGCTGGTACTTCCTATATATAAGTGTTTTCACCATGTTACCAAACTTTCGTAAAACGTGCCATGAGAAATTCAGTGTTTTACAGACCTTTTGGACCTAATACAAGCTTTAAACAACTCACAAACGCATCATATCCGATTATCCATGCCGAGACTTCATCTTTAACACGCTACTTTCGTCTATCTAATACTTATATCATTCATATACTTGCATTCATTTAGTGTCAATTGTTCACCCCATACTCCTATTATTCTCCATTATCCTTTCTTTCATATGAACCCCGTTCACATTCAAACTTATTTAAACTCCTTTGCCTATGCGCACGCATACCCGTTTTACCTATGCTTAAACGCCTCAACCCATTTTAGTCAAACAAATTCCTATCCTATCGTTCTTCAAAATTTCGTACTTTTCTAAACGTTTCAAAACTCCCAAGTCTCGATTCTTTTAGCCAAAATGCTTTTTCTCCAAGGTCTTCCTCTTGAATAAATTTCGGGACGAAATTTCCTAAAGGAGGGGAGACTGTAACGCCCTGCTTTTTCATACTTTCCATAATTAGAAAGCTCGCCTTGTAATGCTATTTTTGGAAATCTTGTATTATTGTAGTCGTCTTTTCGTTGTAAAATCCGAGACTTAGATCATAAATAAAATTCGTATTTCTTTAAATTCACCATCTACATATTCATACATGTTCATACGTTCGAATTCATTGTACATCGAATCCTTATTTGTAATTCATACTTATACTTATTCACGATGCATGTCCATGCTTGTCCTTATATTGTTGATACCTAAAAACCCCTAATAATATGCTTATTTATACAACGGTTAATCATCTAATATGTGACATATACTTGTCACTTACAAACATGTTACATACTTGTACATTACACTTTTTACCTAGTTAAATCATGTTTTATTTCATATTTCACCTTGTTACAAGTTAGGGGAAACATTGTTGCATATTATTACACAACTTAATTAACAAAATTACTCATTATAATGTTTTAAAAAATAAAAAAAATAAAGAAATATGGCAGCCCCAATTCAGCAAAATTCAGCCCCATATAGTTGGGTTTTGTGGGCTAGTTTCAAGGTGTAACCCCTTCTAAACACTTCCAAAGCCCAACCCATTGAAACCCTAATCATTCCCCCTATAAATACCACTTATAACCAGCCTCCCTACCACTTTTGCAACACTAAAAACTCTCAAAACATCCTCCAAACCGTAGCTGAAAGCAAAGGTTCGAGCAGATTGACACCCCTTCACGAAAATGAGCATAACTCACTCATTTCTTAACGAAATCACTTGATTCTTTTTCCTACTTACTTGGATAATCATGGGGTTCGATTCCTAGACTTCTCCTTGGAGAAATCAGACCTGGAAATGCCCCGAAATCGTCCATAAACTTTCTGTTTGTTTTTATGTTCATCAAAAACTTGTTTAAACCTATGTAACTTGTGTTCAACACATCTCATACCTATGTCCTAATGCTTACAACTTATCCCATGGTTGGTTAAGCTTAAAAACAAGGTTGAGACATTTAAAATCAGAGGATTAAACCTCATAAACTTGGTGTTTTGTTTAGGGTTTCAACCCACAAATCATGTCAAACATAGCCTTTGATACATGAGTGATTATGGAACGACTTGGGTTGTCCTACATACAATCCTCACATGATTTGATGATTTCTCTATAGTTAGGTTGTTTATGTTATTGTGCTAAACCTAGTTCGTGACCCTCCTTGGTTGTTGTTACACCAAGTGAAGTGGTGAACATTCAAGGGGTTCCTAAATGGAAGCATGTCCTTCCTACCCCATACATGACATCTATGATAATACGAGGTGCCTAAATGAAGATCCTAATCTCCTACCTCCTACTTGAATTATTGGACTAAATAATATGTAGTACCTAACCTAAATATATATATACACTCATTCGAACCTTTGATGTTGAACTTGTGTTTATATGTTAAAGTAGTAGAACATCACCTAAGACCTAAACCTTGTTGTGATTCTTATGGGTGTTCAACTCATGAAAACATTATCATAACCCTTGTGGTTACCAAGTGTCATACAAGTGTTAAGTGTTGAAGATGATTATTTTCACATGCTATTCACATATCTTACTTTTTATGTTGTTTTGAATACCGAATCTCGACTCTAAGCAAACTTGAACTTTAACCCTACACATTCAATCTTCCAACCTCATCAACTCGTCAATAATTGGATAATTGGAAAGCATATGCAAACTTTGTGAGTATACTCGTATTCCCCCTTTTTACTTTTACCACTTTTGGGGTGTAACATGTTTATCTATCAACAAACTTACACGTGAACATTTTGCTTAAACACATGAACATTCCTATAACATGCTTGTATACGTGATGGCTTGATGCTTTAAACTTGGATTTATCTTATGTGTTGAATTTATCATTAACTTCGTACGAGCCAAACCGTGACATATGTAGCGCTATAGGATTAACAACCCGCCCCTTTATCTCGGTTATGTCATGAGCATATTGCGTTTCCTTGGTTTGATATGTTAGACACATACCATATTTAAAGGCTTTTCTTGAATCACATGCTTGCTATGAGGAATTGTTCAAAACTTATCTCTTGCTATGTACGTATCAAACTTGTATACTCGCCTTTGCTTTTGCATTGAACTTTATTTTAACATGTTACAGGTGGATGTTGACGATGCATGGAATCTAGTAGGATGCTTAGATACACACTTAGAAAGAATTGTATTTGTATTGTATCATTTTATTATTCATGTTGTTGTACTTTGTTTCAAAACCTTGTACTTGATTCTTTAGAAATGAAATGAAATGATTATTTAAATACTTGTCACAATTATTAGCGTTATGATGTCTCGAGCAATCTTCACACTTCGTCTCATCCCGATGTTTCCGCCATTGGTTGGGGTGTGACACACCTGCCATTGGTGGAATTCTCGTACAATAACAGCTATCATGCCAGCATCCAAATGGCACCATTCGAGGCTTTGTATGGTAGAAGATGTCGATCGCCTATTGTATGGCACGAGATCGGTCACTCGCAACTAACCGGTCCCAAGATTCTACAAGAAACGACTGACAAAATCCACCAGATTCGAGACAACTTGGTGAAAGCTCGGAACAGACAGAAAAGTCACGCCGATAGAAGACGCAAGCCCCTTGAATTTGACGTTGGCGACTACGTACTCCTAAAGGTGTCCCCTTGGAAGGGTGTAGTCAGATTCGGCAAGAAAGGGAAACTAGCGCCTCGATATGTTGGACCTTTTAGGATTCTAGAAAGGATCGGAAAAGTCGCCTACAGACTCGAACTACCGGAGGAACTCAGTAACGTCCACCTGACTTTCCACGTCTCTAACATCCGAAAATGCCTTGCTGATCATGACCTAATCGTACCACCCGGCGATCTTCAGGTCAACGAAACCTTGCACTTCGTGGAAAAGCCTGTCGAAATCATGGATCGCCAAACCAAGCAACTCAGGCGCTCACGCATCCCTATCGTGAAGGTCCGATGGGAGGGCAAACGAGGCACGGAGTTCACTTGGGAACTCGAAAGCGACATGAAGGCCAAGTACCCGCAGTTGTTTAAATAGATCTGAAGTGTCAAATTGGTCAAACGACCCACGGTGATGTGCAGCTTCGAGCCTAATTTCGGGACAAAATTCCCTAAACAAGGGGAGGCTGTAACACCCCGTGTTTTCGAATGTCAAAGTCAAAGTCCAAGTCAACTTTGACTTCTTTGACTGTTAATGTTCTTTTTACTTTTGTATTATGTGGAGTAAGTGTTGTCTAAATGAAATGATCGAATGTTTAATCAATGCGACCGATTTACGACTGTGAATAGTAGGAAGTAACAATGCGATAAAGTTAATCAATCAATAATCAAGCTAATCGATTCATCAATCAAGCTCGAGACTCGAATTATGTGAACTCTGGTATTGTATTACGTGTGTGTGTGTGCCTTATGTGTTATTTGTGCGTGTTTTACTTATATGTTTGGTGTGGTATTCAAGCGAATCAATCGAAAATCGAATCGAAACTCGAAAAGCAATCAAACTCAAATGAAACCGACATCGAAACGTGAAATGTAGATGCTTGCATATAGATATAGTGATTGGGACTGAAAGTAATTTGACTAGGAACTCTATCGTATTCGTATCATCGTCCATCGAAATCGAAACTTCGAAAATTGTCGCGAAATACTCAAAATGGGTCACGGATCGAACAGGAGGCATCCTGATCGAACAGGCCAGCCGATCGGCTAGCATCTTCCTAGCCGATCGAGCAACCCATTCGATCGGAGCTCCTGGCCGATCGGCTGCCACTTTCCTCTTTTGGAGCCTATAAATAGGGCTATCATTGTCACACTTTCTATTTTTGGAAAGCTCTGACCGAACCAGCCTTCTTCTTCACCTTTTCTCAGATTTCTCTCAACTCCGGTAAGTTTTCACTCTGATTCTTGTACGTTTTTTATCATTGCATGATTCTACACCTTTCTCTCTTTCAAAACTTGATTTCTAACCGTGAAATCACCAAGATCTAAGTGTTCTTGGGTGATGTCATCATGGTGTTCTTGAAGAACACCAAACTTTGGCCTCATTCAACTATGAATAGCTTAGATCTGACCGGTTTCCACATAAACAAACTAAGATTTGTAAGAATCTTAACATTTTTATGAATAATTTCCAACTTTCTTCAACCTTTTACACTCGAAACCTTAAAACCGGTAGAAACGGAGCTTGAACCGGCTAACTAATCATTCTAACAGTTAAGAGGTTCAAGATTTGGATTCTAGATACAAGGTTCACCGACGATGGGTTAAACTCTAAACCGACGTTCCGAACCGTTCACCGGTCGGACTTGGGTGATTCCTGTCCGAGCCGAAGAAACGAGTAGGAACGGAGGATATCATAGTTCAACTCGTTATCAAACTACCTCGATATGACAACAAGTAATTAAACAGCCAAGTGTAGACGAAAGGCCGACCAGGTCAGAAATGCTGGCCGAACGGCTAGGCTGTTCAAACAGCCCAGCCGATCGGACATACCAGCCGATCGACCGGGCCAGCCGATCGGCTAGCACATGGTCTCACACTTTCCAAACTTTACGAAGTATGCTATTGACGAAGTGATGTTCGATCGAGTATGCTACTCGATTGGTAAACATTACTCTTCGGATCATGAGATACTATGCTTCAACACTCAATTGATTTTACAACTCGTTCGTAGTAGGGAATGCCAGCCGATCGAACAGTCTGTTCGATCGAGCGACATCCTGTTGAGAATCACTTCTATGGTTCCCAGCCTATCGGTTAAGTCGGCCGATCGAACGGACCGTTCGATCGATCGACCTGAAAGGTAAGGACATTTTAGTGTTCTCATATACTACAACGAAAACTTCAAAAGTTCAAATCCTCAAACACAAGCACACCAGAGGAAGAAACAATCCACTCGAATGGCCTAGCCGATCGAGCCTATCGGCCGATCGAACAGGACTGTCCAAACGAACATACCAGCCGATCGAACAGCCCGTTCGATCGAACCTGCCGTTCGATCGACCAGCCTATTCGATCCATCCGCATTTGTTTACATATCCACGTTACTCATTGTTGTGTTATCGAACTATTCGGGCTAACCCTACTCTCAGCGCTCCCTTCAATCCATAATCAATCACAGTGAGTATACTCGATCCCTTTTTGCTTTTAGCACTTTTGGGTGTTACATACGTTGCTTATATCAAAACACAAACGATCACACTACTCAAACTATTTGAACGCTAACCAATATGCATGTATTACGTGACTTAATGAATGCTTGTTGATTGTGCTTACACGTGGAATGTTGTCTACCTGCCTTAACGACGTAGTACTATAGTTTGGACTCAGCACCCGTTCACACGGGGGTTGTTAAGGACAATTACTTGCATGGATTACGGTGGTAATCATGTATTGCGAACCGTCTCGGACGGTCAACCCGCAGTCATTGGTATTGATAGGTCCATGTCAATAATTAACATGCTTCGTTTTCCTCTGTGTACGTGCTGGTTATGCGTAAACTATTCAAACTCTATATGCTATATCAAACTTGTATGCTCACCTTTACATTATATGTATTGACTTTATTTTAACGTATGTGTTTAGGATGCTTATTTGCTAGGAAAGCGAGGCTAGAATAAGTTTCTAGAAGCCCCCAACAAATGGTTGTCTGCCAAGAACAAGTGTCTGGGGCATAGTTGTCTGTAGATCTTGTCCTCTGGCATTACAGCCAGAAAGTCAACTGAATAGGGGTCTAGAAGCAGATAAACAATTGCTGTAATAATATTTGAATCTGAGTTGTCGGAACAGAACTACTTGTTTGGTTGTTATCTGTAATAATATATTTGTTTATTCGGGATACGGTATGGGACGTATCTTTAACTGGATTTTATGAATAGTTGTTATGGAAACTTCTGGACAATCTGTTTCACTCAGTGCCATGCCCTGATGATTCCGCCATCGGTTGGGGTGTGACGTACACCTACCCATGCCCATATATCACCTTTCTTCTTCCTAAAATAACCCACACAATACAAACTTCTATTTTCATACTTTTAGAGAGAGAAATATGATGGTGATAGACTTTTTTAAAAGTGACTGTTGGGCCCAAAGGCTATATGCGGAAACATCGAGGCGAGACGTGATAGATTGTTCAAAAACATCATAACACCAGATTGCAACAATAATTAAAATTCAAAATTTCGTTTCCATATACCTGAATAGTACAATACATCGTTTGGAAAGGAAAATACAACAATTTGCAAGTTTCAAGACTAGAACATAAATAAATGCATAAATAACTTTGGTGATTATCTAATCCACCATGTGTAGTTTTATTGTAAACGCATCATCACACATTATCAACATGTATAAAATATCCGTCAACAAAAATTATATCAGCGGGCATACTAATTTGTCTACATAACATAAGTATGAATCAAGTCTCAAATCCACATGTTCAAAGTAGTTGAGGACGAAGCTGAAAGTGAAGTAAATCTTTCAAAACCTTTTTAACAATCTTTTTGACTTCGAAACTCAGCCGGATTTGAGGTTCTCCGAGCTCACAAGCTAAGTCAATAGCTGTGGATTCAAGTTAGAACCAATTCCAGCCGAGTAGGTAAAAAGTTCAACCAAAACTGAACTGATTTTACCTGGAAATAGTTCCAGTCGTCCGAGATGCAGGCCTAGCCAAGAGGATCACCCTCTCGCGTGAGTGGGGACTTCCTATCGTCCAAAACCAAGTGTTTCACTAAGTTTCGACGATTTTAGGTGTTGAAGACTGTCCAGAACATTATTTTCAATATAGATGATTCTGGAATGTTAGTGTGTGTTCTGTGGGAACTTTGGCTTCCAATCTAGATCCACCACCTCACTTAAACTCGTGAAACGAACACCCAAACAATCTCCTAGACCTAGAAAAAATGAACCCCGTCCAGCCTTCGACACTTAGTTAATTCTTTCTATGTCGTGTTGGCACACCTGGGTTGTCTTTTCAATTTAGTATTCATGACCAACCGGCCAGTTAACTAAGTTAACTGATTTGTGCTTTGGTGAACAATAACGAGGTTATACCTCCATGCATGACTTCTATGAACCTTCTGAACATTCTGGACTGTTAATATACTAATATTATAGCTAAATAATTTAACAGAAATCACGAACATAACTGGTTGATAGTTAAAACGTTCAAATGAGACTCGGCTCACCAAACAGTCCCTTTCGCGCGACAGGGTGATCCCATTCGCGCGAATGGCCTGTCGTCCCAAGAGTCACTCGTCCAAACAGTTCGTATTTCGGTTTTCCCGTTATTCTGTTTTCCGCGTTCCTTGTCGTTGATTCTGTCGGGCAAACTAGGACCCGTAAAACCACAGAAACTCAGTGTCGGGACAAGTGCACGGAAAGAATATACTTTTTCTGTTTACTTATACTTTCGTATTATACTAAGCAATGTTGTAGAAGGCGCTAGGCGCTAGTCGGGCGGTGAGGTACCGCCTAGGGATTAATCGGGATTAATAGGGATTAATAGGGATTAATCGGATTGGACTTTTTAAGTATAATTTTACATTTTTTTTTATATATATAGATAACTTTATACTTTTTATTAATAAATTTACAAGTTTAGGAGATAGCTTTATACTTTTTATTAATAAATTTAAAAGTTTTGGAACCATATGTAAACTAGTGAAAGATAGAGGGGGTTAAATGTTAAAATACCTAAAATTAAATGTTAAAATAGGTTTATAAATAATATTTGGGCTGTAAAACAATGGGTCAGATTCAAAAATGGGTCAAATTTTGTGTTTAATGGGCTGTAAAACATGGACCGATTAGTCCGATTTTGACCGCCTGGGACCGATTTTGACCGCCTAAGACCGATTTTGACCATATCCGCCTAATTGGACCGACTAGCTAAAAATTAGTCAGTAACTCACCGCCTAGCGCCTAGGCGCCGATTAATCGGCCGCCTAGGCCGATTTCTGCAACATTGATACTAAGTACTTTAATTATGTTTCATAAACTTCCAACTCACGCCTTTGTTTGCCCTGTAGGGTAACCTTGGTGTTCCTGTACTATTACCACCATCCCTTTGCAAACCGGGTAGAATAACCTGGGCGTTCCTCTACTACGTCAACCAACACTATGCTCGCGGGATTTCTAAAGAAGATTTAGCAAAACCGTGAGTATACTTGAACACCCTTTTTCTGTTTTACACTTTGGGTGCCATATGTTTACTATTAAATCTACACAATTACACTAAGACTTTATCAAAATGCACAAACAATCTAATATATGCATGCATATGCTATACTTGATTCGTTAATCTGGGTTTGTTCGTTTTGTGATAAACTTGTCATTAACTTCGTACGAGCCTACGCTTAACATGTATAGCGCTATAGGAGTAACGCACCGCCCGTGAACGTGAGGTCATGTTAAGTCTTTAAACATTGCGTTAAACCTTGGGTTGACTTGAATATTCACATGCCAGTTTTTACCTTAATCTTGATAACTTAGTTTGCCATGTGGATTTGTTAAAACTTTTATACTTATGCTATGTATTAAAATTGTATACTCGCCAAATATCTTTGTATTGAACCATCTATTTTTAACATATTGCAAGATGATGATGATATTAAAAGGGGCGTAGCGAAGATGCTTAGATACACACTTAGAAATCTTTAGACTATGATGTTATATCAAATTTTGAACTACGTTATGTTGTAATTTGTTTTGTTGTAATTGAATCATGTTGTATTTGAATTTCCATGTATTGTAACATGACAAATTGATGTAATGAAATGAAATCAATTTATTTAAATTATTGTCGATTTTAGTGTTATGTTGCAATGAGCAATCTCATTTTCATCTCACTCCGATGTTTCCGATATCGATTGGGGTGTGACAGAAGTTGTCGACTGAGGAGAAGGGCAGCGACGCTGTGGAGTGTCGGCTGAGGAGGATGGCGGTGGCGCCTGGAGGTTCAGCCGTGGAGGAGGGCGGCGGCGCTGTGGAGGAGGGGCGACGACTTGTGGAGGAGATGAGATGAGAGAAAGACGGGGGTTGTGGAAGAAGAGAACAAGATGTGGTTGTTGTGTTAGGGCACAAGGGTATACTTGTCATAACTTTCACACAAATTTCAAAAGTAGCTGAGCCATTCAAATCTGAATGGTTTCATTAAAAGGTGGTGTTTTGGTGAACCAAACACCCATACATCTAACCGAATCAGAGGCTTGCCTCTTAATGGAGCCATTAAGAGGTAAACAAACAACCCTTAATGGTTCAGACCTCTTACTTGTTCAACACTTAATCATTCAGAAGTTGCTCAATAACCCCTTAGTTTCACATAATGTCCCCTTGCTGATAAATGAGTATTTGTAACACCCCGTATTTTCGAAAGTCAAACTCAAAGTCCAAGTCAATTTTGACTTCTTTGACTGTTAATGGTCTTTTCTTATTTTTGTATTATGTGGAGTAAGTGTTGTCTAAATAAAATGATCGAATGTTTAATCAATGCGACCGATTTACGACTGTGAATAGTAGGAAGTAACAATGCGATAAAGTTAATCAATCGATAATCAAGCTAATCGACTCATCAATCGAACTCGAGACTTGAACTATGCGAAACTGGTGTGGTAATATTTACGTGTGTGTGTGCCTTATGTGTTACTTGTGCGTGTTTACTTATGTTTTGTGTGGTATTCAAATCGAATCAATCGAAACTCAAAAAGCAATCGAACTCAATAGAAATCGAAGCCGAGATGTGAAACTATAGATGCTTATGTTAGATATAGTAGTTGGGATTGAAAGTAATTTGACTAGGAACTCTATCGTATTCGTATCATCGTCCATCGAAATCGAACTATCGAAAACCGTCGCAAAACACTCGAAAAGGGTTGCTGATCGAACAGGAAGCACCCTGATCGAACAGGCCAGCCGATCGAACAGGCTGTTCGATCGAGCAGGCCATTCGATCGGAGGTCCTGGCCGATCGGTTGACACTTTCCTCTTTTGGAGCCTATAAATAGGGCTGTCATTGTCATCTTTACCACTTTTGGAAAGCTCTGACCGACCAGCTCCTATTCTTCACCTTTTCTCTGATCTCTCTCAACTCCGGTAAGTTTTCATCCTAATTCTTGTACGTTTTTTATCTATGTACGATTCTACACCTTTCTATCTTTCAAAACTTGATTTCTAACCGTGAAATCACCAAGATCTAAGTGTTCTTGGATGATGTCATCATGGTGTTCTTGAAGAACATCATACTTTGGCCTCATTCAACCATGAATAGCTTACATCTAACCGATTTCCACATAAACAAACTAAGATTTACAAGAATCTTAACATTTCCACCGTGATAAGGGATTGAAAGAAGAATTCTTGACTTCTTTCAACTCTTTTGCACTCAATGCCTTAAAAACCGATAGAAACTAAGCTTGAACCAACCAACTAATCATTCTAACAGTCAAGAGGTTCAAGATTCGGATTTTATCTACGAGGTTCACTGATTCCGGGTTAAACGTTAAGCTACTGTTCCGAACAGTTCACCGTCCGGACTTGGGTGATTCCAGTCTAAACTGGTGAAGCAAGTAAGGACCCACGTTCTATGGTTCAACTCGTTGTCAAAACACCTCAAAATCATATCAAAGCAATCAAAACAGCCAAGTGTTAGACGAAAGGCCGACCAGGTCAGAATTGTTGGCCGAACGGCTAGGCTGTTCGAACGAACAGCCCAGCCGATCGGACATACCAGTCGATCGACCGGGCCAGCCGATCGGCTAGCACATGGTCCCACGCTTTTCAAACTTCATGAAGTAAACTATTGACGAAGTGATGTTCGATCGAATATGCTACTCGATTGGTAAACATTACTATTCGGATCATGAGATACTATGCTTCAGCACTCAATCAATTCTACAACTCGTTTGTAGTATGGGGTGCCACCCGATCGAGCCTGCCACTCGATCGAGTGACATCCTGCTGAGGACTACTTCTGAAGTTCCTAACCGATCGGTTAAGCCGGCCGGTCGAACAGACCGTTTGATCGATCGACCTAAAAGGTAAGAATACTTCAGTGTTCTCAAATGCTACAACGAAAACTTCAAAAGTTCAAACCATCATACACAAACACATCAGAGGAAGAAACAATCCACTCGAATGGTCCAGCCGATCGAGCCTATCGGCCGATCGAACAGGACTGCTCAAACGGACTTTCAAACCGAACGAACAGCCCGTTCGATCGAACCTGCTGTTCGATCGACCAGGCTATTCGATTCATTTACACTCGTTTGCATTTCCACGTTACTCATTGTTGTGCTATCAAACTATTCAGGCTAACCCTACTCTCAGCGCTCCCTTCAATCCATAATCAATCACTGTGAGTATACTCGAATCCCTTTTTGCTTTAGCTCTTTTGGGTGTTACAAACGTTACTTATCAAAATCACAATCGAACACACTATTCAAACTATTTGAACGCTAACCGATTGCATGTATTACGTGACTAAATGTATGCTTGTTGTTATGTTTACACGTGGAGTGCTGTCTACCTGCCTTAGCAGCGTAGTACTATAGTTTGGACTCAGCGCCCGTTCACCCGGAGGTTGTTAAGGACAATTACTTGCATGGATTACAGTGGTAATCATGTATTGCGAAATGTCTCGGACAGTCAACCCGCAGTCGTTGGTATCGATAGATCCATGTCAATAATTAACATGCATCCTTTCTCTCTGTGTACGTGTTGGTTATGCGTAAACTATTCGAACTCTATATGCTATTACCAAACTTGTATGCTCACCTTTACATTATATGTATTGACTTTATTTTAACGTATGTGACAGGTATTTAGGATGCTTACTTGCTCCTCCTGCTGTGAAATAGAGGCTAGGAAAGAGTCTAGAAACCAAGACAATTTATATTTATGTACTTAAATCTGAGTTGTCGGAACATGTTTTGTTTGAAGGATATCTATGTGTGTAATAACTAAATTTATCTTATGGGTCACGGTATGGGACGTGATATTTAAACTATTCGGTAATAATAGTTGTTATGGAATTTCTTTGAACAATCTGTTTCGCTCAGTGCCATGCCCCGATGATTCCGCCATCGGTTGGGGTGTGACAGTATTATTGATAAAGTTATAAGCATCATAAAAAGTACCAACAATACCACCCGCAACTATGGCGTCACAAACCACATAGTTGTGTTTCTCAGGATTCACATGGGGTAGGAGGTGCACCCGACCAAGTGTTTGGGTTTATAGGAAGCCGTGTATTGATAACTTGGTGCCTTCAAATCGACAAAAGTTACACGACTATGTGCATATTTTTAAGCACATGTATTTCAATTCGGAAGGATGTAAGGCTCAACAAATTTCAAAGTAAAGAACAATGTCGTTTGTGGTTGACTAAGTCACACTCAATACAAAATTAATGAATCAAAAGCTTTATTTATCTTCAAACATTTATGAACACAATTTCTATTGTAAGATGAAGTGAAGATGATGCCCCTCATAGCGAAAGGAATTGATTTGACATAACTCATGAAATTTGAACTAGCGACTAGTGAGAGTGCCTAACAAGTCATACCGAACACATCACATAGCGGGACTGAGTCTTCTGAATGATGACCAAAAAGTACTTAATTTTGTTGGAAAAATCAACGCAAATCTGATCTTTATCTTCTCTCAGGCTAGAACTTTCTTCAAGTCTCTCCTTTAGAAAGCTACGAAAGGCCCGGCCCGACCCTAAGCATCCTTTTTTTATCGAATGAAAGACCGTCGCCCCACTTCCTATCGATATGGAGGATGCGAAGTGAAATCAAAGTCATCAAATGTTCTTGACTAGCTAGCAGGTTGGCTAAAGCGAACTGACCGCAACTCAATGAGGTACCAAGACCATCCACAAACCATTGAATCAACATCATAAAGGACAACATCAAGCTAGACAGTATGACCGATCGTGTTGGCTCAATACGACCATTAATGATACAACAACCCAGAACCCCCATGATATAATTACCCTCTCCTCGGGCCTTGGTAGTTTCGGCTCTTCATGGTTCTGGAAGGAGTCTCCTTACCATTCTAGTTAAGAAGTCTTGTTCTGGGGTGTGGAGTAACATAGCTGCCATTGAGAAGAAGATGCTCTGATGCTCAAATGCAAAATAGGTATTAGGCTAATACCTAACGAGCTTAAGTTGTAAATTTTGTGATTGATAGTTTTAAATGGGTTTAAGATATAAGTTTTTGTTTTGTATGGGTTTTCTATTTTAAAAGAATATATATAACATATATACAAGGTTTCTTTTTAAAGTGTGCCCTGGCAGGTGGTCCTCCCAGGGCCGCTATGTACAACCGTATGGTCTTTTTTTAGGGCCAGCAAATAAGAAAAGCAGCAGAAGATAAGTGGATTTGGAGTAACGATACGGGGGAGGACTAATCGGTCAAACTGGTTAAGATGGAATTGACGGCACGGGCAATCAAAGCTTTGTCCCGAAAGTTAATATGTTCGTGTGGAGGGCTGCACCAGGATCTATTCCGACAAAAGAGGCGTTGGCAAGGCGAGGCTTGAGTCAAACCGACTGTTGATGTCCGGTTTGTGGTTTTAACTTTTAATCGAGTCAGCGGACCACATCCTTCTCTCATGTTCTTTGGCTAAAGATGTATGGAGACATATAAGAGCATGGCTGAACCTTTCGTTCCCTTCTAGAATCAGGACAGTTCTAGACGCGCGGTTCATCGCGCAATTTTTTTTTTTTTTGTGGTGGTCTGCTGCTATGTATCTGTTCTTCGTGTCCCTCTTAGCTTCTTGCTAGAAATAGACTCGTTTTGTTTGAATAAAGTTTGTCCGTTTTGCCATTCAAAAAAAGAAAAACGAAACGAGAGTGTATATGCTTTGATAATGTTATAGTATATGTACCATATCATCTTCAAGTAACTGTCACATGAATAATTTAATTGTTCTTTATAGGAGAAAATTAAGAAAAATAAAGATATTTACCTCAGTTGGGTACATCTACTTTTAGCAGCAGCTATGAGCCGGATCGGTCCAGAAGGCAACAATAAGGAATAGACATCTAACTAAAAAACCGAGTCGAGTTCATATAAATCGAAGTCAGCAATAAAGTTTGACTCGATCCAGGTAGATAACAACCCGACTTCCTTGCATCCCAAGAATCTACCACGCGGTTTTTTCATTTATAAGTGAGGTAAATATCACTCAAAGTTGGAAGGCCTCTTTCACCGTTGAGTTCCTGCTAACAAATCACGAAAGTTTGACATAGTTTCCAAATCATTATCCGTGCATCTCTTATGCAACCAGTCTTCCTGTAGCCTAATGTTAACATCCCTAGAATAGTACAATACGAAATTAAAAAAAATGTCAGTAAGAAAGGATAATAAATATAACAAGCTTGGTTTAAAAAAGTGCGCTTGATGCACAAGGCCATTATGAAAGCGCCTCATGGCCTTGAGGAGGCGCTTTATGTACTTCTAGGTTGAAAGTTGATCAAAATTAGGGTTTGTAGGAGACTCCATACGTAAACACAACCAAACGGATGAAGAAAATATTGTTATGGACCGAAACCATTGCAGGGTATGAGATTTGTCCCACATCAGTCGTATGGGCAATCAATGTGGGGTTTATATACCAAATGGGCTCTCTCACCCACCAGACTAGTCTTTTGGGTTGAGTTCTCTCGTTTGGTATGTAACAAATATGAAAGGTTTGCTTGATAAGAATGTTGATATGTAAAACCGACGAGATAGACCAATCTTTTGGTTGTAGATAACGCTTATTTGATTGTACATTAAGCAATGCTTCGCATACGTGAATGAGTTAGGGGTGGTTGAACACATAAGTCCATTACATCCCTATCGTAAACGGTTTTATACTTCTAAGTTCTAATGCCACACATCATTATGTTTTTAGCAATGAATAATTAATTTTAGAACTGCGTCTAATATAACGGTTTGAGTTAATTATTGTTTTCGTCCCTGTGGTTTGTCAAAAATCACTATTTCAGTCCATTAGTTTAAAAATTGCGATTTCAGTCCCTGTGGTTTCACTTTCGTAACCATTTCAGTCCTTGTACTTAACAGAATAATGGATTGAAATGGTTACGAAAGTGAAACCACAGGGACTGAAATAGTTACGAAAGTGAAACCATAGGGACTGAAATCGCAAATTTTAAACTAATGGACTGAAATAGTGATTTTTGACAAACCACGGGTACGAAAACAGTAATTAACTCTAAAGGCTTTTATGAAATTCAAGATAAAACCCAAACCTGTAGTAAATACATCAAAAACACACATGAAATGTTACCTCCTCAAGGAAAGAAGCTCGTAGTTTCTTCGAAAGTGGCTAGCATGCTTTGTAAGGGCATCTTGGACATACGGTTTGCCAACGGTTCTTGTAGCTGCAGCATTGAGCAGATTTTCTAATGAACCATGTTTCTTCAAAAGTTTCAAGGCGGTTTTCATGCCAAAACCAGGTACCAAATGCTGAATTCCGGGAACACCATCGGCTTCATCACCCACAATGCACCCTTCACATACCCACAGTCATTAGAATTTAGAAACACAAAATGTATCTCAACATTAGAGGTGTAAAAGAGCCAAGTTGAGCTCACCTAAGCTCGAGTTCGGATCGTTTAATTTAAAAGAGCTTGAGCTCGGCTCGGCTCACTGATTATTTTTATTCATCCGTGTATATAATTATTTTATATAAAACAAATTATATACTATTTAGTTATTTTTATCATAACTTTATATATACTAATATTTATCATGTAGTTATATATTTACTACATAAATAAAAAAATTAATATATTTATCTAAATAACATGCTCATTTAGGCTCGCGAGCCTATCAAGCTCGGGTTTGAACTCGTTTAAGCTCGGCTCATTTTGAGCTTTAAGCAAGCCAATCTCGAGTAGCTCATGAGTGGCTTGGCTTGTATACACCCGTACTTAACACCGGCTCACTATGACCATTTTTTTCCTTAGCAGAATTTGAAACTGTATGTATGCTTACTGAGACTTAAATCAGAAAGCGGGTCACACTTGTACTGAGTTATGTAGTGGTCCAACGTATAAAAGGACCATCTTTTCAATTCTGGAAGAGGCATAACGAGCTGCACGTCTTCACATATAAGTTGCTTGAAATCTTTGTCAGGAGAAGCAATAACAGCACGGTATCCCTTTTCAACAACTTGTTCAACCAGTGTTGCCACAACGTCGTCTGCTTCTTGAGCTGGAACCTTCACAATCTGCATAACTTCTTACATTATAAACATCACTGCTTATAGCAACTATTTGAATATAAACATTTCCTTAAATATTAAATATGAATATGAATGGCACGATGAGTAAACTACAATTTGAGTCCCTGTGGTGGACAGCGAATGACACAAATGGCACGATGAGTCCCTACTTTTTCTAATTTGAACAATCAAGTCCTTGTGGTTGTCGATTTGAATCAATAAGGTCCCTGCTGTTAAATGGACGTTTACATTTGTGTGAAAGGACGAAAATACCCCCATAATTATCCCTTTTTTTGATGTTAGATTAACATATAAAAAGTGAATACATGTTCTATTAAACGAAAGTAATATTATATAATATAACAAAAACTAGACAGATGCTTTGGTTGGCATTACAAAGGTTTACTGACCGGCACATTACATTTAGTAAGTGTTTCTGAAATGAGTCGATGCGATTTTCCTACTGGACTCTTTGCTGCTTCTCGGGTAGCAGATATCCATGGCATGAATTTTCTTCTGTGTGCTTTATATGAAGGCAAAATCCGTCTCCTATGCTCATGCGCTCCTTCTCCATCAAAAACCTGCAAAATGAATTAGGTGCAAAAAATATGATTAGCATCCCATTTGTGATCCAAGCGAAGCTATATATAGGCATACATGTAGAAAGAATTTGTTTGGATGTGGGCCCTCTTCTCTATATTTTCGTGACTTGCATTTTGCGTGTTGTAAGCCTGGCAAAACAGAAGGGTCGGGTAACGGGTTGAAACGGGTTTGGGTCAATATATGCCACACTTTGTCTTCTCTATTATTTAAGAGTTAAATGCCATTTTAGTCTCTGTGGTTTGGGCCATTTTGCCAGTTTAGTCCAAAGGTTTCATTTTTCGCCTGTGGGTCCAAAAAGGTTTTAACGTTGCCATTTTAGTCCACTGGGTTAACTTCCTCCATTTTTTATGTTAACGAGAAGGGAAATTTGGTCATTGTATATGATCGAATTGCCCTTCTAGTTAACAAAATTACATATAAAATGACCGAATTGCCCTTCTCGTTAACATAAAAAATGGATAAAGTTAACCTAGTGGACTAAAATGGCAACGTTAAAACCTTTTTGGACCCACAGGCGAAAAATGAAACCTTTGGACTAAACTGGCAAAATGGCCCAAACCACAAAGACTAAAATGACATTTAACTCTTTATTTAAATTTAACTTATTCCTCACATTACAATAACATCAAATAAATGTATTCAAACACCAACTCTGGGGGATAAATACCATGAAACCAACTTATTAATTCACCGAATACTGTGTTCGTCAACAAACATCCATCCCACAAGTTCATGAGTTTAAAGATGAAGCTTATTATATCAATAGTTGATTTTTGAAGTGGCATAACATGCAAGAATTGGCATGCTAAATTTTGATACGGAGAAACTAACAATCAAGGCCGGTATGCTTGGCGACATAAGCGTGGTTCATAGTTGTCAAAAGCGCACAAGGTGACCTAAGCCAGTGTTTTATGGCAAATGGGTACCTTGAAAGAAAATTGACATGGCGGGATTTGGTTGGTTTGTACACGACACGATTGTTGAGGCACCAATATGTGCACGCAAGTGCGCTCAATGACTCAACAAATCCTTCTATATAAACTACAATAGACATATAAATTAGTGATTCACACCTTGCAATTCATAACATCTTATTGAATTTGAACCCCATTTTAAATCACACCTAATTAACTTCAACTCATACAGATTGATAGCATCATAGCAATCAACTAAAATATCTCTTAAATACCTAAAAAGAAGTTCCAGATTCAAAGGGTTATTGACAGAAAACTTACCGCAATAACAGGGTCAGTAAGGCTAACTTGAGAGAAAAAAAGCGAAATCCAGTGAGCAAACGAATGTAAACTCGGTGTACTACCATTATAACTAATTGGATTCACATCCAAAAAGAAAACCCTTTTCTTGTTCTTCTTCTTGATCATAATATTATCGTTTTCATCTCGTTTTGTTTCGGTCTGCAAAACCTGCACACCAAGTGTTCGACCTTTTGTCGAGTAAGAATAAGGGATAGTTGCAGCACTGGGTTTGGTTCCGAGTTTCGTGCACCGGGAAGAAGGAGGTAAGCGAAGGGTGGGGTTATGGGCACCTATACATACACCCATAGATGTATGGAGTTCGAAGATGTCTACCATCATCACCTTCAGTTGTACCTGCAACTGTAAACGTCTTTTTGGTGTTCTATGTTTGGATAAGTAAGAATGGAAATGAAAAGGGTAATTTCGTAAATATATTATCTAAGAAAGTTAACATAAGGGTGAAGTGGTGAAAGGAGTGGTGGGGGTAAACCCACTCGGTATCGATCCCCCTCCATTGCCAACATGTTTACTGGACAAGTTTTACCGAAATGGGGGCGAAATCGGTGAAGGTTCACCGACTCGGTGAAGGAGGGAAAGAGGGAGAGAGAGGGTGTGTGGTGGGGTCCATTTCTTTTCAACCAATCACACTTTTTTCTTTTTTTCAAATAGTTTACCTAAACCCATTAGGTAAATCACCGTCAACGTTTTTTAGCATTAGATAAACAATTGACATGACGCTATTTGATTAAGTGATTTGGGAGTTTAACTATTCCAAATGTTTAACCACCCCCTTCACCCTAAGAGCATTCACATTCATGCCATCAAATTAAGTGTGTAGACTTTTTATAATATAAAGAGTATAAAAAGTGGTTGTGAGTGGAGGAGAAAAAAAATGTTACTGTCCATCTGTATATTTGGGGGGACACTGTTCACCCCTGATGAAACAATGGTTAACCGAACAGGGTTAACTCACTGATCTCGTCAAGAAAGGTTAATCCCTTCCTCTCGAGGATCACTGGCTGGATCACCGGTGGGTTGATCTCCTGCACAAGGAAACAAACCATGACTCGTAACAAGGAGGATGGGGTGGGGGGTGCTCCTTGTTACCACTCTCCGGCGTGAGAATTAGTAATCTGCTTGGGAAGCAAAGTATGATAGTAGTAGTAGTGAGAGAGTTGTGAAGAGATACCTCAAACCTGGTTTGGGGTTGGTATTTATAGCCGATGAGTGAAGGAGGAGGATGATGGACAGACTGACGACGTGCTGCACCCTTGGAGGTGTGTCAGGCTTGTCGGGTGTGGAGGTTACGCCACGTCAGTCTGTTACTTACGTAGCCCTGACAGATGACTGTCATTGGTGCTACTTGCACTGTGGTGTCAGTCCCACTTGTGGGGCGTATAGGATGCGGTGCGAGCCGCATCGCTGCCTGCGGTAACATCTGATGTTACCGCGTCCCTTGCTTGTGATCAAGAAATACGCGAGACGCGGTGCCAGCCGCATCGTCGCCTGTGGTGACTGTTGCTGTTGTCCAGCTTCCTTGTATTGATAGAAGTGTTCACTGGACGCGGTGCCAGGCCGCATCGCTGTGAATACTTCTGTTTTCATACACCAGATGTGATGCTATGCCGCATCACTCGACCGTTCTCATATTCCAGGTAAGTCCTCCTCCATCACTGGACAGATTGGATTCAACCACTGTGTCGATGCGTTCCCGCACGGACATAAGTAGGTTGTTAGCTAGTGGGGGTTTTGATAAGGGTAATGGTCACTCGCGGTCGATGCTGACGCGAGATCTGGGACCATACCCCTTCAAGTCCCCCCAGTCTAGTGTTGTTGCCATATGCAAGTTGCATGTGGGAGGAGTACTGGACTATGGTGTTTAGAAGGTAGTTTGGAGTCTGGAGAAGATCCTAGGCCATGTGGATGGTCTTTGCTCTTTGTAAATCAAGCTGGAGGTCTGGAAGGGTCATTTGATGCCTCTTCCGTACCGGTGAGAATGTTTCGTTTGATGCGAAATTCGCAGCCTCGGGTTGGGTGCCACCTGTTGGTGTGTCGAACCAACTTTGAGACCTTGCTGGGCGTATGCACAAACTTCGAGCCAATCTTTGAGATGGTGGTTGAAGGTGTGCACAAACTTCGAACCAACCTTTGAGGTGGTGAATGAAGAAAAGAGTTTGCTGATGTCATGATTGGACATCAAATGATGATCCCTTTTGTGGGGTGTTCATGTTCTTCCAATTAGCTCTCTAGTAACCGCACGTCCTTTGCGGTTACCTCGTTGCTTGACATTGTTGGCCACGGTTGTGGGAACAATGTTGAGTACTTGCGTCATTGTTGGCCATGTTTGGTCGAACAATGTGATTCTGGATAATGGTCAAATAAACATGGTCATAGGCATGGTAATGCCCACCATTGTTTATTCTATATGTCTTACAAGTAGGGTAACAAAGTCATAAGCAGACTTGTTACCGCTTGTTCGATCGCTTGTTGTTCGACGAGATCTCGTATGATCATTGGGGATCTCGTCCACATCTCTTCCTTAGCCACTTTCCTTCACGCTCCAATACCGAGGAGTTTTCCTTGAAGTAGTTTCGTTCCTCGATGTGAAGACTTAGTTGTGGCTCTTCCGTAGCAACCGTTTGCGGAAGCTATGGTTGTGTCCGCAGCGACTCATGAGTGTCTGCGGTTTTGTCACCCCATACTCGCTTGAAACGGGTGTGTTGCTCGGATGTGGCTCTTGAAGGATCAGGAGTCAGGGTTGCTGATGTACGTACGCGTACATGCCCTTCCTTCTTCTTGTTAAATAAGTTGTTTATGCACCCTCTGTGGTTGTGAACCGGACATGAGGGATTTGAAGCTTGAAGAGAATGAAGGCAATGCGGTTTACCTGTTTCTGAGATGCGGTTCAGTCCAAAGAACAACGCTGGTTCTGAGTATCTGACACACCTGTACGGGCTCGTGTGTGTCATCTCCGCATATTCCACGTGTGCTCGTGGGTATGTGCGGATATGTTTATACCCCCTTAACCATGGAAAGATATAATTTTTGGCTATTTTATGCGATATGTAAAAAAACGACATGCGGTATGGGTTATGGTACGGTATACCAGAAAAACCGCATGCCGCTTATAATTTGGATAATGTAGTCGCTTTTTGTTGCATACGTGGCTGATCACACATGTGAGTTTGTGGAAGTTGGTGAGATCTTTCTGGCATGTGCTGAAATGAAAGGACATTTGCACTGCCCGAGGCATTAAATGCACTGTAGCAAGGAGTGTAAACGTCTCTCTTGTCAGGTGCGTGGGCGGCCACGCGCGCGTGATAACCGTCAGCGGAACTATGGGTGTACACGTGTTGCCGCATAATTGGTTCTTTTCGAACGTGATGATTCGTTTTCTCCCTCCGCATTAATTGCGATGGGTATATAAGGGGAAACCGTTCGTGGTTTCCCCTCACTTGTTCGAAATTTCAAAAATTTTCCGGTGAGAGAAAACATTTCCTTTGTCTTCTACGAAGAGATTTCCTGAACTTCCGGTGAGGTTATCTTGAGTTTTTAGTGCTCATCTTCTATATTTCTGATGGCTGAACCATCGAATCCACACAATGTGGAGGGTGAGAACCCTGAACAGCCGGTAGTGGCGGCTGATGAAGACGAAGATGATGACGTTGATGCTCCCGGTGGTGGGTTACCGGTGTTGAAGTGGTCAAAGGGTGGTTTTCAGACCTTAATGACCACTGTAAAAATGGCTGATGATTGGAAAGCCACTTACCCACAAGAGGGGGACACCGGTGCCGATGCTCCGGCCGGTTATATTACCATATGGGCAGATTTTTTCACCGAAGGCAACCTTCGGTTGCCGGTGACGGTGTTTGTTGCGGAGGTGTTAGAGTACTATCATCTCCATATCTCCTAACTTAGTCCATTTGGGATGTTCCGAATCAGGAACTTTGAATATACCTTTCGTGCTCATGGCTTGCCCATTACTGTTGAGAATTTCCGGCGGTTTTACCAGTTGACGGTGAACACCGGATTTTTCTCTTTTAATCAACGGCATGGGAGTTTGAAGTTGATGACACCCCCTAAGGGTGTGACCGGCTGGAAGAAGAAATTCTTCTATGTTAAAGCCTGTGCGGTATATGCCAATATGACTTTCCGGGATGTCAATATTGGTGTCACTGATGAAGATATTCCTGTTGCCACCGCGAAGACTGTGGACTGGTTCTCTAGGCTGCGGCCTATTGAACTCAAGAAGTTAGACAACAACCAGCTGTGGGTGTTGTAGATGATGCTTACTAGGCCGGACAGGAAGGCAAGGCCCGTTGTGCGGGAAAAGAGTGGTGGTAAGCCTGTTACTCTTTATTGTTTTCCTTGCTTCATTATCCTTGTAGTAATATGCATGCATGTGTTGTATCAGTGGATGCGGTTAGTCTGTGGAGGATGTTTGAGCCCGATTTCGAGGGCAAAGTTGAGCTGATTCCGGTTGAGCTACGAGAAGGTTTTAATCTAGAAATTGTTGGCAACTTCCGCGTACCCAAACGTGATGTGTTGAGGGCACCTGTACCAGAAGGCGAAAAAGGTATTTTCTAAGTTGTACTTGTTCTCCAAGTTCACCCTTGTAATTTGTTTGCTTGATTTCTCCAATGAAGCTGTCCTTGCGGACTTGGGGAAGTTTGAAAAGCGCATCCCTAAGAAACATGTGGAGAGGAAGCAGGTGAAGAAAACCACGCGGGGTCGTGGTAAGGAGAAGACTGAGGGTTCTGCTGCCCCTCCCTTGGTGCCACAGGCCGCAGGTACCTATCGATCTTGTTATCGCAGATATACCGATTACGTGGTAGTATCTGATACCCTTGAGGGTTTGGGTGTTCTAGGTAGTGGCGCGGCTGCAGGTGGAACCGCTGCGGGCCCCCCCGTTGTTGGTAAGAAGAGAGAACCAGAGCAAAAGGCTGGTGGTGGTGGTGAATTGAAGCGTCGGAAGCTGCAGTCTAAAAGGGTTGCTCCGGCGCAAAAGAAACCTGCGGTTGCTGCTGGTAAGTATATAACTGTTGCAAGTGTTTTGTAAGCACAACTTGTTTATTGATAGTTATTGCCTTGTTTATATTGCAGAACCCGAAGATGCAGGATATTCTTTCTTTGATGCTCCTTTGTCTCCCTCGCATACCACAACTGCGGGTGCGGGGGTACCAAAGGAGCCTGCGGCACCTTCTGTTAAGGTGGTTCCTGATCCTCCCGTACAGGTGGAGGAAACGGTGGAGAAGACTGCTACCCAGATTTTTGATACTGTGGATTCCTCCAACAACCTGATCAGCCCAACTGATGGCGATGGGTTGGACTTGAGGTTTTCGGATACTGGGAAGCAGAAGTCGGATGCTGAGCCACAGAAATCTCCAGCTGCGGAGAAGGCTTCTGGTTCCGCGTCCGGGGGTGTGGGTTATGAAGGACCTCCCATTCAGCCTGGAGAGTCTGAGTTGGAATGTTACTACCGTACGTACACTTCGGACCGGAGTATGAGTTACCATCGACCCCCCTGGCCTGTTATGCAGGGGGATGATATTTCTAATGATCCTTCTACATGCAAGGAAATTCTGGGTGGTCTGGGCACCCCGTTTGAAGTTGAACGTGCCCGTTCTGCACCCCGTGAGCTGCGCATCAACCAACTTTCTACCATGCTAGTAGGAAGTTCCATAGTGGCGAACGCCATTTTGGAAGATTACAAGGCGCTAGGCCGCAGGGAGGAGGAAGCTGCTCGCTTGCGGGCCGAAGCAGAAAAGTTGGTGGCTCGTGCGGGTGCGGAGCAGCTTGAGAGGGATAGGGCTGCTTTTGAGAAGCAGAAACAGACCGCAGAGTGGGCTGCAACTGCTGAGTTAAAACAGGTTCGTACCCTTGCCAAGTTACTTTCTGAGGAGCGCAAGAGTTGGCAAGAAACTCTTTCTAGTGAGCGTAAGTCGTGGAAAGAATCTTGGCCAAGGTGAATGAATCACTGTTTCGTGTTCGTCAGGAGTTGACGAATGCCAAGGCCGCGAATGCTGCTCTGGGCAAAGAGAAAACTGCGGCCGGGGTGATTGCGGTTAAAGCCCAACAGGCGGAGGCCCGGGCTGTAAAGGCGCTTGAAGAGGCCAAAGAGGCGGGGGCTCGTGCTGCAAAGGCCCTTGAAGAGGTCCAAGAGAGGGAGAGCGGTGCTTCTAAGGCTCTTGAAGAAGCGAATGTTGAGCGCACCCGTTTGAATCAAGTTGTTGTCAGCCTTCAGGTATGATTTGTTATTCCCGTTGTATTTTTCTTTCCGTCTTTTGAGAGTGTTTACTAATTTTGTGTAAACTGTTTCGTGTTCTTGGACAGGCTGAGGTTCAGACCCGGGAGGTCGCGGTTACAGACCTCACAGCCCGTGTGACTGTAGCGGAAGAGCGGGCTAATGCTGCTGTTGAGGCCAGGGATGCCTTGACGTCTTCGTTTAACCAGCTTGAGGCTGATCGTGAGTGGATGCGGTGTCACGGCATTGCACGTGTAAGTACTCCATGCCTTTGTGTTTACTTGGATTAGCATGTGAGTCTTATCCTTCTTTTATTGCAGATTGTTCAGGCTATCATGGATGCACCTGAAACCGCAACTAGTTTAGACGTGGTCAAGGAACGTGCCCGCGATGCCGGTTTTAAAGCTGGTTACAGCCGCTGTATCGGTCACATAAACGTCATGTCTAAAGGCGGTTATACTGAAGAGCGGGCCGGGTTTCGTGACGTGGACACCGAAGCGCTCCTTAACGTGGCTGTTGCCTCCTTTTACGATACGTCCCTCTCTTGCGTGGAGAAGTTAGACGAATGTTTAGAGGTTGCGGATTATGTAGACCGGTTGCGGATGCTGTATGCCGATGCAGAAGAGGAGAATCCTGCTGGTGGCGGCCACGATGGCGCGGGTACCAGTTGTTCGAAATAGGGTTTAGGCTGGCCTGTGTGCCCCTTTTTTGTTTTCCTCTTGTATATGTTGGAAACTTTATGTAAATCCATCATGCACCGCGTGGGTGTGAATTTTTTGAATATAAAGTTTGTTGTTCAATTTGTACAAGTGTTTTTACTTTTTGCATGTTTGAACGTGTGTATGCGGGACTCTACCCATTGTGAATGGGGTTGAGTATACTCCATACCGTTGCCGTAGGAGTATGCGTCAATTCCATTGTATACCTGATTAGGGTTAGGAATTGTGTAAGTTTTGTAAAAACTTGTCCGGAGCTCTACCCATTGTGAATGGGGTTGAGTATACTCCATACCGTTATCATATGAATATGTGTCAATTCCATTGTTTACCTTATTAGGGTTTAGGAATTGTCTAAGTTTTGTAAAAACTTGTCTATCCAGCCGGATAGACACTTAATATTCTGCCGTGTGCTGGTCTATTACAATAGTTGTGTGTGGTTTGCACTTTGTGTGGGTATCGCGAATAAAGATTTTGCCAATCTGTTTTTGTGGATACCGCAAAGTGGAACACGCATTTGTAATAGCTGTAACAAACAATATTGCATTGAATTGCCCGTTTATTTATTTGTAAATGGCCTGCGGCCCGTTTATTTATTTGTAAATGGCCTGCGGCCCGATATGAATATGAAACAATGGTTAACAGAACAGGGTTAACTCACTGATCTCGTCAAGAAGGGTTAATCCCTTCCTCTCGAGGATCGCTGGCTGGATCACCGGTGGGTTGATCTCCTGCACAAGGAAACAAACCGTGACTCGTAACAAGGAGGATGGGGTGGGGGGTGCTCCTTGTTACCACTCTCCGGCGTGAGAATCAGTAATCTGCTTGGGAAGCAAAGTATGATAGTAGTAGTAGTAGTGAGAGAGTTGTGAAGAGATACCTCAAACCTGGTTTGGGGTTTGTATTTATAGCCGAGGAGTGAAGGAGGAGGATGATGCACAGACTGACGACGTGCTGCACCCTTGCAGGTGTGTCAGGCTTGTCGGGTGTGGAAGTTACGCCACGTCAGTCTGTTACTTACGTAGCCCTGACAGATGACTGTCATTGGTGCTACTTGCACTGTGGTGTCAGTCCCACTTGTGGGGTGTATAGGATGCGGTGCGAGCCGCATCGCTGCCTGCGGTAACATCTGATGTTACCGCGTCCCTTGCTTGTGATCAAGAAATACGCGAGACGCGGTGCCAGCCGCATCATCGCCTGTAGTGACTGTTGCTGTTGTCCAGCTTCCTTGTATTGATAGAAGTGTTCACTGGACGCGGTGTGTAACACCCCGAAAATATAAACCCTCATATTAGAAAATTCAAGAAAAAAAAATTATAAACAAGAATTTACCAACTAGGAACTTAACCTAGTTAAAAAAATTTAGTTTTTGAAATAAACTTATAATATGGTTAAAACACTTAACTTAGAAAAATGTAGTTAAGGGGCTGAACTTGTCAAAATTGAAAGTTGAAACACTAAATAGTGAACAAAACACAAAACCCACCCATCTTGGGTGGGCATCGATCGAACAGAGAGAGAGAGGGGCGACCAGGAGAACTTCCAAACCCTACAATCTCAATAATCTTGCTAATTGAAGGATTAATCCAAGTAGAAATCAAGAATTGAGCCTAGAATCATAATCCTCATCACAAGAGGATTGTAAGGTATGTAAAATTAGTGAAATCCCTTAACTTGAATTTCTCATGATGTTGTGAAATCTGGAAAATTGATGTTGCATGAGTGTTATTTGGTTAGTTTAGAATCAATTTGGTGTTTAGAGGTTAAACTCAACCAATTACATGTGAAATCATGACCAAATTCAGAAAACTCCATGAACACCTTGAAGGTGGGTTGTGGGTTTTACAAGATGATGATGAATTCTAGGGTTCTTAGTGGTTATTCTAGTAAAATTCGACCTTAGAAGATAGTTCCAGGAAAGAGGTGATGTTTACATGACATATGATGGCTTAATTGAAGTTAAGTTGACTAATTAGCAACTTATAAACATGAAAACAAATGAAATAGAAATTCTGCCCTCATAATGTTCGTAGAAATGCCTCAAAGAAGGTTTTAAAAGAAAACTGAATTGTTAAGTTTAAACGCATAAATATGAAGTATCACGAATGTGCGTTATGTGTGTAAAACATGGAGTTCTAAACATAAAGTGCTTGAACTCTTTAGGAAAAGAAGCCGGGGCATCTAGTGGACAAACCGGTGTGGACGCACGTTTGAAGGGCTCACTTTAAAAGGTATGTAACATGATTCGTTATATTAAGTGAAATAGATTTTAGTAGTTGAACATCAAAGTCTCTAGTTATTATGAATCGAAGCGATGACATTGTTGTATTGAATGCTTGTTTGAATAATGAAATAAACTCGTTGGTAGTTGTCAAAAAGGAAGGAATCCCATAGACAAGCCAAACGGGTCAAATAATCAAGCAAGACATGATCTACATTCCAAAACGTGATAAATTGATGTATATAATGGTTATATTGTGGCATACTAGAAATGTTAGACTTTTATTACAATTGATAGTGCAGAATATTGAAACCCGAGAGTTGGGATTTTGGTTGAAATGTTCAAACCAAACAAAAACCTGAATTCCCAGGTGCTACCGTAAATTATGGTGTCACCGTAATTTACGGTAGAGGCGAATGTTTTACGGTGGTTTTCTACTGTGTTACGGTGTAACCATGAACTTCCAGCACTCACCGTAATTTACGGTGGTACCGTAAATTACGGTGGAGCCTGGAATACTTTTATATTTTGATTATTTCAATGTGGTGTTAAATCTCGAAATTCTATCATTCATAAACATCAAGAACTAACGATTTAATGGTTGATTCATAGGTAATTAGGTGGTCATGGATGGCGATCAAGCGACAAGATGATGAACCGAACACTCCCTTTCGAAGCTTCCGCTATGTTTGAACTTGTTAATCAGTGTTTCTTTTGTTGTAATCAATTTCTTAAACAACAATATTACGTTCTACCTTTGTCTTAGTAGACTAAGGGTGTAAAAGTTTTGAAACTTATGTTAATTTAACGTCTTTTGGTATAAAATAGTATAATAAATTCTAGTATAAATGTAAGGGTGTAACAAGTTGGTAATCAGAGCCACAGGTTTTCAATAAGTGTTCGGTTCAAGCTTGATCGACCATCCGGTAAGAACTAATTTCAGTTAATAAATCTTATATTACGTAAAGAATGAGAAATGAACAAATATGCATGAAAAGAGCAAGTAAGCTCAATCAACAGCAAGAACGATCAAATCAAGTTGTGAACTTGATTGAATCAACAGCAAGAACGATCAAATCAAGTTGTGAACTTGATTGAATCAAAAGCAAGAACGACTAAATCAAGTTATGAACTTGATAGAATCAAACAAGAACAGCATGTGTTATAAATGGAATGTTTTAACAACTTGTGTAAACATTTCAGAAACGGAGATGGCTGATAAAGGTAATGATGATGCGGTGCCAAGAGTCACCGAACAAGTGAGAGAAGTGATTGCCGAAGAAGTTGGAAAGGCAATCGAAAACAGCCTGACAAGCTTCATTGATAGAATTCAAAACACAGTTCTATCAATGGTAGAAGATAGAATCAAGAAATTAGAAGATGACTCAAAACTTGAAAAGGAAAAACATGGAGGACGGAAACCTTGTTCATACAAGGAATTCATGGCCTGTAAACCACCAATATACAATGGGGAGGTTGACCCGATAGTGTGCCAAAGATGGCTAAGTGATATCGAAGGGGTATTCGAGAGGACCCATTGTGATGTAGAGGACTATGTAGCCTATGGTACGGGTCAACTAAGAAATCAAGCAAAAGATTGGTGGGATAACAAGAAGAGAGAAATCGGTATTGAAGCTGTTAAGGTCATGACTTGGGATGAATTCAAGATGCCATTTCTGAAGCATCATAGCCCCAAAGCGGTTATGAATAAAATCAAGGAAGAATTCATGCAGCTCAGGCACAAAAACGAGACCATAGACAAGATCACGGCAACGTTTATGGACAAAATGAAGTTTTGTGACGATCTTGTGACAAACGAAGAACAAAAGATATACTACTATCATAACATGCTGAGTGCCGAGTATAGGGAGTTTATCACCCCTTCCAAATACGAGACCCTTACCGAGATTATAAATGCCGCTCGGGAAAGGGAAATCGAGTTGAAAAAGAGTATCGAAAGGGGTGAACGGAGATCGCATGATGTAAATCCCAGCCCTGCTAAAAAGGCACGAACAAGTGAGAGCTCAAGGAAACCTAATACGAAAGGTGGGTCACCGAGTTGCAGAATTTGCGGGAAGGGCCATAGAGGCGAATGTCGTTACAAGGATAAGCCTTGTCCTATATGCAAGAAAACGGGACACATAGCCATATCATGCCCGGAAAAGGTGACGATTTGTTACAATTGTTATCGAACGGGTCATAAGAAGTCTGAATGCCCGGAATTGGTTGAAAAGAAGGATGGGCAAGAACAGAAGGGTGAAGCCCCTAAAGCCAAGGCAAGGTCTTTTCAACTAACAGCCGTTGAAGCAAAGATTGAACCTGACGTGGTCTCAGGTATATTTACTGTAAACTCGATTCCTGCACGTGTGTTATTTGATACGGGTGCGAATAAATCCTTTGTTTCATATGGATTTATTCGACATCCTTCATTTGTTCTAACTAAATTACCTGTGCCCTTAGAAGTAGAGATAGGTAATAATAAAAGTTTTATTGTTTGCGATGTATGTGAAAATTGCAAATTGAGCATTGACGATGAAGAATATTTGATAAATCTAATCCCGATGTCGATGGGAGAATTTCAAGTCGTCGTTGGGATGGATTGGCTATCTCGACACCATGCAAAGGTCGTGTGTTTCCGTAAAGAGATAAAACTGACATCTCCGAGCGGGAAACACGTCACCATCTATGGCGAGAAAGGAGGCAATCCCATTGTATGCTCAATGTTGAAAGCACACAAGCTAATGAAGCAAGGATGCAAAGCATTTATGATATACGCTAATGAACCCGAAAAAGAATTACGAAAGATTGGAAATGTACCGGTAGTACGAGATTATGAAGATGTTTTTCCGGAAGATTTGCTGGGGATACCGCTCGAACGGGAAGTAGAGTTCGGGATCGAATTGATTCCGGGCGCGAAACCCGTAGCAAAGGCCCCGTACCGACTTGCGCCGTCAGAATTGCAAGAATTGTTGTCCCAAATCCAAGACCTGCTTGACAAGGGATTCATAAGGCCGAGTGTGTCTCCTTGGGGCGCACCGGTATTGTTCGTAAGGAAGAAAGACGGGAGTATGCGCATGTGTATCGATTACCGGGAGTTAAACAAACTCACGGTAAAGAATCGATACCCGCTCCCGAGGATAGACGATTTATTCGACCAACTACAAGGTGCGAACTGGTTTTCCAAAATTGACCTTAGATCGGGGTATCACCAATTAAGGGTCAAAGAAGAAGATGTGCCGAAGACGGCTTTCCGCACGAGATACAGACATTACGAATTCCTTGTGATGTCATTCGGGCTAACAAACGCACCCGCGGCTTTCATGGACCTCATGAACCGGGTTTGCAAACCAATGTTGGATAAGTCGGTCATCGTGTTTATCGATGATATATTGGTATATTCAAAAAGTGAAGCTGAACACGCACATCACCTACAAGAAGTGTTAGAAGCCCTTAGACGAGAGAAGCTATACGCAAAATTCTCTAAATGTGCCTTTTGGTTACGAGAGGTACAATTTCTTGGCCACATTATAAGTGCCGACGGAGTACTGGTGGATCCGTCAAAGATTGAGGCGGTGTCAAAATGGAATTCCCCAAAGAACCCTTCTGAAATTAGAAGCTTTTTGGGACTTGCGGGATACTATAGGAGGTTTATTCAAGATTTCTCCAAGATTGCGTCACCACTAACCAAGCTGACCCGAAAGACAGAAAGATTCATCTGGGGTGTTGAACAGGAGAAAGCGTTTCAAACGCTAAAAGAAAAGTTAACTCAAGCTCCGGTATTAACACTACCGGACGGAGTTGAAGACATGGAGGTTTATTCGGATGCTTCACTATTGGGACTCGGATGTGTATTGATGCAACGGGGCAAGGTGATAGCCTATGCCTCGAGGCAATTAAAGATACACGAACAGAAATATCCTACGCACGATCTCGAGTTGGCGGCGGTAGTGTTCGCATTAAAAATATGGAGGCACTACTTGTACGGAGTAAAGTGCACCATATTCACCGACCACAAGAGTTTGAAATACTTCTTCGATCAGAAGGAGTTAAATATGCGACAAAGGCGGTGGCTGGAAACGGTGAAGGATTACGATTGTGAAATACGTTATCACCCAGGAAAGGCTAATGTAGTGGCCGATGCGCTGAGCCGCAAAACAGATTATACCCCAATACGGGTACGATCAATGCAACTGATTATGACTTCAAGCCTACTAGAACGAATTCGAGAAGCACAAGATGAAGCTGTAAAGGCGGAAAACTGGAAAAAGGAAAGAATTATCGGCCAAGTTAAGGACCTAGAGGTAGGCAGTCACGGCCTGAAGACTCGCTTTAATAGAATCTAGGTCCCTAACACATGTGGGGTTAGAAAGCTTCTACTTGATGAAGCTCATAAATCCCGTTATTCCATTAACCCGGGAGCGACCAAGATGTATCATGACTTGAAGCAAAACTATTGGTGGCCCGGAATGAAGCGGGACACGGTGAAATACGTGGAGAAGTGTTTGACGTGCCTACAAGTCAAGGCAGAACACCAAAAACCATATGGTAAACTTCAACCGTTAGAAATCCCGGTTTGGAAATGGGAGCAAATTACGAAGGACCTATTGACCAAACTGCCTAAAACAAGTCGTGGCTTTGATGCTATTTGGGTAGTCGTGGATAGGTTAACTAAGAGTGCTCTCTTTATTCCGATTCGTGAGACTTATACGTCTGAGAAAATGTCGGAGGTTTACACCAATGAAATCATAGCAAGGCATGGGGTACCGATATCCATTGTGTCAGACAGAGATACCCGGTTTACTTCAAAATTCTGGCGTGAATTCCAAGAACAGATGGGAACTAAATTGTTCCTTAGCACTGCTTACCATCCACAAACGGATGGGCAGAGCGAAAGAACAATACAGACATTGGGTGATATGCTACGGGCTTGCATTATCGACTTTGGGGGTAGTTGGGATGTTCATTTACCCTTGGTCGAATTTGCATATAACAATAGCTATCACGCGAGCATTAAAATGGCCCCGTATGAGCTATTATATGGTAGAAAGTGTCGGACTCCAGTATGTTGGGGAGAAGTGGGTCCGCGAGGGCTAGCACCAACTGATATAATCCGAGCTACAAATGCGAAAATCGACATAGTTCGGACACACTTGAAAGCGGCTCAAGACCGACAAAAGGCATACGCAGATAAAAGAAATAGGCCGATTGAATTTCAGGTTGGCGATATGGTCATGTTAAAGGTTTCCCCATGGAAGGGTATCATTAGATTCAGAAAAAGGGGAAAGTTAAGCCCGAGATTTATTGGGCCATTTAGAATCACTGAACGGGTTGGTAAAGTGGCTTATCGACTTGAATTACCCAAAGAGTTGAGTGGAATTCATAGAACCTTCCACGTATCACATCTTCGAAAATGTTTGGCCGACGAAACTGCTCATATCCACTACGATGACATCGAGGTGGATAACAGCCTCAACTATGCGGTAAAACCAATTGCGATTTTAGATCGTAAGGAGAAAAGTTTGAGGAACAAGATAATAAGCCAAGTCAAAGTCAAATGGGAGCACAGAAAAGGGTCAGACACTACATGGGAGTCCGAGGAAGAAATGCGGCGACTCCACCCTACATTATTTGGTATGTAATTCGGTTTCGGGGACGAAACCCTTTTTAAGGGGGGTGGACTTGTAACACCCCGAAAATATAAACCCTCATATTAGAAAATTCAAGAAAAAAAAAATTATAAACAAGAATTTACCAACTAGGAACTTAACCTAGTTAAAAAAATTTAGTTTTTGAAATAAACTTATAATATGGTTAAAACACTTAACTTAGAAAAATGTAGTTAAGGGGCTGAACTTGTCAAAATTGAAAGTTGAAACACTAAATAGTGAACAAAACACAAAACCCACCCATCTTGGGTGGGCATCGATCGAACAGAGAGAGAGAGGGGCGACCAGGAGAACTTCCAAACCCTACAATCTCAATAATCTTGCTAATTGAAGGATTAATCCAAGTAGAAATCAAGAATTGAGCCTAGAATCATAATCCTCATCACAAGAGGATTGTAAGGTATGTAAAATTAGTGAAATCCCTTAACTTGAATTTCTCATGATGTTGTGAAATCTGGAAAATTGATGTTGCATGAGTGTTATTTGGTTAGTTTAGAATCAATTTGGTGTTTAGAGGTTAAACTCTACCAATTACATGTGAAATCATGACCAAATTCAGAAAACTCCATGAACACCTTGAAGGTGGGTTGTGGGTTTTACAAGATGATGATGAATTCTAGGGTTCTTAGTGGTTATTCTAGTAAAATTCGACCTTAGAAGATAGTTCCAGGAAAGAGGTGATGTTTACATGACATATGATGGCTTAATTGAAGTTAAGTTGACTAATTAGCAACTTATAAACATGAAAACAAATGAAATAGAAATTCTGCCCTCATAATGTTCGTAGAAATGCCTCAAAGAAGGTTTTAAAAGAAAACTGAATTGTTAAGTTTAAACGCATAAATATGAAGTATCACGAATGTGCGTTATGTGTGTAAAACATGGAGTTCTAAACATAAAGTGCTTGAACTCTTTAGGAAAAGAAGCCGGGGCATCTAGTGGACAAACCGGTGTGGACGCACGTTTGAAGGGCTCACTTTAAAAGGTATGTAACATGATTCGTTATATTAAGTGAAATAGATATTAGTAGTTGAACATCAAAGTCTCTAGTTATTATGAATCGAAGCGATGACATTGTTGTATTGAATGCTTGTTTGAATAATGAAATAAACTCGTTGGTAGTTGTCAAAAAGGAAGGAATCCCATAGACAAGCCAAACGGGTCAAATAATCAAGCAAGACATGATCTACATTCCAAAACGTGATAAATTGATGTATATAATGGTTATATTGTGGCATACTAGAAATGTTAGACTTTTATTACAATTGATAGTGCAGAATATTGAAACCCGAGAGTTGGGATTTTGGTTGAAATGTTCAAACCAAACAAAAACCTGAATTCCCAGGTGCTACCGTAAATTACGGTGTCACCGTAATTTACGGTAGAGGCGAATGTTTTACGGTGGTTTTCTACTGTGTTACGGTGTAACCATGAACTTCCAGCACTCACCGTAATTTACGGTGGTACCGTAAATTACGGTGGAGCCTGGAATACTTTTATATTTTGATTATTTCAATGTGGTGTTAAATCTCGAAATTCTATCATTCATAAACATCAAGAACTAACGATTTAATGGTTGATTCATAGGTAATTAGGTGGTCATGGATGGCGATCAAGCGACAAGATGATGAACCGAACACTCCCTTTCGAAGCTTCCGCTATGTTTGAACTTGTTAATCAGTGTTTCTTTTGTTGTAATCAATTTCTTAAACAACAATATTACGTTCTACCTTTGTCTTAGTAGACTAAGGGTGTAAAAGTTTTGAAACTTATGTTAATTTAACGTCTTTTGGTATAAAATAGTATAATAAATTCTAGTATAAATGTAAGGGTGTAACACGGTGCCAGGCCGCATCGCTGTGAATACTTCTGTTTTCATACACCAGATGTGATGCTATGCCGCATCACTCCACCGTTCTCATATTCCAGGTAAGTCCTCCTCCATCACTGGACAGATTGGATTCAACCACTGTGTCGATGTGTTCCCGCACGGACATAAGTAGGTTGTTAGCTAGCGGGGGTTTTGATAAGGGTAATGGTCACTCGCGGTCGATGCTGACGCGAGATCTGGGACCATACCCCTTCAACCCCCTATAATTTTTTAATATATTTTGAAAGTGGTTGTAAGTGGAGGAGAGAAAAAAATTAATGATAAAGGTATACAAAAATGTAGTATTTTTTAGTGTAATTTAGGATGAAAATATGATGGAATGGATGTGAATGCTCTAATATATTAGATTGGAGCCTCAATACTAGTACAATCTATGTAATACAGAGGAATAAATAGAGAAAACAACAAAAACAACACTACATTGAAAGCTTTATAACAGAGAAAGTTTTAGAGATACTAATTATAATAGAGAAGTTTTTAAGATACTAAAATACACCTTTATTTATAGAGGTTTTTATTCAACTCTCTAAAATGTTATTGTTAGTGTGGAGGAAAGAGAAATAAATAATAAAATAAGTGTATGTGAGTAAGATAGAGATAGAGAGTTGGATGTGAGACATTTTTGAGAAATAAACATAATTTAGAGAAAAATGTATTTTTTGATTGAATTATATAGATGGAGATGAAGACTTCAATGTGAATGCTCTAAGAAAATTAACATAATATATTAAAAGTTTTGTAAATGAATTGAATGAAATTTGTTTGTGTTCGTTTGTTAAGGAAATATATATATTCATGAACATCTATCTTATCATATTTTCTATTAGTGTTCGTTTGTTATGGAAATGAACGGTTTGTTTGTTAATTTTAAGTAACAAACGCAAACGAACGTTCATGAACACAAACAAACACAAACTAACGTTCATGAACAAAAATGAAAACAAACGAACTCAAACAAACGTTCATTAATATAATAATAACACATTGATACTTACTAAATATTTTTATTTGTGAGAATTCTAAAGTATTTATATAAAATATAAAATCAAAACACTTATGAACTATCGAACATAAACAGACATGTTTTCGAATATTCACTAACATAAATGAATGAAAGCAACCTCTGTTCTACTTAACTAAACGAACAAAATTTCTTGTTCGTGTTCGTTCATATGTTAAACGAATTAACACAAACGCAATTTCTATTCACGAACTATTCGTTGAACGTTCGATTCGCTTACAACCCTAAATTATAGCATGGTATTATGCATTGTAGCTTAAAGTTTTCTTGAAATTCACACAGTTTGTAACTAATCGGTCTCGAAACAAGGTCAACTCAATTAAATTAACCTTGTTTTTTTATATATTTTATTGTCCATATAAAAGACTTTCAATCTTTTCTTATGAAAAACTACATTACTTCTAAAATTTACATCAATTATCTCCAACGAGACCGAGACCCCCACCACTTTTAATCATCTAAAGTTTTAACCCAACCCTCGATCATCATTTGGTATGCTTCACATGGAGATTTTTTATCGTCTTTTTAGTTTTTTCGACGTAATCGAATTGTGCCAAACCAAGCCAATTATTTTTTAAATAAAGCCGAACTCGAGCTAAAGTTTGTAAAAACTTCCAAAAGACCCTATGAAGACCCCTGATAGAAACCCCGAACATGCATGACGAGACCCGACACGAAAAACGAAGAAAACGATAACAGGACGCTTAGGAGCGTCGCCGGGGATACCACTGTTTCTTTCGTGACACGCAGGGTATACTAAGACACGTGGCACCAGTGCGCGATAAGTGGCAAACCTACACGCATGACGGAGCTGACCTAGCCCTAGTTGGCAGCTCCCGCCCCATGTAGGGGAGACCCCAGCCCCTCCCGCGACGCGCCTGGGATTACTTTTGTAATTGTGACAACTGGCACAAAACCGATAATTTCCGTACAATTTTATTATTATTTAATATCTGCAATTATGTGCTTAAATGTCAATATTTTCTGATTTCATGCTATACTTGTGAATTCATGCACGTTTTATACTCCAAAAATTGCCTTAATACATTAATGTTAGCTGTGACAACTCGAGTTTCCAAGATTCCAATTTCGCATTTATTGCACGTTCATTGTTTGTTTAGTTATTTATTTGCACGATTAGTTGCTATGGAATTCATGCTATACTAGGCAGTGGAACAGAACAGGCTGCCTAGTTGTATCAGCGCTATTACTACCGCTACCACTTCTGCTACTCCCGCTACTCCTAGTGACAACAAGCGGAAATGGGATGGGTATTCCAGCAAGGGTTCCGCTACCGTTCAGTCTCAAGCACAGCAGCAACGCAAGAATAGTGATCACCAGAGCCCGAGTCAGCCAACTTCTGGTGGTCAGGGGCAGGGTGGATATCGGGGAATTCACCCAAACAGACACCACGGTGGTTAGTGCAACGAGGGACGTTGCCAGAGGTGTCTCAAGATGAGCCATGAAGCTAAGGATTCAGGAGCCCACGGCCTGCAAATCGGAATCGCCAGCAGCAACAGCAAGCAGAAATCCTATGCAAAGAAAAGATTGTTCGCATTCCTCGTTCTGGTCAAGAACCTCTCGAAGTTCAAGGCGACAAGAGTGGTGCTGTGGTTGGCATCACCCCTTTCTTGAAGGCTCAGAACTGTTTGCGGAAGGGCCACACCGCAATTTTGGCTCTCGTTACTGACGCATCAACGAAAGAAAAGAAGTTGGAAGACCATCCATTGTACGCGACTTTCCTCAGGTGTTTCCTGAAGACTTACCTGGTCTACCGCCTCATCGTCAGGTCGAATTTCAAATCGAGCTCGCTCCAGGAGCAGCACCCATAACTCGAGCACCGTATCGTTTAGCTCCAACCGAACTGGAAGAACTGTCAAAGCAGCTACAAGAGCTCTTGGGAAGGGGCTTTATTCGTCCAAGCTCTCCGCCTTGGGGAGCTCCAGTATTATTCGTGAAAAAGAAGGATGGCACTTTCAGAATGTGCATTAGACTACCGCGAACTGAACAAGGTCACAGTGAAGAACCGCTACCCTCTCCCTCGCATTGACGATTTATTCGACCAGTTGCAAGGGTCGAGTTACTATTCCAAGATTGATCTAAGGTCAGGGTATCATCAGCAGAGAGTCCGGGATGAGGACGTCTCCAAGACAGCATTCAGGACTCGCTACGGTCATTACGAGTTTCTAGTCATGCCATTTGGGCTTACGAACGCGCCTGCAGTTTTCATGGATCTTATGAACAGGGTGTGCAAACCCTACCTAGACAAGTTCGTCATCGTTTTCATCGACGACATTCTGATCTACTCCAAGAGTCAGGAGGAACACGAGCAGCACTTACGACTTATCTTGGAACTTCTTCGAAAGGAGCAATTGTACGCCAAGTTTTCAAAATGCGACTTCTGGCTTCGAGAAGTCCACTTCTTAGGCCATGTAGTGAACAGGGATGGGATTCATGTCGATCCATCCAAAGTAGATTCGATCAGGAACTGGCCTGCACCGCGTACACCAACGGAAATACGCCAATTCTTGGGTTTGGCGGGGTATTACAGATGATTCATCAAAGATTTCTCCAAGATCGCACAGCCGCTTACGATACTGACACAGAAAGGTGTCACCTACCGTTGGGGAGATTCTCAGGAAAACGCTTTTCAGTACTTAAAGGATAGGCTTTGCAGCGCACCTATTCTCTCATTGCCAGAAGGCACGGATGACTTCGTGGTTTATTGTGGCGCATCGATACAGGGGCTTGGTTGTGTATTGATGCAGCGGGATAAAGTTATTGCCTACGCTTCTCGTCAACTCAAAGTTCATGAGCGGAATTACACGACGCACGATTTAGAGCTGGGAGCTGTTGTTTTTGCACTTAAGATATGGCGACACTACCTGTACGGTACCAAGTGCACAATTTACACCGATCACATGAGTCTCGAGCATATCTTCAAGCAGAAGGAATAGAACATGCGTCAACGACGATGGGTCGAGTTACTTAACGATTACGAATGCGCCATCAAGTACCATCCAGGCAAGGCCAATGTTGTGGCTGACGCTCTCAGTCGGAAAGACACTCTACCTAGACGCGTACGAGCCTTGCAGCTCACTATTCAGTCCAGTCTTCCTGCACAGATACGAACTGCTCAGATGGAAGCATTAAAGCCCGAAAACGTCAAAGCTGAAGCCTTACGCGGCTCAAGGCAACGAATGGAACAAAAGGAAGACGACGCCTACTATGTAACGGGGCGTATTTGGGTCCCACTTTTTGGCGGTTTACGCGAGCTGGTAATGGATGAGGCTCATAAGTCTCGCTACTCGGTACATCCAGGTTCGGATAAAATGTATCACGACATCAGAACTACATACTGGTGGCCTAGCATGAAAGCCCACATCGCTACTTACGTCGGCAAATGTTTGACATGTGCAAAAGTCAAAGTGGAGTATCAGAAACCAGCGGGCCTACTGCAACAACCCAGGATACCACAGTGGAAATGGGAAGAAATTTCCATGGATTTTGTTACTGGCCTGCCTAGATCCCAGCGTGGGAATGATACTATCTGGGTGATCGTAGATCGACTCACAAAGTCTGCTCATTTCCTGGCTATTAAGGAAACAGATAAGTTCTCTACCTTAGCAGACGTCTACTTGAAAGAAGTTGTTTCGAGGCACGGAGTGCCAACCTCTATCATTTCGGATCGGGATGCACGATTCACGTCAGAGCTATGGCAATCGATGCATAAATCTTTCGGCTCACGGTTAGACTTGAGCACAACATATCATCCTCAGACGGATGGGTAGTCTGAGCGAACGATCCGGACTCTCGAAGACATGCTTCGGGCATGTGTTATTGATTTCGGCAACGGCTGGGAAAAGCATCTTCCTTTGGTGGAGTTTTCGTATAATAACAGTTATCACACCAGCATACAAGCCGCTCCATTCGAGGCATTGTACGGACGTAAATGCCGGTCACCTCTCTGTTGGGCAGAGGTGGGGGATAGTCAGATCACGGGTCCAGAGATTGTAGTGGACGCCACGGAAAAGATTGCACAGATACGACAACGCATGGCGACAACACGCGACCGTCAGAAAGCCTACGCGGACAAGCGTAGGAAGCCTTTGGAATTTCAGGTCGGGGACCGGGTTTTACTTAAAGTCTCACCCTGGAAGGGTGTGGTTCGTTTTGGCAAACGGGGCAAACCAAATCCACGGTACGTCGTACCGTTTGAGATCATTGAGAAAATAGGCAAAGTGGCCTACAAGCTAAACCTACCAGCTGAAGTCGGTGCAGTTCACAATGTATTTCACGTGTCGAATCTGAAGAAGTGCCTGTCAGATGAGACCCTCATAGTTCCTTTTAAGGAACTCACTATCGACGAGCGGTTGCAGTTCGTCGAGGAGCCAGTTGAAATCACGGACCGGGATGTTAAGGTCCTCAAAAACAAGAGAATCCCTCTTGTCCGAGTTCGTTGGAACTCCAAACGTGGCCCAGAGTACACCTGGGAACGCGAAGACCAGATGACAGAAAAGTACCCCCAGTTGTTCGGAACAAATGCAACCACTACTGAGACTGAAGCTACTACTGCGGAATTTCGGGACGAAATTCCAAATCAACGGGGGGATGATGTGACACCCCAGGAAAATCAGTAAACGATACAACTTACCTAGCTTCCTCAGTAACCGCATGCTAAATTTCGGGACGAAATTTCTTTCAAGTTGGGGATAATGTGACAACTCGAGTTTCAAAGATTCCAATTTCGCATTTATTGCACGTTCATTGTTTGTTTAGTTATTTATTTGCACGATTAGTTGCTATGGAATTGTATATGTTTTGACACAATGAAGTGTATTGTGTAATTGTGCATGGTTATGTGTTAATTGTGAAAGATTTGTTAAATGCATAAACTTGGTGGTGAAATTGTGAACTATTTTGAAATGGTGTACTTATGTAAAATATGATACTTAGGGATGTATGGAGGAATTAGTGAAACTCTAAGCATTTTAACCCTAATCATTCACTAATCATTCACAAAGAATCAAAACACGTACAACCATCTTCTCTAATCCTCTCTACAACCATCTTCTCATCATTCTTGGCTTCACAAGTCTTTTGCATCAAGCTTGATCTTTCAATCCATTTAGAATCAATCAAGGTAATTGTTTAATCATTGTTGGTTGTTAGTTGTTGATTGATAGATGACAAAACCCTAGTTCTTCATATGATATTCTGTGATTATAATTGAATCCTGATTATTGTGATATGATGATGATTAGTTGTGAAATCGATTGTCTGATGCCAACATGCTTGATATGATGAAGATGTTAATTGTTTAACTGATTTCTGCAATACAAAAGCAAGAGCTTAGGGTTTTCTTGATCGTAGTCTGCGTAACGTAACTGTTCCAATGAAGATTGAATGTACGCTTAATGTTGTTAACTGGTCCGACCTTTTTAGATGCAGCATTAGGTCCGAGTTTTGTGAAGGACATAAGTCCGACTTTTGTGATATTTAAACATGCTTGTCCGAATTTCTTTGTTTATGAACTCATGTCCGACTTATGTTTATAAATCTGGTGGTCCGAACTTTACATAAGGAACCTTTCCCCCATTTTTTTGTCCGACCTTTGATAATATCACAAGAGGTCCGAGTTTATGGCCTTGTTACCCTTGTCCGACCTTGTGAAAGTAACCCCCCCATGTCCGAGTTTTGAAGGGGAAGCCCCCTTGCCCCTGTCCGAGCTTCATGGCCTTGAAACCCCTCACACTTTGTCCGAATTTTGTAAATGAAAGCACCAAGGAGTCCGAGTTCTTTTGCATGCTTTATGATGTCCGACCTTTTATAGTTGTAAGGGGAATGTGTTAGTCCGAACTATATATATATAGATGACACAAGGACCGAGTTTTGTAATGTAGTGTTTGTTGAGTTCTATGCTTTGAATAACTTGTCCGATTTTTAAAAACACTTGAAGGGTCCGAGCTTTAAACCCAACTCCCATGGTCCGACTTCTGGCCTAAGGACTCATGATCCGACTTTTAAACAGGGGAAGCCCCCCCCCCCCACTTCTTGTCTGAGTTTTAAATAGGGCAAGGCCCTGTCTGACTCTGTGTGATGTTAAAGTAAAGCTGAATGTATGTTATTACATGATTGAAAGTGTTAACTGTGTTATATTTGTCAGATTTGTAAAGCATGCAACTGTTGTTTAGCCTGATGATCCATAAAGTGTGTTATTAATGCTGAATCTGATAAGATGTGTATGTCACTTTCTTAAGCCGCTAACTCAGTTAAACTTGTTCAGTTTATCAACGCCGTTGAATGTACGAAGTATGTTAACAGTGACAAATATGTTAACCTCCATGCTAGACTGAAATGTGAAAGCAAAGGCGTGACGCATGAATTATGTGAATACGATGAACTGATTTCGTGATGTATGATCTGTATATAATTGTATAATACTGAATGCAACTGTATGATCCTGCATGTATGAATCATTCTATGTGATATCATCTTGTACACAATAAGCACACAAAACACAGTTGGTTGATTATCAATGACTTGCAAACCCTAATTTGATGCAAACACTTACATCGTATCATGTGCAATGAATCCTAGGTCGTGTGTAACGGACTTAGACATTTACTAAACCCTAGAAGCAATAACATACCGAGCAAACCAAGGTGAGTTCACACCCTTACTAAGGCATGGGATTCCCAGGGTTGGGAATGGGATTGAAGGAATAAGGTTGAATAGATTCATACTGACACTACCACTAGACTACCATACCAGCGTCCTCGGTTGTGCAGGACACATACGTAAACCTACGTATGCTTATACTACTTACTGTCCTCGGTTGTGCAGGACACATGCGTAAAGCCCACATATGCATATGCTTCTTACTGTCCTCGGTTGTGCAGGACCCTTACGTAAAATCTACGTATACTTATACTTACTACTATCCTCGGTTGTGAAGGATACGCACGTAAAACCTACGTGTATTTATACTTACTACTATCCTCGGTTGTGAAGGATACTTACGTAAACCTACGTAAAGCCTGTACGTACTACTGTTCTCGGTTATGAAGAACACTTATGATTACGAATAGTCTAGTGGTTATACAACATGGGAAGCCCCCACCAATAGAACGCACTATCGGCCCAGTAGAGCCACATGTTACAAACGAACTTACTATTACGCATTTACTTTCTGTGAACTCGCTCAACTAGTTGTTGATCCTCTGTTACATGCCTTGCAGGTCGTTAGATACATGGAGCTTGCACAGGGAGGAGCTGGTCGTTGTGGGCTTGGATCGTGATTGTCTTGTTAAACACTTACGACATTTGATACTTTATTGTGATGGGTTTTAATTATACGCTTCCGCTAAACAACGATAACTTACTTATGTTTTGGAACACCTTTCATATGGATTTGGTTTGGTTTAATGGCAATTACTTTTACTATATATATTGTTCTATATGATTGGTGGCTTGGTCCTGGTCAGTCACGCTCCCAAGCGGTGATACTCCGCAGGTGGATTTGGGGGTGTGACATTAGCGTTGCGTCAAAAAGACTAGTAAACTCACCGGTAAGACACATTGTGTCAGCAATTCTGCAGAAAGCAGTCAGACAGTAGAATTGGGGCCTAGGAGTAGGTCCAACGTCTAAAATACATTAAAACCCAAGAATATATACAAGGGTTAACATATAGACTTTCCGGAAGCTAAAATACGCACTGAAAAGCACCCGAAACACACTTTAAATGCTGAATTTCATATATTTCAGCAAAATTCAGCATTGTGTCAAGTTTGTACCATGCAAAAACATGTCTAAATGGTCCTGAATACTTTCCTAAGTGTCGGGAATTAAAAGTGTCACAAAAGGGTACTTAAAGATCACTAAACGGAGTAATTTAGCACTTTAACGAACCGGTATTTAACCGAACAACCGGACACTACCCGAAACGCCAAAATTATACTAGAAGCATTATTTTATTATTTCTGAGCTAGTTATGATTCCCAAACACCATAACACCTCTTATAACATAATAACACATTAAGTCCCTAATCAAGACACTTGAAACTTAACTTATTTGTGTATTTAGTGATTGAAACTTACACTTTACCCCCCCCCCCTAATATTTACGGTCACAATGGGTGACCCCACCAACAAAATCTTACATGATCCTACTAGATACCATTTGATTCTTATTTGATTTAGTGAAGATCATGTCTTGTACTATGAAGACAAAATACCCAATGGTTAAATCTTAAACATGGTTATAAGTATAAATTCTCATTCATCTTCATCACACCACACCACACCACACCACACCTCTCCTCCTCTCTCCCTCCCTCTCGGTCGTGAGCCACCACCCACATCACCACCACCTTCATGTCACTTTCATGCAATCTCAAGTCCTCACAAGGTGTTAGAAGCTAGACTGAGAAGTGTGGAGCTTGTGGATCTTGAAGGACCTCCTTCATTTGCTTTTATCTAACACATTTATCATCTTCAACATCAAGTGTTCTTCCCTAGCCTTGTGCTAGTAGTAAGACCCTCATAACCCTTTGTTACTTCATATTTAGTTGATTAAAAGATGATGGACATTGTTAAACATGATGAACACTAAAAGACATAATCATAAATCTCTAACATAAGTTTATAAACATGTGAATACTTGTTGATTTGTGTTTATTTGCTTCTTGTTGATTGATTACTAGTGTTAGTGATATTAGACATCATAAGAAACCTACTAGATTGTGATTAAACACATGATCTAGCAAGTTAAAGTGATGATCTTGTGAAAGACCAAGATCGTCATGCTTTATGTCTTCATGAACTTGAATGATGAAATTGGTTTTCATATGTAAAGATGATTTAAACAAATACAAATCTTGTAAATAGATGATTACGAAAATAATTTTCTCAAGAAACCAAATTTATTTTCAAGATTTACAAAGTCATGGTTTCTAAGTAAACCAATCATATTTTCAGTATTTAAACAAGTCTAGAAACATGTTTGTGACAAGAAAAATACAAAAGAAATATTTTTAGAAAAATCACCTTACAAGTTGTAAATGACTAAATCTTTCAAGAATGTAAGTTAGAAACAAATAAATATGTTTTAAAGGGTAACTAAACCTACTAAATAACATGGTAAGTTACTACAAGTTTTTACAAATGTGATATCCCACATCGGTTGTGAAGGGGAACAAAGGCTTCCTTATAAGGGGTTGGATCCCTTCACCATCATGACGCGTTTTAAAGCCGTGAGGGGCGGACGCTGAGAGCGTGCTGGCTGCCAAAGCGGACAATATCATGGTGCGGTTACGCTGGGCTGTTACAGATGGTATCAGAGCCAGGGCCGAACCGGTGGTGCCAGGTCCTGCGAGGACGCTGGACCCTTAAGGGGGGGGGGGGTGGATTGTGACATCCCACATCGGTTGTGAAGGGGAACAAAGGCTTCCTTATAAGGGGTTGGATACCTTCACCATCATGACGTGTTTTAAAGCCGTGAGGGGCGGACGCTGAGAGCGTGCTGGCTGCCAAAGCGGATAATATCATGGTGCGGTTACGCTGGGCTGATGTAGTGTAAATTACTTGATTTTGGCACTTGGTAAGTGTTGAATGGGTTGTTGATTGTGTGATGATTTTAAAAGAAAATAAACATATGTTTTGAAAACATGGGAAACCTCCATTTTTAGGGGAAACCGTGTCAAAATTTTGTCAAAATTTTTATAAAATTTTGACACTTAGAAAGATATAAGTTTTTTTTGGTGAAACTTATTCCCTAAAAATTTACCTAAAAATACTTACCAAGGTTTCCCTAAATTTTTGTGTAAATTTCAAGTTAAGAAATGATGATTTCTTCAAGATAAAAATTGATACTAAGTATGTATATTTTTGAGAAAAATATATATATTTATTGGTCACCAAATTTTGTGCTAAGTGTATGTAATATGTATTGTATGTAATAGTGTATTAGGACATGAAAAATACACCAAAAACTCCTAAGGAGTGAAAATATAAAAAAACACACATACAACATGCTTAGACAAATACAAGAACATATATTTATGAAAATATATTTCTTAAAAGATTATGTAACTTGGACAAGTTACGAACTTAAAATGAAGTTTTGGACAAAAATACATAACTCGGGTGAAAAATACAAGATACTTATATTTATTTTTGAGAAAATAATATAAGTAAGATACATAGTTAAAAATATAAATTATTTTTAACAACAAAGAACACATACTTAAAAGATGGTGACTTGTACTTGTGCGATACAAGTCTAGTGACTAACGTTAATAAAACACGTATAGGTCACACGCTATATAAGCAAACCCGGTGAAGTTTACGGCGCAGGAAACGCAAAGTTGTGAGTTCATGTCCCCACTTTTAAATTTTTATGTGCTTTCAAAACTTGGGAAAATGCATGTGTTATGGTATGTTGAATGCAAAAACTAAGGAATGATACTTTAGATCATGTCACGAATAGGGTACCAGAAGCACCATTAATCGTGTACATACTAAGACCGCGGAACAAAAGGTTAGATCTAATGGGTTTCAGGCAGCCACACTCTTGGTGATACTAGTACCAAGCAGTGCTTTTGTGTCTCTAGTCGTGAATCGACAGTCGTGGACTCGACAGTAAAAATGCCTATGGTTTGGATGCTTCCTATGTCGTGTCACATGTTAATGGCCTTGCAAACCATTAGCGATCTCGATTTCCTTATATTTACAAAAATACTTGTTTCATACAAATTACATACCATGTTTTCATTCAAGTATACAAACGTTCAATACAAAAACTGCATGAATTCACACCAACATTATGATGACGATTTTCCAAAAACTCACATGTATTTCAGGTAACTAAAGTGGATGTGCGTGCGGTCTTACTCTTGCTCTTGGATGTTGTTTATGTTGTTAGCTATGTTGTGTCAAGACTCCTATGCCGTTTTGCTGTGTTTGGTCGTTATGTCCCACTCCGTGTGGTGATGTAAGGACCAAAACCCTTATGTATGTCTTTGAATAATGTTGTACACTTTTCAGACAATGTTTTATGCTGTGATGTAAATTCTAAACTTAACCTATGTTTTTAATTACGTAATGTTATTGGCATTTGGAGTTATTTTTACGAGCATGTAGTATGTTTACCTTTCGTATGCAATGAGAACCTTTCAAGATCACACCTCGTGCTTCCGCCTTAGAAAGGGGTGTGACAGTAATTACCCCAGACAACAACGAAACTAAAAATGATAATTATTATCCTGAAAAGTTAGTCTAGTGGTTAGTCATTTGGTTTTTCTCCTTGAGGTCTCAAGTTCAACTCCCACTATCATTACTTTGAAAAACATTGGTGGTGACAATGAAGTTAGAACTATATTGCAGTGGGCCTCCGGGCAGGCGAATTTTCTCTGAAACTGGTGTTTTGGTGGCTCGGGTATACATCCAACTCTAAACACTATGGAGGAGTAGATGCATTTGCTCGATTGAAGGCTTATCCGATAATTTAGTTGGCTGTTAAAAAAAAAGCTAATCATTGTTTACCAATATTCAAAATATAAATTATTATAGTCCAATGATCGTATTTATAATTTCCAAAATATATACAACACAATTATCGTATTTCTAATTTCCAAAATATATAACACAATCACATATATATTTTACGCTATAGATAGTGTGATTTACAACTACTTGTAACGTTAAAGATGTAATTTTGTAATGGTTCCTTTTGCCTTGAGTTTTACAGCTACTTGCTGGCCCCCTTCTATTTTATAAATAGTCCATCGTTCAATATATATATATATATATATATATATATATATATATATATATATATATATATATATATATTTTATGCCGTTAAAAAACACATATTATAATCCAATTTCTAAGACTAAGCGGTATGGGGGCCGGCTAAGGCCTGGCGAGGCCCGACACCGGTCCCCCACACCGCCCCCCACATCCCGTCCCGGCTATACCGGCCGCCCATTGACGAACTCGACGGCCCACTTTTCAAACAATGTAGCCGTTACAACGGCTATAATTATTAAAATAAAGAGTAAATTACAAGTTTTGTCCTTTATGTTTACACCAAATTGCAGGCGCTGTCCTTTAGGCCAAAAGTTGACAGGCGGTGTCCTTTACCTTTTAAAATCTTGCACGTTTTGTCCTTTAGGCCTAACCCAGTTAGATTTTTTTTGTTAAAACATATTACACAAGGGTAATATGGTCATTTAACTTAGTTTTTTAATATTATTTAATAAAATAAAGCAAAATGATATATACAACTCTACCCCTCTTTCTACTCTCTCCCACTCTCAACTTCACCCATCTCCTACCACCATCACCGTTCACCAAAATGATATATGCAGCAGTCCGATCATCACAGTTCATCACACACAGCCACCCCCGTTCAGATCTGAAAAACAAAATAATTTAGAATCAATAACCACCATCACCATGACCATCACCACCACCACACCCTTCATCATCTACACCTACCATCACCACCACCCTCCATCACCATCTCCAAATCAACTGAACTACCTAAAAATCCCAAAAACCAACCGCCCATAACCCCACTTAATTGAACCACGAGCACTTGCAATATGTTTGGACATCACTTTCATAAAGATGATGTGGTGTTAACATTTAACACCCACAGTTGATCATCAAAAAAGCAAAATCAATAATTTCACATAAAGAATTTCATCACACACCTTAAAAAATCAAATCAAACACCCAAAACTTCCACTAAACTCCCCTTTTATCAAGATCAAATATGTTAACCCAATCAGATGAAGGGAACACCCAAATCAGGAATGACACAATCATGAACATCAGCTTGATGAACCATTACCATTGGTAACGGAAATCGAAACCAGTGAAGAAGATTCTGGAGCTGGGCCGGTGTTTTCCCCTTATCAGATCTGAAAGGGAGACTTCACCATATATGAAATTCCTGAAGCTTTCTCTATCTCCGTAAATTAGATATGAAATCTTCGTTTTTCTTGGAGTCATACACCATGTTTCTCGTTGAATTAAAGCCATAAAACTCTCAGATTTGTACATCGCAATTCTTTGGATTCTTTCGATTTCATTAGATCGGATTAGGTTTTCTGATTAGGTCTTCTCTGTCATCAAATTGAGGGTTATAAAGGGGAAATAGAAAGGGTTGAGGGAAAAAGACAATTGTACCCTCATGTGCTTTGCACATGACATATTTTAACTGAGATTTCTAACTAAGTTTGGCCTAAAGGACAAAACGTGCAAGATTTTAAAAGGTAAAGGACACCGCCTGTCAACTTTTGGCCTAAAGGACAGCGCCTGAAATTTGATGTAAACATAAAGGACAAAACTTGTAATTTACTCTAAAATAAAAAAAACCTTTTCCATTTTAAATATATACACATTCTTCTTCCATTTTTTTATACAATTACCTCAATATTTCATCCATTCTTCTCCCATTCTCATCCATTTTTATAAAAAACCACTCCCATTTTTATACCAATGGCATCTAATTCTTGGTGGTCCTCGTCTTCTTCTGACGAAGAGGAGATGTTTTTCGCAAACGTTGTGGTAAAGGCGGCGCAGATTCTTTTGGAGGAGGAAGAGGAAGATGGCTCGTCTGAAAACGTTATTACCCGACGAATACGGATTAACAGAGACCGCAAAGTTTTATCATTAATAAATTTTATATATTTATATATTTCCTCGTACTTATATCTTTTTTACGACAGGAGCGCACGAGAAATTGTTGAACGATTATTTTTCGGATGCACCCCATTACAACGCCGACATTTTCCAACGAAGGTTCCGAATGAGTCGCCGGTTATTCACACGGATTGCTGATGATTTGGCTGGGCTAGACCCGTTTTTCACGCAACGAGTTGATGATCGGAATTATGAAGGGTTCACCACGTTACAAAAGTGTACTGCGGCCATTCGCCAACTTGCGTACGGGACAGTGGCCGACGCTTTGGACGAGTACTTACAGATGTCGGCAAGCACTGCGCGGGAATGTTTGTATCGGTTTTGCCATAATGTGGTGAAACTGTATAGCAAACAATATTTGCGGAAACCAAACGCGTATGATGTTCAACAGTTGTACCAAGCTCATGAAGCAAGGCACAGGGTTCCGGGAATGCTTGGTAGCATTGATTGTATGCATTGAGAGTGGCATAACTGCCCGACTGCGTGGCGAGGCCAATACACGCGAGGTGATCACGACCATCCAACCTTAATACTTGAGGCCGTGGCGTCACAAGATTTGTGGATCTGGCATTCTTTCTTTGGGCTCCCTGGTTCACTCAACGACCTCAACGTGCTATACCAATCAGCGATCTTTAGCGATGTCGTTAATGGAACCGGTCCGGACACCCGTTTTACAGTTTAAGGGGTTGAGTGTAGACGCGGGTATTATCTTGCTGACGGAATATATTCGTCTTGGTCTACAATTGTCAAGACAATTCCATATCCCGAGGACGAAAAAAGGAAAAAATTCGCCAAGCGTCAAGAAGCTGCAAGAAAAGACATCGAACGTTGTTTTGGTGTTTTACAAAAAAAATGGGCCATCCTTCAACAACCGGCACGTGCTTTCACACCGAAGAGGTTGCGCCTTTGTATGTACGCTTGCCTTTTGCCCCATAACATGATTATTGAAGACGAAGGTCGGGCGATTTGTGAGTATGATGAGAATGCATCCTACGGGAATAATGTCCCGGTAGATACGACGCAACAGGGTTTAAACTCGTTCGCGCTAACCAACGACTACACGCATGCAAACCTTCAACACGATTTAGTAGAACATATATGGAACAACGTAAACGTCGGGGACGGTGACGGAGACGAAGACGCGTAGTTTAATTTTTTTAAATGTTGTCTTTTTTTATAAATTTTAGGTAATGTATTTTTTTAGGTTATGTAGTTTTTATTTATGTTATGTAATGGATTTTATTATCTTCTTTTAGGTGTTATTTATATTTAAATTTTGAATTGTTTTTATAAAGTTAAACAAATAAAAAAGTTAAACAATAAAAATTAAACATTAAACAATAAAAGTTAAACAAATAAATAAATTAAACAATAAAAGAATATGTAAGGTAGCTCTATCCTCCACCCCTCTAAAAAATGAAAAATGAAGAAGACCCATCCTTCAGGAGCCGGTGACGTACGTAACGACCCATCCTCGTAAGATGGACCTCACCATACCCTCTAGTCTAATTTCCAAAATATATAACACAATGACATACATTTCATCACCACTTCACCAGTAGGGTAGTTGTAACCTCCGCCCTCTGTCGATACAACCTATAACTCTCTTCACACATAAAAAAACAACCTCAATCCTCCTTCCACATTTCTTGATCCAATTCCATTACAACAATCAATAATCAATGGCGCACCTTCTAAACTCCTCCTTCACCCCCACCACCACCACTCTCCGCCGCACCCACCACCCCCTCACCGCCCCCACCACCCGCAAACCCACCCAAATTCACGCCAAGATCCGCGAAATCTTCATGCCCGCCTTAAGCTCCACAATGACCGAAGGCAAGATCGTTTCTTGGATCAAATCAGAAGGCGACAAGCTCTCCAAAGGCGAATCCGTTGTCGTTGTTGAGTCCGACAAAGCCGACATGGATGTCGAGACCTTCTACGACGGCTATTTAGCCGCCATCATGGTTGAAGAAGGCGGCGTAGCCGCCGTCGGCTCGGCTATCGCCCTTTTAGCCGAGTCCGAAGACGAAATCGCCCAAGCCGTTTCCAAAGCCAAAAATCAATCGGCTTCTGCTCCGGCTCCGGCTCAAGATTCGGCTTCAGCTCCGGAGCCGGCTCAAGCTTCGGCTCCAGCTCCGGCGCCGGCTCAGACTTCGGCTCCAGCCCCGGCTTTGGCTCCGGCTCGGGTGGCTTCGGCTCACCCGGCATCCGAAGGGGGGAAGAGGGTGGTGGCATCACCTTATGCAAAGAAGCTTGCAAAGGAGTTGAATGTGGAATTGGGTTTGGTGGTGGGGAGTGGGCCGATGGGCCGGGTTGTGGCAAAGGATGTGGAGGCGGCGGCGGTGGCTGCTGCGCTGGCGGTGGCTGAGCCAGGGAAGACGGTGGCTGAGCCGGTGAAGCCGGATGGGGTGGAGTTGGGTTCGGTTGTGCCGTTTACGACGATGCAGGGTGCGGTTAGTAGGAACATGGTTGAGAGTCTTGCAGTGCCTACTTTTAGAGTAGGGTATACGATTACTACTGATGCACTTGATGCTTTGTATAAAAAGGTAGTGTTTTGTTTTTGATGCTTGGTTGATTGCTTGCGTGTTTGTTTGGTTTGTTCGGGTTTTGTGGTTGATTAAATGTTGTTTGTGAATTTGTTTAGATTAAGCCGAAGGGTGTGACGATGACTGCGTTGTTAGCGAAGGCCACTGCGCTTGCGTTGGCTAAACACCCGGTTGTTAATTCAAGTTGTAGAGATGGGAAGAGTTTTACATATAATAGTAATATCAATGTTGCGGTTGCAGTGGCGATAGATGGTGGTTTGATTACTCCTGTTCTTCAGAATGCGGATAAGGTGGGCTGCTGTAGAATGTAGTCTTGGTTTTTTATTGTTGTGGTGAGGTGTGTTTATGTTTTGTTGTTTGTTTTAGGTTGATATTTACTCGTTGTCGAGAAAGTGGAAGGAGTTAGTGGATAAGGCCCGGGCAAAACAGTTGCAGCCCCATGAATACACCACAGGTATTCTTTTTGTTAGCTTCCTAATAACCAGTTTGCATTCATTGAATGATGTATGTTATCAAGTAATTTAACAAAATGTTAAACTCGTGCTTTACGCATGAAACTATTTAGCCTAGAATATATGATATTTTGAAGTCTGTGACATGCGTTTAAGTGCATTAGTAGTACACGGTTCATGCCTTAATGGTATGGTTTGTAGTTGACAACTCGTGATCAGTGTTGTAAGAATCGCTAGGCGCTAGTCGGGTGGTGGGGTACTGACTAGCGATTAATCGGGATTAATAGGGGTTAATCGGAATTAATCGGATCGAGATTTTTATTTGTAATTTTTAGTTATATATACACACACACATTTTATATGCAGTTTTCTAAAGTAAACATGTTTTAACCCATCATTGACCCATTTTTTTAAGTAATTGGAAGGAATTTATAAGGTTTAGTCGAAATTTAGCCGGCGTATGGCCAAATCTTGGCTAGAATAGGACCACCATTGACCGCCTAACGATTAATCGGCCATTAATCGGTGAACCTCCGATTAGTGATTAATCGATGGCTAATCGGAGACTAGTCGGGATTTTTACAACCATGCTCGTGATTCAACTAATGATGGGATATTGAACTTCGTTCTTATTCCTAACAACATAGTAACTAGAGATGAAGAAGATATTTATTATATTTCAGGTGTACAAATGAATCATTGTATTACATGGTATATTATATAGATGATTAACCCTAGTATAAGTGAAGCCCTAGGGGACAATATCAGGACTAATCTTAAGTTTACTTTCTAACACTCCTCCTTATGTTAGAGCTACGCCTGGCAATCTTAACCCAAACCAGGGGAAACGGGTAGGAATGGGCATATAATTTTATGTATTTGGGTTGAAATGGAATACAAAACGGGTTTGAATGGGTAGGCGAAAACAGCACGGTATCCCTTTCCAACAACTTGTTCAACCAGTGATGCCACAACATCGTCTGCTTCTTGAGCTGTAACCTTCACAATCTGCATATCTTCTTACATAAATAAACATCACTGCTTATAGCAACTTTTTAGATGCATGATAAGGGTGAGTGTTGTATATCGGGTTCAAAAAAACGGGCCGGCAACAAAATGGATCAGTCGGGTCGGACCAAATACCCATATCGTTGGTTTAAATGGGTTCACGCAATCCATGCAAACAAGGAAAATTCACCACACAATCAGTGGCGAAGCTTGAGATTTCCAACCGGGGGTTGATATCACAAGAGACCGTTAGATCCATCCTTTTTTTATCTAAAGTTTTAATTTCATAGCCGTTACCAAACCAATTCCTATCAGTGAGCCTTAGAGCAACTGTTTAGGTTTAACATGATTATCAACATTTAGGTTGAGATGAACTTTGACCGTCTAAATATAAAATTTTTTAAGTCATGATCAATGATCTGCTACTATAATTTCATTGTGTAGCAAGTCTTCCCACATTCATGTATTTCTTACCTAGTAAAAGTGTAAAACCAGCATTAAATTCAATATATATGGCTATATTGTCATTTGTCAAGACATCTCCTAATCTTTATATGAATGTAAGAGGTGGAAAAATGGGCACGATGGGTAACATGAAAAAATAGTGACTTTGAAAACGGGTCCTAACGACCCATCAACATTTTATGTTCATTATGTTGTTAGTGTAGAATTAAATAATAATGTATTAAATAAGATTATAATAACCATATTTTAAGCCAATACTCCCTTCAGCCTAAAATACTCTCAATCTTAGGCCATGTGGTATGGGGCTTGGGTTGGGGCGTGGCCCCTTGGGGCTTGGCTTTCAAGCCGGGCGTGGGGCGGTATGGCCAAGCGAGCTGGCGGAATATCATTTCCTCACCCCGCCACGTCAGGCGGTCACAATTCAAATTTTGAATTTTAAAATTCAAACGGTCCCCGCATACCACCAAACCGCCACCCCGGTCTCCCAACAACCCTCTATATATTTGTAACCCCCACCCACTGGTCCCCCCATCCCATGAACCGAAACCCCACCGGCTACCCCTTCTCTTGAACCCGCTACCCCACTGGTCCCCCCCCCCCCCCCCATCTCACGAACCTAACACCGCTATGGCATCGTGGACCCATGAAGAAGAAATGGCACTCGTCACTAGCGTCGTCGACGCTATGAAGGGACGGCCACCGGGCCAAACAAAATACTGGGTGGAAGCATTCGCGGCCTACCGACATAACGTCGGTAACGACCGCCACAACCTCAACGCGTGCCAACATAAATGGCGCGAGGTACGGCCCAAGCTCGACCGTTTCAAGGCTTACTACGAAGCGGTTCCGAGCGGCGAGTTGAGCCACGGGGACCGGGTGGCGGTGGCGAACATAGAGTTTCGAGGCAAGGAGTGAAAGGCGTTCAACAAGATCGACCTTTTTGAAATTTATTTAACGCTCTAGGTTTATTTTGTAATTTTTATAAATTATGTAATTTTTAGGATTATGTAATTTTAAATTTTAATGAAGTTGTAGGTTTTTTTTTATAAATGTTGTGTGATTTTTTATAAATTTTTTGTAATTTTTTTTTTAATTTATGCCACCGGTGCACCCAACCCAAGCCCAACCCACGCCCCGCCATACCCCGCGGACACGTAACCAGGCGGTGGGGGAGCTCCAATTCCACATGTCAACTAATGCCCAACCCAAGCCCCAAGCCAAGCCAAGCCCCAAGCCAAGCCCCAACATACCCCATGGTCTTACTATTTTAATATTTTCCAAAATAATTTTCCAGTTCCAAAAAGAAATAGCCAAATAGGTATAAATGATTAGGTTTCCTGTATTACCCCTACTATCAGAAAACTCAAAGAAAGCATTTAACAATTGGTGAAAGGGTAAAGCTGGCATTTTGCTAATAAATGTTGTGATAGTTATACTTTCCTTAAACTGTGTTTTTGTCTGGTGTACAATTATATTGGGACAGAACTCGGAAGGTGTAATATCTTTCTTAATAAAGTGACTTAGAAGGTTAAAAGCATATGAAAACGGTTTGGGTGACCTCTGACCCATTTTACCTGCTCGTCCCATTTCATCCGTTTACATTTTAGCTAAGCTATAAAATTCTACTCCATCGACGATTGACCCGCAGGCCAAAAGCATATGAATATTCTAGAACTGAGATGAGTTGATTGAATCTATTCTGGTCAGTATGTAAACTTGTGCTTCTGCATAGAACCCTATATCCGAAGTGCTTCGGGCTGGAAGAAGTATGTTTGTTAATGTTATGATGGGAATAACCTTTGTCAAATATTCTTCCTTATGGTTTTATTAACTCTACTTCAAAAGCGCGATATTGAATTTGGATATCTTGCAGGTACATTCACTCTTTCCAACCTTGGAATGTTTGGTGTTGACCGCTTTGATGCCATCTTGCCACCCGGAACCGTAAGTTCTCATATCCAATCTTGCAACCTCTTTGAATGAAAATATTTTAACCAATCTGTGACAATGTTTGTGCAGGGTGCAATCATGGCTGTTGGGGCATCTGAACCCACAGTCGTGGCCACCAAGGATGGCCGAATCGGCATGAAGACCCAGATGCAGGTATGTATCATCTTGATTACTTCCATTACACCGTTTCTAATAATCTTTCGTAAAATCCTGCTCGTAGATAGAGGTGACAAAATGGGCCGGTTGGGTGTTGGACAACTATTTTTAACCCGTTCGATCCATTTTATCTACTTTTTATGCTAATTTATTTTTGATTTATACCTGTATCAACTTCTTCATAAGTAAATGGGTCAAAATTGCAAACTAACGGATTGGTGTGTATATTATACAGGTAAATGTTACAGCTGATCATCGTGTAATATATGGGGCGGATCTTGCTCAGTTCTTGCAGACATTAGCAAAGATCATTGAGGATCCTAAAGACCTGACATTCTAGATAAACTCGGATCAGTTTTTATTCCAAGCTTCTTGGGAAACAACATGAGCCAGATTTTTCAAGAATCCCAAACTCTGTTTTGTGAAATTTGAGACTAATTATGTTTTTGTTAATCATATCTTCAATGAAGCTTAATTTTTCATACTTGCTTCTTGTTTATTATTAGTAATTAATTAATACGATGAATGTGGCAACTCTGATTTTGTTATAGATATTATGTTTGGCGGGCTGAAATTAGTTGTCTCGGATGAATTCACCATCATATGCAGTGGCGGTGATGCAGTTTCGCGTGCAATCAAATGGCTCAAGAACGATTGATAATCAATGACGATAAAAAGAACCACAAAGGTTCAAGAACATTGTTCTTTTTACTAATAATCAAATCAAAAACTGAATAAACAATAAACCCTAGACCCTAATTTATAACTATAGAAAAAGATAAAATAGGAAATTCAAATTTTAAATAAAAAATAAGATATGATGATATGCCCCTGCATCATACTCTCCGTCTTCAAAAAAAACTCGTCCTCGAGTTTTGCCTTCGGACCAAAGCCGCCCGGATCAAATGGAAAATCAACCCTATTGCTTTTTATTATTAGCATCACGAACCATCTATACAACTTAACTTTACAGTTCATCTCGCCCAACTCGGGACATGTACCACCTGGGTCGAAGGTTCTCCATGCCTCTTTTTCCCTTGCCTCCTCACTAGGCTTAGAATGTTGATCACTACACTTGAGCTTCAAATATGATCCATTAAAATAATCCAATTTAAAAGTTTTGATTGCGTTGGGTTTGATTTGCAACCCAAGAGTAGATTGTTCTCCAAAGCCCACACCAGTAATTATCTTTAATAAAAGTTGTGTACCAAGAGAACTTAGCACATCAGCATTATTCTTTTCACTTAAGGTTGCCACGTTTCCTGTGTCAAATATGATCCCAATATTTGAGCCCTTCAACGCATGATGTGGCCCAACATCATAAGTATTTCCATCAACTGTGGTATAATCCCAATCTAATCCATCCAATAAGTGCATGGAATTTTCATACCCCTTAAAATCGTGATACCCCATATTTAAGGAACAAATATTGTTTCTTTCGTATAAGATTTCTAAATTGTTGATGCAACAAACACTAGACCGAGGATGGTAGCTGAGTTGGTTAGGCAAAAAGGCTGAAGGGTTCAGCTTTGCCTAACGCAGGTCGCGGGGTCCCCCCACGTTTTGCAAAACGTGGAAGGAGGTTCACTAGTATGTAGTTGTTGTTTGCTTTGAGGTTCTTTCTCTGAGACAAGCTCGAATCCAGAAATGAAAGCAAACAGAATGTATGTGGTGAATATGACAAGGAGTAACTTGGAAGCAAGTACTCTTATGAATGACCAGAGATGAAGGAATCTTTCTCCGGTTTGGAATGTCTTTTTGAAGTGGAAGAGCTGTCTTCTTATAGGGGAAGACATCTCCTTAAATGGTATGTACAAGACTAGTGGAACCTGTTTGCAGTGGAGGGTTTCCCCTTTTGGGGTTGAAGGCTTTGGACCCCTGGGTAATAGCATGTATTGCAGACCTGCTCTGTTTTTGCGAGCGTGGGTTGGTGGACTGAGCTCGGATGTGATTGATTACTGTTCCCTTCTCGCTTTTCCCACTTCACAGCTTTTTAACCATTGAACCGTTTAACCTTTTAAGCACTTATATGTTTGGTTACTTTATTTGGTCTTGGGCTACCCCCGTCATCAGCCCCCCAAGTCAGAGGCTTTTGGGTAGTATACTCAAAGACTTCTGACTTTTATGCCTGTGTGTTATTGCTTGAAGGTTTCAATGGTTCGTTGCTTGAGTGGTTGAAAGGTTGGAGGCAGTTAGTATTTTGGATTTGAATTTTAAATTATTGACAGTTGATTTGATTGATGTATGGCAGTAGATAGGGTGGTGGTTTTGCAGGAGACTTTAATTACTTTTATTGCCCCTATAGTAATTCGTTTTATATTTTTCTTTTGCTGCCTTTTCATTTTCCATCAAGTGTTTCCTGCAAATCTTTCCCCTTTTCTCTCAAGGTTAGTGCTTGTTCGCCCTTTGCTTTACTTTTGTTTCATAATTTTCTTGTAAAAATGGGTGCCCTTAAGGATTTAGCGAGATCCTTTTCCCGGTTAACCCAAGAGGAAGTAGAGTTGTTTTGTAAAGATTATGGTATTGGGGCTGAATTTACACCTATTGCTCCTGCCTGTGATGCTTCGGTTGATAAATGTCCGGCTGGTTTTATCGCCCTTTATTGCCGTCATTTTGAATTTTCAAATCTTCGCTACCCGTTTTCTCTGTTTGTTTTGAATTTGTTAGAATATTACCGGGTTTCCTTTGGTCAGATTCATCCGAAGGGCATGGCTAGGGTTTTACACTTCGAGGTTTTATGCCGTGCCCTTGGTTATGATCCCTCTTTGTTATTATTCCGTCGCTTTTTTCGTCTCGCCAAAAATGGCGATTGGTTTACTTTTGAAGCGTCTAAAGTTGATTCTGGCCTTATTTCATCGATGGTTACCACACTTGGAGTTTGGAAAAATCGTTTTTTCTGGGTTTCGGACACTATTGTTCCGTTTAAAACTGTGTGGCGTCACCCGGATGCCGTTCTCAATGAACCGGAATCCCTTGAGTCTGATTTAAACGATGCTTTTCTGCAATGTATTCGTAAATGCCCTGCGAGGGTTCGTCCCTTTCCTGAGCATTTGCTGGTTCTATTGGGGGTTAGTAAGTTGTGGGAAAAAGCCGACCGGGATCCGGTTCTGATGAGAGATGGCACGGGTATGCATTTTTGTTTTTCTTGTTATTTTGTTTTTTAATTTTTCGTCTTATGTTTTGTTTGATTGTTCTTTGCAGTTATGTCTGCCTTGGACTTTATTAAAAGTGATGACACTTCGGACGTTGTGTTTGAGGATGTTCCCTCTGTTCCAAATGAAAATGTTGTTGTTAGGACCGCTGAGCAAAGGTTTGAGGGTAGTGGGTATGCTAGTGTGTCAATTGTGAAGGGTTTCTCGAAGCCTCTTGCTCCCAAGGCTTCAACTCGACGATCTAATCGTCGTTTGAAAGCTGCTCCTCAATCCACCTCTACTGAACCGGTGGATTTGAGTGACGATATTGAAGTTTCGGAAGATCAGGTTGAAGCCGGTGTTGAGAAGGACAAGGAGTTGGTTGTTCGTGGTAAAAAGGTTCAAAGCAAAAAGTTTGTTTCTACCCCTGTTCAGGAGTCTTCGAGCAGGGACGTTGAAGGGTTGAATCCTGAAGGTACTTATGTGCCTGCTTGGTTAGTAAAAAATGATGACACCTTCAAGGATGCTGCTGTTTGTGAGGATGCTCTTAAGCATCTTGCTCCTCCTTCTGTGCACAAGACCATTGCTGAGATGGATGATGACTTAATGTTGTCTCGCATGGTTTTAAGCACCTGCAACCTTGCGGCTATGCTTCCTCAAGGGATTACTCGTTTTCGTCAAAGGATGCAAGAATATGAGGACTTTTCCAAGAAAAAAGATAAGATGAAATCCTCCCTAGCATCAATGAAGAAGGAAATAGCTGGTTTTGCGGAGAAGGAAGCAGCGTGGCGGAAGGAGGTTAGTGATTTGAAGAGAATGCATGATATTGAGATGGGTGATTTGAGGAAAAGTTTTGAAGCTAACTTGCTGAAGTTGAAAGCTGACCGGGAGGCCTTGGCTGTTCAGCAACAGGCCTTTCGTGAGGAAAAAGAAGGGTTGAAAGCTTCGGTTGGCCATGTTTCTGCTGACAATCAGTGGTTGATTGAGCATGGTTTCCTGCAGGTTGTCACTTACCTTTTACATTCCAAGGAGTTTAACTCTGCCCTTGGTGATGTTTATACTAAGCTTCTGAACCTGGGGAAACATCAAGGCCTTACTGCTGGTTACAAGCTTCATGAGTCTGGACAGCCCTTGGAGAATTCACCTATGTTTCGCCCCGAGGCTTCTGATATTTTTAAAGACTCTGTTGAGCAGATGGAGAGGCTAACCTACCCTTACATTCATGAGGTTTCTTCTTGCTTTGGTAAGCCTTTATCTGTTTTACAGGATTTGAAACCTGAGGGGCTGAATGAGAAGGTGTGTGCTGAGGTTTTGGGTTACCTTTCAAGGAAGAGGTCTTACTCTGGGGATAGCGATGATACCCTCTCAAGTCTGCCTGATGCTTCAAAAGATGCTGGTTTAGAGACCTCCGCGGTTGGTGGTGATGAGGGTGCTAAGGCCAAGAAGACTAAGAAAGCCAAGAAGTCCAAAGCTGAAGGTTCCAAGCCTTCTACTACCTGATGTTTATTCGTAGCTTTCTTAGCAAACACTTTATGTCTGTAATATCTTAAACAATATTAGGTTTCTAGGAACCCTTAAGGTTCTTGTTGGTGGTTTGTTAGGCCTGTATGGCCGTTTGAACACTAGTTTCTCTTGCAAGTTACTAGAACTTGCTTTAACTTTTTCTGAAGGTCTTTTATGGCCTTCCTAATTATGATATGATGGTTGCTATGTTGTTTGTGTTATGTTTGTTTATTTGTTTTGCTTGGTTTGTTTTGTGGGTTTTCAACCCTTCAAGCCTTTTGTGTAGCTGTTTTTGGGTTAAAGCCTCTAACCTTTCGAGCTTGTTTTCTGTTGGCTTGAAACCTTGATAGCTTTTGGTTTGGTTTACATGTTTTATTGATGGGTCTGCTCATTTTCCCTTGTCAACTATTTTTATTTTCTGGTCTTGCCTTTGTTGAGTTTACTTTGTCTTTATGTTTTTTACACTTTAAAGGGTTCAGTGCTGCAGACACTTTACCTTAGTGTTTATTAACAACAAGACGTAGTATCTATCCTTTTCATTATTTCTTTGTAATTTATTTGATTTCGTAAGTCTATTTGTTGATTATGTTTCTAAGACTTAAGGAACGATTGGTGTAGGCTGTTCAAACCTGTCTATGAGACATTATTGTTTTTTCTTAATAAATCTCATGGAGTTGTATTGATTTAGGAACTCACCCCTTATATAGGCTCATTCAACCTTTGAACCTATTGAGCGATATGGCCTGGGAGCTCATCCCCTTACATGGCCCTTGCCATGGAGTTTTTTGCTAGGTTCTCAACCTGATATTAGGATAGAAAGACAAGTTTGATAAATCAACTTCATTCATTCAAGCAGTATCTGCTTTTACAAAAGGTTTTCATTTTGATACAAACCAAACTTTTTAAACATAGAACTTTCTCAAGGTTTTTCCGTTCCAATGCCTTGGAAGCCTTTTGCCTTCTGGGTCTGCTAGCTTGTAGGATCCGCCCTTGTGTGCTTCTAGGATGGTATATGGACCTTCCCATTTTGGGCCCAGCTTCCCTTGATTTTCCTTTTTGCTAGCTTCGTTGTTTCTGAGGACTAGATCCCCTGGCTTGAATCGTTCATTCTTAACCTTCTTGTTGTAGTAGGCTTCCATCTTTTGTTTATACTTGGCTTCTTGTATTGCCGCTTGATCTCGGGCTTCCTCTAGGAGTTGTAAATTCAACATGGTCTCTTGTTGATTTACTTCGGGATCCATGTTGACAATTCGTTGGGTTACAACTCCTATTTCAGCGGGGATTACGGCCTCGGATCCAAATACCAAGCTGTAGGGTGTTTTCTTGTGACTTGCTTTTTCGGTTGTTCTAATTGCCCATAAAACGCTAGGCAAATTCTTCGAGCCAATTGCTTTCATACCTCCCCAATCTTGTTTTGATGCCTTCCACGACGCTTCTGTTGGTCCTTTCGACCTGGCCGTTTGACTGTGGGTAAGCCACTGAGCTAAAAATCTGGTTGATCCTGTATTCCTTGCACCAAAGGCTGAAAGGTTATTCGGCAAATTGCTTTCCATTATCGGTGACAATTACGCCCGGCAAACCATAGCGGCAGATGATATTTTCCCAAACGAAGTCTATGACTTGTTTTCCTGTGATCTTGGCAAGGGGTTTAACCTCCGGCCACTTGCTGAAGTAGTCAATTGCTACTAATAAGAACTTCACTCCCCCTTTGCTTGGAGGGAATGGCCCAACGATGTCCATTCCCCATTTATGGAATGGCCATGCCGGGGTTATTGGGACCAGGTCATGTTTGGGGCTTCTTGGGATTGGGGCATGAATTTGACAGGCATCACATTTCTTCAACTGTTCCACGGTGTCACGATGCATCGACGACCAGAAGTATCCAAGGTTCATGAGCTTTGCAACCACCGACCTAGCTCCAAAATGAGCTCCACATATTCCTTCATGCACTTCCTTAATCAAATACTTGCTTTGTTCAGGACCCACACATCTTAGCAAGGGTGCAAGGTAACCTTTTTTATAGAGGGTTTCTCCTTGCAACACATATTGCCTTGCTTTGATTTTAACCCTTTCGGCTTCTATTTGATCATTGGGTATTTCATTATTTTGGAGGAATTTTTTGATGGGAGTCATCCAATTTGGATCCTCCTCGGTGACTAAATCTTGTACTTCCAGTTCATCAATCGACCGGGCCTTTAACACTTCAACCAACACCTTTTTCGTGAGGTGGGCAAATGTGAGGGATGCCAATTTGCTCAAGGCATCGGCCTTTTTGTTTTGGGATCTTGGAATTTGTTTAATGCTGCATGTTTGGAAGGTGTTCATTAACTCCTTGGATTTTTCTTTGTACCTTCTCATGTTGGGCTCTTTGGCGACATAGCTGTCGTTAATTTGGCTTGATACTAGTAATGAATCTGTGAACACTTCAAGCTTCTGGACTTTCATTTCTTTGGCCAGTCGTAGACCAGCGATCAATGCCTCGTATTCAGCCTCGTTATTGGTGGTCTGAAAATTAAAACGGAGAGCATATGTGAATTCTAGCCCCTCAGGGTTGATTAGGACTAAACCAGCTCCTGACCCTTCAACGCTTGAAGCCCCATCAGTGAATAATTTCCAGGCTTCAGGGTTGGAGGGTTCAGCGGTTGTGGTGTTTACTTCTTCAATTGTTTGGTTTGGGACTTCAACCAGGAAGTCGGCCAGGACCTGAGCTTTAATGGCTTTTCGTGGGACATAGGTGATATTATGTTCACCTAGTTCCACTGCCCATTTTGCTAGCCTCCCCGAATTCTCAGGTTTTTCAAGCACATTCTTGACAGGTTGGTCAGTGACCACTTGTATAGGGTGTGCTTGGAAGTATCTCCTAAGCCTTCTGGCTGTTTGAACCAGGGCTAGAGCAAGTTTTTCGAGGGGAGGGTATTTGGTTTCAGCTAGTTTTAGAGTTTTGCTGAAAAAATAAACGGGTACCTGAGCCTTGTCTCTTTCAATGGTGAGAACTGCACTGACGGCTTCGTCGGCAATTGAAAGGTACACCGATATGACCTCCCCGGTTTTTGGTGCTGCAATATCTGGTAGGGAAGCTAAGTGCTGCTTCATTTGATTGAAAGCTTCTTCAGCTTCATCGGTCCATCTGAAATCTTTTTTATCTGAGCAGTTCTTGAGCGTTTTGTAGAAGGGTAGAGACCTTTCGGCCAGTTTCGAGGTAAAACGCTTCAAGGCTGCAAGCTTCCCGTTTAAGCTTTCAACCTCCTTCTTGGTCCTTGGTGGTTTAGCTTCAAGGACAGCTTTCACTTTGTTAGGGTTGGCCTTGATACTTTGCTTTCCGACGATGTGACCCAAGAATTTTCCTTCATCGAATCCAAACGAGCATTTTTCCGGGTTGAGCTTCATGTTAATCTTTCTAAGGTTCTTGAAAGTTTCTTGGATATCATCAAGCATTTGATGTTCGGTCTTGCTCTTAATTACCAAGTCATCAACATATGCCTCCATGTTTCTACCGATTTGGTCTTCAAAGGCCTTATCAACGAGTCGTTGATAGGTGGCACCTGCATTTTTGAGGCCAAAAGGCATCTTTTGATAACAAAAGATACCTTTGTCCGTGTGGAAAGCTGTCTTTTCTTCATCCTCCTTCTTCATGAGGATTTGGTGATAACCTTTGTATGCATCAAGAAAGCATTTAAACGAATATCCCGTGAGGGAATCGACTTTGAGATCAATTTCCGGCAGCGGGTAACAGTCTTTGGGACATGCCTTGTTAAGATCTTTAAAATCTATACACATTTTCCAAGAGTTGTCGGGTTTTTTGACCATAACAGGGTTTGCAATCCATGATTGGTACTTGACTTCCCGAAGAATTCCTGCTGATACAAGCTTTTCAACCTCTTGGCATGCTGCCAAGCTTCTCTCGGGTGCCAGGCTTCTTTTCTTTTGGACCACCGGTTTGACATCCGGTGGTATTCTTAACTCGTGTTCAGCAATGTTTCGGGGGATCCCAGTCATATCTTCAGGACACCAAGCGAACACATCACTGTGATGTTTCAGTAGCTTTTCAAGGTACGAAAGAGTCTCCTGGGAAAGGTTGGGGTTGACCCTTATTCGTTGCTCAGGGTATTTAGGGTTTATGACTAACCCTTGTTTATCCTTTTCACCGTTTGAACTTTCACCCTCGATCATGTAAGCTTCCTGAGAGGGTTGAAGGGTTGCTATCCCTCTTTTAGTAGGGAATTTGACTGTGCCATGGCCGACGGACACTGCCATGTAAAATGCACATTGTCCGGGCCTCCCTATGATTACGTCATAGTTTGAAGGGATGTTGATAACCACAAAGGTTAGTGATCGGGTTCTTTCTTTCGATCCCTCGCTGAAACGAACATCGAGGCTTATCTGCCCCAAAGGCTTCAGGGTTATATCGGCGATACCTTTTATGGTGGTTCCGGAAGGTTGAAGCCTTGAACGTTCCTCGTCGCTTAAACGGTTGAAGAATTTCTCGAACATGATTTTAGTGGCTGCTCCCGTGTCTATGTATGCTTTACATGTTTGTAGTGTACCCACAGTGGCTTCAACCACAAGGGGACTGGGAAGTGGGTCCTTCCTCGTTGGGGGAAAGCAGACACACTGAAGCTCCCAGGCTTCCAACCGCTGCTTCTTGTGAGGAACCTTTTCATCAGAATACACCATGTTTACTTCCTTTCCTTTGCCTTCAGCCATCTTGTCTCGAACCCCTTTTACCAAATGGGCGAGCTCTCCTGACTTAACAGCCTCTTCAATTCTCTTTTTTAGTTGGAAGCAATCGTTGGTGTGATGTCCCTTTTCTTCATGGAACTCACAGAATTGCGTGGAGTTCTCATTTTTTCTGCTTTTGGGGAGAGGCCTGGGAGGTCTAAAGTTTTGTTTGACTTCTTCCGTTGCCAGGATTTCTTGAGGGGTTTTGGTGAGGGGAGTGAAACTTATGCCTTTATCTCTGCCTGAAGGGTTTCGACCTTCAACCCTTCGAGGGTCTGAACCCTTTGGGCGCCTGTCGTAAGAGTTGAAGTTTCCTCTCTTTCTGGCTGGGCTGTTGCTTCGCCAGCCGGACCCTCTTTTCCTTTGTTCCTTGATATCTACAGCCTCCTCTCCCCGAATGTGAGCTTCGGCCCTTTCAAGGGCTTCCTCCAAGGTTTTGGGCAGAGATTTGTTGAAATCTCGTGTGAGGTATTTAGAGGTTATGGCGTTCATAAAGCCGGCCACTCTCATTTTCTCGTCAGCCCCTACATAGGTTAGTCCTTCTTTCTTGTATCGTTCGATGAATGCTCGAAGACTTTCATCGTCGCGTTGTTTTATTTGGAAGATTACTGTTGCGTCCTTGACGTATCGCCTTTGTTGGGAGAAGTTTGCCAGAAAACCCCTGCTGAGATCATCAAAGCTTCGAATGCTTTGAGCAGGTAGGTCGTTGAACCAGATCCTGGCGGATCCAACAAGAGTCTGCATGAACACTAGGCAACATTCAGCATTTGACCATTTTTCTATTCGAGCAGCACCAGTGAAGATCTGGAGGTGATCCTCGGGATCTTCAGTCCCATCATACGTTCTGATGTGGGTTGGCATCTTGATTTTTGATTGAAAATCATAATCGGCTATCTGCCTTGAGAAGCATGAAAGGTTGCTTGGCTTATAGGGTTTAGCCAGGTCTTCTTCAGGTCTTGTATCCACATTGTGACTATTGCCATGATTCCCCTGAGTGGCTAACACTTGATTAATGAAGTGTTGCCATGGGAAGTTGGCCATCATCTGGGACATCATGTTGGGTATGAGGTTGAAACCCTGAAGGCTTCCTGGACCAACCGAGCAGTTTACCCCGAGAGGGGTGCTAGTGACAGCACTTCGTGCTAAAGGGAGCACGGACAGAGCTTGCTCCCATGTGGTTGTTAAAGAAGCTGGATAGCTTGTCACCGGGGACTGTAGGAGCTGGTCAAGCGTTAGCTCATGTCCCAGAGGAGTGCCACTAGTAATTGGTTGGGAAGAGAGAATGGGATGAACCGTTGGATTTGTCATAGTGGATAGATAAGGATGAGGGTTTGAAGGGTTGCTAGGACCAGCCTCACTTCTCGTGGCAAAAGGAGGTTGAGGTGGTCCGGGAGACAGCGTTGGCTCAGGTTCGTCATAATCTAAACGAATCCTTACCCCCTTTTCCCTTTCTTTACTCACATGCTGGTTAAGAAGTGACCTTAACTCGAGGAAGTTATTAGCGACCCCCTCGGGGGTAAGTTCAACACGCGCTGGGGTGTCGGACACACCGACGTTGGGAGACGGAGCCCCGGATCTGGATGGGGTAGGCGTGTTGAAGGTAAGGAACTCGGGTGTACTCCCCGGAGTCGAAAATGGTGTTGTTATAGCCGTATGAGCTTGACCACCACCCGGGGTAGAAGTGTTAGGGATCTGGTTCACTTCTCCCGGGGATCCACTTTCTGACATGGTGATTTCGAGTGAAGAGAGCTACACTACTAGGTCTTTTTGAGAAGAAATAGTGGCGTAGCCCCACGGTGGGCGCCAACTTGTTGATGCAACAAACACTAGACCGAGGATGGTAGCTGAGTTGGTTAGGCAAAAAGCCTGAAGGGTTCAGCTTTGCCTAACGCAGGTCGCGGGGTCCCCCCACGTTTTGCAAAACGTGGAAGGAGGTTCACTAGTATGTAGTTGTTGTTTGCTTTGAGGTTCTTTCTCCGAGACAAGCTCGAATCCAGAAATGAAAGCAAACAGAATGTATGTGGTGAATATGACAAGGAGTAACTTGGAAGCAAGTACTCTTATGAATGACCAGAGATGAAGGAATCTTTCTCCGGTTTGGAATGTCTTTTTGAAGTGGAACAGCTGTCTTCTTATAGGGGAAGACATCTCCTTAAATGGTATGTACAAGACTAGTGGAACCTGTTTGCAGTGGAGGGTTTCCCCTTTTGGGGTTGAAGGCTTTGGACCCCTGGGTAATAGCATGTATTGCAGACCTGCTCTGTTTTTGCGAGCGTGGGTTGGTGGACTGAGCTCGGATGTGATTGATTACTGTTCCCTTCTCGCTTTTCCCACTTCACAGCTTTTTAACCATTGAACCGTTTAACCTTTTAAGCACTTATATGTTTGGTTACTTTATTTGGTCTTGGGCTACCCCCGTCATCATAAATTAATAGAGTTTTCAAATTTCAAACCTACCTTATCTTGTGCCACAATCATTCCTTCCACAAATTTTGCCAGCATTAATGAAGTTTCCACACCACCGACTGCCTCAACGCTACCAATAACCACCGTACTCATTGACGGACCACAACTAATGTCCATTTTCTCTCTTAAAACTTCTTGTACAAACGAACATTCTTTCTCATCAGGTTCAATCCCATCATCATCGAAAACAGGTTTGTCTTCCGATAAAAACTCTTGATAGATCGGTTCGTAGAACCGGGGTGGGTGACGACCAAAAGGATGCTCCTCTCCGTCGCCACCTTCGTCCCAGACGACGGTGCTCGACTCGGTTTCCGTCTTGCCCATCTCCCGTTGCAACTCGAGATCTCGGACTCGTTGATGGAGTCGTCTGATCTCTTTAAGATCTCGGACTCGTTGTCGGAGCCGTTTGATCTCTTCAAGATCTTGGACTCGTTGTCGGAGTCTTTTGATCTTAATAATATCACGTGGATCACGGTTTCTGATCTCGTTGCCTCGGCCGGCGGATCTACGATCACAATTTAATCGATCTCCACGAACACGTGAATCACCAATGTTCTTTTCGATGCCTCGGTCGGCGACTCTTCGAACAAAAAAACATTTGTCTTCACGTTGAGCCATTTGAAATCCAAAGCTCTGATACCACCTGTTGCAGTTTCGCGTGCAATCAAATGGCTCAAGAACGATTGATAATCAATGACGATAAAAAGAACCACAAAGGTTCAAGAACATTGTTCTTTTTACTAATAATCAAATAAAAAACTGAATAAACAATAAACCCTAGACCCTAATTTATAACTATAGAAAAAGATAAAATAGGAAATTCAAATTTTAAATAAAAAATAAGATATGATGATATGCCCCTGCATCAGGCGGACCCATGAATTTTTCCATGGGGGTGCGGAACATTTTTAAAAATTTTAGGCCCTAGGTATATAAGTAAAAAATCGGATTGTATCGGGTCGGTTCGGGTCGTGTCGGGTCATGTAAAACAAAAGAAATCGCGCCATAACGTCCCTACTCATGGTTCCTATCACAAACAAATTGATCCATAAGTTCATCGCTCCATAACATAATGTTTGAATTTTAATTTTCAACTCTAGAAATCATGTGTAATCACCCTAAAAATCATCTAAACAACATAATCACCCTAAAAGTCATCTAAACAACCATAAACAACGTCAAAACACATGAAATTTCAAACCTATTTAAGAATTTTGTTACCCTTTGGTGTCGGACGGCGGTGGTTCGCGGCTGCTGATGATGTGCTGTTATGGTTGGTGTTGTGTTCGATGATCGCTGGCAGGAGACGACCCAAGAAAAGGAGTGCGACAGGAATTCTAAGGGACTATTGGGCTTATTTTAATTATTATAGTTTGAACTTAGGTTGAGTTTGGTTAATGGGCTAGTAATTAGTGGGCTAATTATGTTTAATGAAATAGTGGGTTAAGGTATTAGGTATTTGGGTTAAGTTTGGTAGTATAAGTTTATATAATTTAGGTAGTTTTTTTAATTAGAGTTTACTAACAAAATTTAAAATATAAATCGATAAAATTTTTTACCTAAGGTGTGTGTACGAAAAATTCCAAGGGGTGCGGATGAAAAAATTCAAGGGGTGCGGACGAAAAAATCCAAGGGGTGCTGACGGGATTTTCAACGAAAAATAGCACAATTTCTTTTCCCGGGGGTGCGCCCGCCCACCTTGGGCTAGGGGTAAGTCCGCCCCTGATCATAGGGGTGGAAATGAGCTGAGCCTGAGCTCGCCTGTGCTCGAGTTTAGTTTGTTTAACTTAAGAGAGCTTGAGCTCGGTTTAGAACTATATTTATTATACCTTGAGCTCGGCTTGCAAGTACCTTTTCAAGTTCAAGCCGAGCTTGCTTATTATTATTTTATTTATTTTTTATTTTGTACGAAACATAAATATTTTTGTATATAGTTATGATTATAACTACTATATATAACATAATATCTATTTGTTTTATTACTTTTACAAATTTATAAATAGTAAGAATTATTATTAGATGTATATTTAAAATTTCAAATAAATATTAGTCTCGTTTTTTAGCCTAGTCAAGCTCGATATGTGAAGCTTAGTCACGAGCTCGTTTAAACTCGACTCCTTCAAGCTTTTAGCGAGTCGAGTTCGAGTAGCTCACAAAGCAATTTGGCTCGTTCGCAACCCTACACGTTCTAAAGTCTTTATAGAAGGCGATCTTTGCTGGTTCCATCTAAAATCGGACCATGAACCGGCTAACACTCTTTTCAATCTTGAAAAACTAAAAATATGTAACATACAATTTCTCATGTCTAAAAACAGTATATTTTTATCAAGTACTAGGACTAAAAACCCAGGTTTACAATACACACTTACATATAGTATATATAGGGTCGTTTAATACAAAACTAATTTGAAGTATAAAACTGGAAGAACCGTATAAATATATGTACATATTGTCTTAACTATGATATATAGAGAAATGGAGAGTGGGTTGAGAAGGCGTCGACAAGTCACTCTGGCATGGTTTCTTTGCATCAAGACCGAACCGATATCATTTTGATAAGAAAAATCCTGAAAACACCAACGCTCAACCTTAGTTTCTCGTGTTAAGAAGCATACGTATCACATTCCTCATATCGGGTCTTGCTTCAGGGGAGACATTGACACATGCTAAAGCAACCTTTAGGACAGCTAACATCTGGTCTTTAACGACTCGCGACGTCCATCGGATCGTGGAGTCAAGTATTTGGTCAACATTATGTTTCTCTTTTGACTTGGCAGACGCCCACTTGGCTAATTCAGATCCTTCACTAACCGCAGTCTTCCCTGTTAAGAGTTCAAGCAATATCACCCCAAAACTGTATACATTTCCAGGCATTGTCACCCTCATTGTGTAAGCATATTCTGAAAATTGAAAACACAATTCTAGATTAGGATTTGACCCATTTGATATAAGACACAAACTAAATTGACCTGTTCATAAGTAGGGTGGGTCATGTTTGCAGGTTGGCGGGCCCAACTCAACCCGAACAAGACACAAGTGTTAGACACATGTACCCGAACATGACACGGATATTCGTGGGTTGACACGAACGCGACTAAACTGATTTTTGTTGTTATTAATACTCTTAAATTATAAATTTATAACCAAGTATAGAAAGGTGAATAGAACAGTTATGTTTAACTTATGAAACGTGATATCAATTTCTATTTTAACATTTAAAAAGTTGACATAAAATTACCTATGACATAAAACACAAATATAAAATGATCAAAAGATAAACGGGTCAGCCCACGAACCTGCGAGGTTGACCCGGACACAACCCGTTTAGCTAAACATGTTTGGAGGTTCAACCTTAAATGACCTGAACCCGTTTAGACTAAACCCAAACCCGTGAATTTCGTGCTGTGTTAGAAATTCACACCGCTACTTACAAGTAAACGGGTCAAAATTTCTATCTCTACGTTAGATGATAACGGATATACATCAAAGAATCAAAAATTAAATGTAAAGATACCTGGAGGAACATAGCCAACCGAACCAGCAACATCAGAAAGGTTTCCTGTACTCTTTGAAGGATCAATCACTTTAGAAAGCTCTATATCTCCAATCTGAGGCTCATCCAACGACTTGAGCATAACGCCTTTACTCGAAAGGTCAAGGAGGAGGATTGGGCCCGAGGGGCACCCATGGAGAAAAGCCAGCCCGTTAGCAACTCCTAACGCGATACTGTACCGGTTGGTCCAATCTAAACATTTTTTCAAGCTTCCATGAAGAACATCAAAAAGAGTTCCTTTGTCAGTGAACTCATACAAAAGATACGCGCTATCGACAGTCAACGCGTATGCAAGCGGGATCATGACATTTGAATTTCTCAACCTCCCGAGAGTCTCGAGCTCTTGTTCAATCAAATCATGTCTACCAAGTTGGAATATTTTGGCACTCGGGTCAACCTTCTTAACAAAGTAACTCATACCCGATGGCATGGCCGCTTTGTAATAAGTAGAGAACTTTGTCTTCAAAACAAGACTCGAGAGTTGACCCACACACTCCATCGCCTTGGTGAAGTCAATATTCGTTCTATGAATCACGTTTAAAGTCAACAGTTTGCTTTTGATCACCTCCAGCTGAGGCGAATGGGGAGTTTCATCATCGTTGACTCTATGAAACTTCCTGGAAACTATAACCGCTGCAACTACAAGTATGATAAATGTAACAACCGCCACAGCAGAAGCCACGACAATTCCCACAGACGCTGCGTTATTATTCTTCCTATCTACAGACGGGGAGGTTGGTGGCGGATATGACAAATTTATATTCCCCTCAGTGGAAACATTAACCTTTCCACTAAACCGAGGAACCGATCCTGTAAGCAAATTGTTGGAAAGTAGTATCTGTGTCAAGCTCCCCATTTGAGTCAAGAAATTTGGAATACTACCATTGAATCGGTTGTTTGAAAGATCCAAGATTTCGAGTGATTGCGATCTGGATAGAGATGCGGGTATCGGCCCTTCAAAGTTGTTTCTACTGAGATTTAAAGAAATCTGCAAGTTAGGGGGCAGAGACCTTATAACACCGCTGAGTCTGTTCTTCCCGAGTTGAAGCTCCAACAGCGAATTCATGTTCCCGAATGAGTCTGGAATTTGACCAGTCAGATAGTTGGCTTGTAAATCAAGATTCATTAACTTCTGCAACTTCGAAAGTGATGGTGGGATTGAACCATTCAGTGAATTCCAACTCATATTTAGCTTATTAAGAATCTGTAACTCACTGATTTCATCGGGGATCTCTCCAGACAAACTGTTGTGATCAAGTTGAACAACTTGCAACTTGTTAAGATCACCCAACTCGCGAGGAACATAACCTGTTAGATTGTTATGTGACAAGTCCAAAAGCGATAAATTCTTGCATAATCTCAACTCGGGTGGGATCATCCCAGTTAAGCTGTTGTTACCAACTTCTAAATAAGCCAATGATGGGTCATCATTCCCGAATGACCACAATGGTATCACCCCAGTTAACCGATTACTACCAAGCCTCAACCTAAATAGACTTTTCGACACGTTGACAGGTAAAGTACCCTTTAAGTTATTAAAAGATAGATCAACAGTCTGCAGATTCGGCTGCGATAGAAGGTCACTTGGGACCGACCCGGTTAACTTATTATAACTCAGGTCTAAATTACTAAGATACCTAGTAATTCCCAGTGGGATTGAACCAGTAAAACCGTTATAATTCGCAGAAAAACGTTTCAAAGTAGTGATTTGCGCGATAGACGGTGGAATCTCACCAGTGAGATTGTTTACAGACAGAATCAACTGCCACAAATTTAAAAGTTGACCGATACCAGAAGGAATTGACCCACTGAGATTATTTTCAGACAAAAGTAACTGCTGCAATTTTGAGAGTTGATCAATACCAGAAGGAATTGGGCCGTTAAGTTGATTGTAACTCAAATCAAGAACAGAAAGATTAACCAATTCTGTAATTTGATCAGGAATAACACCATGTAAAGAATTATGAGAAAGATCTAAACCCTCTAAAGAGCTTTGAAAACTGGGAATGTTACCACTCAACATGTTGAAGCTAAAGTTCAAAACCTTCAAACCACCACCACCACAAGAAGACAGCAACAACGGAGGCGCGATTACCGCCAGCTGATTGTTGGAAACATCAAGCGTTTCTAACGTTTCAATCCCGCAAACAAGAGACGACCAAGAAGAAGCATCTTGGATGGTGAACAGAGAGAAAGACGAGAGGGAAAGGCCGGTGATAACGGAATTGTTTTGGTTGCATAAAACCCCTGTCCATGAACAGGGGTTTGGTAAGTCTTGTGAAGAAGAATTCCATTTGGTTTGAAGCAGTTCACGAAGGTTGGTCATGGTGGTGAGTTGAGAAGGTGGTAGCTGACAAGAAGCATAGTGAAGAGTGATGAAGAAGAAGAAGAAGAAGAAGAAGAAGAAGAAGAAGAGAGGGGGTATGGGTACATACCTGTTCTTCATTGTAAAGGTGGTTGGTGGTGTTTGAAGTTTGAGTGATTGTTGTTGATGAGTGGTGGTTGTGGTTCATAAGGAATGAAATGTCTGGTTACATAAGCAAAGTCAAGAGAGTTGACGGAGAAGACGACCGGAGAATATTGATGTATGCCGTGTGGAAAATGGCAGTGGAAAATAAGACCAACGACTCTTTCAAACCAACCGAAATTTGGATTAATGTTTTTTAATTAATTAATTAATTTATTTATTTAACAACTTTTACATGACTCGGATTTTCAAAAAGTTTTTTTTAACGGCCAACGAATCTTTCAAATAGGCTATCACATCGAGCTACACTCGCCTCTGAATCAGGAAAAACCCTCACATAGGGCCGAAGCGTGTGAACACTTGCCCGAAGGCATGACAGTGCGGTGAGGTAAAACCCGCTTAGTTCAAGGATCGAACTAGCGATCGCCGCTTACTCGCCTAGTCTCCCATCACTCCACTAAATGTTCGGTGCAGGAATTAAACACGGGTCACTTGGAACACTAGATCTCTTATTTATCACTCCACTACCAGCTCATTGCAATGGACTCACTTAATAGTTCACGTATCTTACATGAAATTCATAGGTTTGAGTTTGATGTAAATATGTTCGGGTCGGTTCTAGTTGAATCCGCGAACACATTTAACTAAACGAATTGAGTTCAGGTTAACCTTATATGTACGTGAGTTTACCGGTTTAACCCGTCAATTTTTTTTAATGTTACAACTTAAAATGTATTGTTATAATGCTAAATTATAGAAACAATAAACAAAATTAAAATTAACATTTATAGTTTAAACATAATTTTTTTATGCATATATGTAAATTTGTTATTTTAGGATTTAATATGCAAGAAGATTGTAAATCTTGTAATTTTAGGATTTAATATGTCAAAACAAATCGAGTTAAACAGGTCATTTTTATCTTAACCTGTGAATACTTGTGTCAAGTTCAGAGTCACACGTCTGCCTAATGTCCCGTTCTACACCCTTGCACATGCTATTATCCGAATATTGAGTAATGTTCAAAACATATCAGTTATTAAACAGTTCACTCCACTCTCGCTTCAGTCTCAAAAACCAGATCACAATCAATTTAATATCGCTACTAATAAAAATAAAAATAAAACATTATTTTTAAGTTTTAAAGAACTATATTTTCTAATAATCATTCCCTGTATCTTGGCTTTCCAATGTTTTCATCTTTGCACTAGTTATAGACTTGTACCCGTTGATGGGACCACATCCTCTTCCTAGTTCGACTGAATTTCGTCTGAGTTATTTAGACCTTTGCCGGTTAAACACACTTTTGACATAACAAAGTGACTTCAACCATGAGCGGTGCAGCTCATGCTGAGTTATTTAGACCTTTGCCGGTTAAACACACTTTTGACATAACAAAGTGACTTCAACCATGAGCGGCGCAACTCATGCTTATTCGAACCAATATTTTATCTACTTCACGGAGTTATCTGGTTAAGTTAACAACACATTACTTCTAATAATCCTGTTTATTACACGAGTTTAAATAACAAAAAAAACATGATAAAACGTATGTATACTTTTTATAGTTGTGAAGGTTATCATACTTGATGCAATGCAAATCATCAACCTGTAACAAGTGGAAAGTGTTTATTAAATTACATTTACACCAAAATCATAAAAGAAAGAGGTGTATATCAAGTAAGAATCGCAAACCGGTCCAAACCTATGGATCGTATTGAAACCAGATGGATTCAAAGAAACCGGTTTTTGCTACCAACTCAGTTTTAATACCTTTGGTTTTCTTGCTCCTGAAGCTGTGAGGTTTTTTGATAGAATGCATAGGGTCGTGGTCGTGCATAACAATTTCTCGACGTCAAAGAACCAAAATTCTGTTTTTGGTAGAATTGGATTTGCTATTCAAAACGGGGTTGCGACGCATCTTGTTATCCGTTTACCTGCCGTAATTTTGTTGTTCAGTTCTATTTTTGGCATAATGGAAAACATGAATAACATACCTGATTGCAGCAGTACAGGCCAGTGGAGAATCCAGATGTAGACGTAGCAATAGTGTTTGACATGATTGTCAACTTGGTCTGGTTCCTCCTTAGGGTGCAATCTAATGATGGTGATGATGAAAAGTGATAAAGGGTAATCGGTTGAGGAGAGGAGGTCGATTGATGTTATGAGAGTAATTAAGTTGTGTGTCTAACTTTAGAACCTCTACATAAGTCTCCTTATATATGCACTCAAGAGGAAACCCTAATTAGTTAATAAGGGTAATAAGGCCCATCAACAATTACCAACTAATTATTTAATAGGTTATTATATATTTTGATCTATATAATGTAAATGATTATAATGGCTACTAGATTAAATATTACATCATAATATATTTAATCTTACATTCTCCCACTTAGTCGAGTAATCATTTACTATGAGTATTAGATAAGCCTGATCAGGAGTTAACACTCATTTTAGCCTTAAACAAGAACTATAGCAGAGAAATACAGCCGTTGAATCATCATGCGACTCAGGACCCCCATTAGTCATACTATAGCCTTAATTTAAAACCAAATCGTTATGATCAAAATACGCATAAGCCCTTTGTTTGATTTGTAACTTTATTTGTCTATATGCCATTATGCCGGCTTGACATGTTCTTAGAGACATACAAAATCAAACTGATGAGGAAAATTAACTAATAGTTAGTCATTCATAGTATGATATGCAATTGCGCACGACCATCAATTAATACCCGTCTATGAGCTCTCTTAATAAGACTTATGGGTAATAGCCCTTCAGTTATAGGATCCTTAAGCATATCATGAATGTTTTCGATATAAAACTTAGTTTCCTCAATTCATTCATAAACGAATAATTAATTGTGTATCGAAACTTAATGCCGCACCTCTTGAACTGTTACTGTTCAAGGAGTCATGGTAGCTGACTTTATCACACTAAGTCTTCAAAACATTAATTATATGGAGTTAATAAACTTATGAGTCCACTGATAAATTTCTAACAACATTTAGTGACTATATTATGTCGTTATAACTTAGGTTGTTATTATCAGTTTATTATGACTCCTCCATGAGATAGGTTTTGTCTGTTGACATAAGGATATACCCAAAATTACATTTTTGTCATCTTTGAATATCACAAAGTTAGAGTAATAAACCGGTTTTAGTTCTCACTTCTTCTTTAAATTATAGCCTCTCGTTTCTTTTAAAGATATTGTAATACTCCATTAGATGCTTCACATTAATCTAGACATATCTAGTGTGTTGCAATGTAAGTAATATCTAAATGAGTATAGATTTAAACTTACATAAGGCTTCTAATTAATGAACCGTATGGAAATAATCTCATTTATCCTAATATCCTCTAAAGGAGAGCAGTATTCTTTGTTACATTTGTAAGGACCCAATTAATGTTAAACTTATGGAACAGAACTAATGTCCCATTGGATCTATCTCAGCATGTTATGATATCTATCACGTAAGAGATATCACTGAGATCTATTATATCAAAGTTTGTGTTAACAATGCTTTGACTTATGTAACATGTACTTGTCAAAAGAATGTCATCTATATAGACAAGTTTATTTTAGTTGCTCCCACTCATTTTGAGGTAGGTACATTAATCCACTTGGTTGTTGATGAAAATAATTACGTTAAGATTTCATCACATTATGATGTTTGCATTAACCTGTACATGGATTTTATTGGCTTACAAATAAAGTGTTCTTTACCCTTCAGTTTGGAACTTTCAGGTTGTTTTATGAACATGTAAATATGTCAGCCATTTGTTAGGGAAAATTGTTTTTAATGTTCATCTAATGTAGCTTTAAACTATTATAAGCTACTAGAACAGTGATGATCCTCAAAGAAATCTTTGATAATTTATCTCTTCTTGAGTGTAACCTTTGACAATCAATCATGCTTCTTTGTGTCTTAATGCTTATATTAGGATTTGGTTTAGTTATGAACACTCTTAGGTAATTCAATCAAATCCTAAACATTATACGAACACATAAAATCAGTTTTACTATATTCCATTCAGAAGATTAATTGACGCTAATGGCTTAATTAAAAGAGATAGGATCAGTAAACTTTTCCAAAATCCATTTCAACTTTAGTTAGGGAGGTTATGTAATCGTCAAAGTTAGTAGGTTTTTAAACTAAGATGACCTCTTGAGTTGATTATTGGGTTTTAAAAGTTTCAGTTTTATGGATTAGCCCTTGGTTAGGTTGCTATCATTTTCATTCTAAGTTTGTAAGAGTTGGTGCAATATGGTGTACAAGAGGTGTAATCGGAGTTAAATTCGGAGTGAAATTTAATGACACTCTTCCCCCCGCCTCTTGTATTCCTTGCAAGTCATGATAAGAACTTTGACTGCTCCCACTGACCTTAGAAATCTTTAAGAACTCAGCATGCTTAGGGTCAATATTTAACAACCAACAAATTCTAATAGAGAAACAAGTTAATGACGTTAGTCGTTGTGATTTCTCTTGTTGAGGATTATGTTAGTTTAGGTAAGAAATCTAAGTGTGCCCACAATTAAGCAACAATGAAACTTTTGTAAGAGTAGCTTTAGATTTAAGGAGACAAGTTTTGATAGAACAGTGTCATATTGGAGTGGTGTCTTGTACAAGAGGTGCAAATTGAGGTAATGTGAAATTTTCACTCCCCCACCTCTTGCAACTATTGCAAGTTATTATTAAGACACTTAATGCTCCCACTAATCTTTGATATCTCTAGAAATGCTACAAGAGAAATTTCAATGAGGTACGTGACGTGGGAACGTATAATATACACATTAGACTTTATTTGATTCCCTTAATGTCCAGATGTCATAAGAAACTTAGGGACATGTTTAATAGAAATCTTATTCAGTATATGTATGTGTAGATTTCTTTTAAGATTGTGGGCCATATGCGACAAAATTTAGATACAAGTAGATAGTCTTTAATTGATAAATGAATTATGTCAGAATATTCCATTTGGAATAAGTACCATGAATGTCAATGAATGACTTATGATGGACCCATACTTATTCCTTAAGCCAAGTCATATTTTAGGGCTTTAACGTCATGATTTAAAATCACTTAGAATGAGATTAGATAAAAAAAAAAAATCATCCTCATTAACCATGTCATGATTTCTCATGAATTTCGGCTATAATGGATGAAATTTATAAGTCTCATTTTCCTTTTGTCAAATTCTCATTTGCATGATGAAAAAAGTTGTGAAAGTGTAAGGTATCATCTAGTTTTATCTTAGTAATGTTTCAATCCAGATATTTAGAAAGATAAGATGAGAGTTTAAGGTAAGTGTGACTTTATGTTGACTATGCAAACCTCACAACCTTCATAACATTGCTTAATTATGATACTATATTCTGGCTAATCTTCAGAATATATATATATATATATATATATATATAAGGTATCGAAAAACGTTGTTAGAAGACTGTTTATTATGGTTCTTATAGTCTTAACATTTAATTTTTTCACTAACTCTCATGTTAGTTATTTGTTGACTTCTGGTAAGGAAACGTTTAAAACTAGAGTCAACTAATCATGTGTAATAGGAATATTAAAAATTATCAGACTTAAATATCATTAGTAAATGACTACCTAATTAGCTTATCCAACTGTTCTTTTGAATAATGGATAGTCTCGTTGCTTATGTCTAGTCTAATGGCATAATTATGTAGTGAGATTTTCCCTTGAAGAATCTTAGAGTTGGGATTTTGTACTTGTATTTTGAGTATGGACCTTAGAACAATCCTCTTTTAGGGTATTAGTGGTTGTAAGGTGAATAACATCTTATTTTCCAGTTTCCAACATTTATTTCTCTGTACATATGTTGCTTATCAACACACTCATTATACTTTGGTACTTTTGAGTGTTATAGTTGATTTATAAGGCATCAAAATTGTACAAATGTAAATCTTAGTATGTAATGTACTGAAAAATTGTACTTATTTCCATGCGTAAGCCCTTAACTTTATGGGTCATGGTATTGTACATTATAATGTATTCACATATACCACTTAACTTTATAGTTCAGAATTTTAAATGAAGGCATGCATCTTAGGAGTTCTTGTGATTATTCCACAATAATAGATTAGTCTTAGGAAAGACTTAATCTGGAATAACTTTAGTGATAGCAATTATGTTAGAGAGTTCTTGATTATCATAAGAGACATGATGTTCGATTTATCCTATTCATCATGCTCTAATGTTCTTCTGTAGTATCTTTATCAGAAAAAAGCAGTAGGATTATCATGTCTTAAGAGATAATCAAAGATTTAATTTAAGAGCTAATTCTTATAGAAACTTTAAATACAACAAAACATTTTAGGTTTAGGAATTAGAGTGGATGAGATATAGAATTTTTAGGAAGAAAATTATAGTGAGAAAAGTTATGGGTACTTAAAAAAAGGCAGACTAAATGATCATAAAATTAATGAAGGATCATTATGTGAAGAGGTTGTGATATGTCTATTACTAACATCAAAATAATAGACTTAGTTAAAATTCTATTTAAACGAAGACAAATCAACTTTGGCCAGAAGTGTAATCATTTAAGAATGTGTGCATAGTAATCGTGACAAATCAGCTTTGGCCAGGAATGAGACAATACTTTAGTTATGCACTTGTTAAGTATGCTATACATGAATGAATTAAATCAGCTTTGGCCAGATATTAAGATATTCACGTTTGTAATGCACACTCAACATAGCTTTCGTAATACTTGAACAATAAATAGATGTATTAAATCAGCTTTGACCAGAAATGATACATCAAAAGCTCATTCAAGTTAAGCTATTTTGGTTTTTGCAAAATTATCTGATTAATTAAGTATTTACAAAACCAAATTTTAGTTCACATTAACAGCTTAAAATAATGAGGTTTCGAGTGAGATCTCGACTCAGTTATGAGGTCTCGAGTGAGATCTCGAGTCAGGTCTCGACTCATCTTGAAACATTATGAGGTCTCGAGTCATTAAGGTCTTGAGTCGCAACCTCAGTCGAAATCTCGAGGTCTCGAGTACTAAGTTTTACGAGATCTCGACTCAATAATGAGGTCTCGAGTCGCAACCTTGTGGTCTCGAGTTGGAACCATGGTTTCGAGTTGTGAAGATTGAAACCCCTTATGATTTCGAGTCGCAACCTTGTGGTCTCGAGTCGAAATCTTGGTCTCGAGTCATGAAAACTGAAAACCCTTATGATTTCGAGTCGAAATCTTATGGTCTCGACTCGTTAAGGATGATCTCGAACCTTCTGTAAACAGTTGTTATCGTGAAAACATAACTAAAAATTCGAATTCTTAGGGATTTTGAGATGTAATTTCCTATTTTAGTGCTGATCTAATTTTATCAAATATTTCGAAAATTATAATCTGGTTATCAATAAACAGTTTTCGAAAAAACTTAGAAGATAAAATTGGATCAAAACAGGAAAACACTCAATAATCCTAATTACATTCCAAAACATAAAGGAATTTCGAATTTTCCTAAGAACACATGATGAACCCTAAAAAAATAAATAAATAAATAAAACATGATTCTGGAACCCGAAACCTGAAATTAAGGCTTCTAGAACAGATTTCGGAACATTAAGGTTACTATTTCAAAGTGGACGTGAATTATTCTGGACGAAAATTATGAGCATCTTTGCATGGATATTAGGTGGGCCATGAAAGTGCAGTAAGTTCTCATGAAATTTGGATTGTGGGCTCTTTAAATGGAATATATATATATATATATATATATATATATATATATATATATATATATATATATAGGGAGCCGCTAGAATGAGAACCACCTCGAGTTGTAAGAACCGCGAGAACTACACCCCACGGAGCGCCGTTCGCCGCGATTTTTTTTTACAAGTAGATGTGTGCATTATAAACACGGCCGTAAAAAATCACGGCGAACGGCGCTCCGTGGGGTGTACTTTTTTACACCTCAAGTTTGGTGAAAAAAAAAAGAAAAAAGAAAAAAAATTAAAAAACACCAAACTTGAGGTGTAAAAAAGTACACCCCACGGAGCGCCGTTCGCCGTGATTTTTTACGGCCGTGTTTATAATGCACACATCTACTTGTAAAAAAAAAATCGCGGCGAACGGCGCTCCGTGGGGTGTAGTTCTCGCGGTTCTTACAACTCGGGGTGGTTCTCATTCTAGCAGCCCCCTATATATATATATATATATATATATATATATATATATATATATATATATATATATAAATGAGATGGATTTGGGCTATGTGGCATGTGATTTTGGAGCTTTTTGATGATGTGGCAACCTATAGTGGAGGTGGATTGTGAGTTTAGGATGGAATTGAGAATAGAATTCTAAATTCACTATATTATTACAAAAGGACGCGGGATCCGAAACAATTAGGTCGGACTTTTGGATCATCCACCTCCTAAAATGGATCTTATATATTATTTTGCAAAACCCTAGCAGCCTTCATCTGCATTCTTTCTCATCTCCATTAACGATTTAGCAACAGGTTTTGCAAAACCCTAGACACAACCTTCTTCAATCACCGCATCTTCTTCTTCAATTCCCCTTTTCCTTTGGTCCGTTCTTGCAATCTAAGTTCTTATTTTTCTCCATTAAATTTCTTCTCCAGTCGATTTATGAATTAGGTACGAAATCTTCAATCTTTGCAACTTTGTGATGTTTCTAATGTTTCAAGATTGCTGAATCCGCCGCCATGTTCTTCGATCTCCTAATGAAGGGAAGTTTTTCTTGGATGGTCCGCGTGTTTCAGATCTGTATAATCTATGTTTCATATCTGTATAATTTGTATTGATAAGATCTAATGACTTTGTTTGTGTTGTTTGATGAACGATTATGAGATAAAGGTATATATCTTGGGTTTTGGTGATTTAATTTTGTGTGCATATAGATCTGAAAGTTTATGTTTGTATATTATTTGTTGAATTTTGAGTAGATAGTTTTTATTTTATAGATCTGAAAGTTTATGTTTGTATATTATTTGTTGAATTTTGATGTAGATAGTTTCTGTTTGTATATGATTCTTTGATTTTTTTAGATTTGAAAGTTTTCCTTGTGCATACAGAAGCTAGAGTCAAGTATGTAATTCAGTTCAGTTTAGCTGTTATGAGATTACTTAGAAGATGTTCTTCCTTTAGCAATTCGTCAATGTTCATCACATATATGTTCTTCGTTCTTAATCTTTAATGTTTTTGTTATTTGAATGCAAAATGAACGGATAGTCCCTGTGGTTTGGTAAAATTTCACCTTTAGTCCCCAACATTTAAAAATTACACTCTTAGTCCCTGTGGTTTGACAAGTTGTTACTCGGATAGTCCCCAAAGCGGATGGAGGTTAGTTTTTCTGGTTAAGTGGGTGTGAAATGACAAGGACTATCCGAGTAACAACTTGTCAAACCACAGGGACTATCCGAGTAACAACTTGTCGAACCACAGGGACTATCTGAGTAACCTTCATCCGCTTTAGGGACTATCTGAGTAATAACTTGTCAAACCACAGGGATTAAGAGTGTAATTCTGAAAAGTTGGGGACTAAAGGTGAAATTTCACCAAACCACAGGGACTATCCGTGCATTTTACTCTATCTGAATCTAATCGTATTAATCGTACTTTTTGTTTTTGTTTTTGATCTCATAAACCCTACACACACAATGTCCACATACGGTTCTTCTTTTTGTCGCAGTTCTTCAATGGGTAACAAAGCTATGTCAATTGAATATCTCTGAATCTAATCGTATTATTTTACCCATTCTTATTCAAGATGATGACCAAGTTAGCAATCCTTCTAATATTTCTTATTCTTTTTCTCAATCCATTTAATGCTTCCATTTGTTACGATTTTTTTTTCATTAAGGTTTTCTTATGAAACCCTAACATATTTTATTTCAAAGTTTTTGATTATTTTCTTGTTTTGTGTTACGATTAAGTTTGAGGCTATATTAAACGGCTTTGTCCGATTTGATAATGCATATGGTCTGATTCTTAGGTTTCGGTCACAATCTTTCCTAATCGTCGCCACTTCAAATATGTTGTTACCGCTGCAAGATCATAAATGTTAGTGTCTGGAACGTTGTCAGATAGGTTGATTTTGTTTCGAATCCGCATGTATATTGATGTATCATGAAATATCTGTGTATATTCTAATTGTAATATTGATATTTATTTTGTGTTTTCATTTGTTTACAGTAGCTTGAATGCTTGATGTTGCGTTTTTATGATTTGTGAACTAACGACGTCGTTTTTTAAGTTGATTCGTTATTTTCCAGCAGCTTGATGTTGATTATTATGATTTGTAAAAAAACGATGTTTTTTAAGCTTTTCCCAGTAGTGTGATTTTACGTTATTATGATTTTTGAATTAATGGTATCGTTTTTCATCTATATAATTCGTTTATTTCCGGTAGTTTGAGGTTGCATTTTTATTATTTTTGAACAAACGACGTCGATTTTGAAGTTGATGTTAGTCTAATTAGGTTAATAGTGTGTGCATCTTGTGGTTGGTTTGAAGTTAATGTGAATTGTTGGTGTGTGTTCAAAAGAAGGTTGTGAATCCGTTGTTAGAGAAGCAACCAAAGCAGTTTGGGATCGGGGGAGCTTTGCCTCCTAAAAAGGATGTCCACATGTTTGTGAGATGGCCACCAGTTGTTCAAATTCAGAGGGAAAAGAGGAATCTCAAGCAATGTTTGAAGGTTCCACCAGCTTTGAAACAGTTTACTAAGACCCTTGACAAAAATCTAGGTATTTGTTTTGTCGTTTGTATTGCATTTTTTATTATCATTTGTGGTTTACTTTGTATTAATCTTAGGGTTTAAGAAAACTGAGAAGCAAACTCAACAACATATTTAACTTCATGATATCTATAGAATGTTGTTAAAGATGTTTCGTTAAGTTATATTTAGTTGTTTTAGAAAAGTTTGTATTAGTTTTTTTTTGGTCCCAAAGTCTGAGGAAATTGCAATTTGTTTGTCTTTGTAAGGTATTGAATCTCTTTGTAAGAGCATGTAATTTAGTTATATGTTGTTTGAAGTTCGGTCATTTTGTTAACTTAGTGTTGGTTTTTGCTATTTTTTATACAGATATTGCAAGGTTGGCTCGAAATGTGAAAAGAAGGTAATTTTAGCTGGAGAATTGGAGGAAAACCTTTGGTGCGGTTCTTTGGTTCGGTAGTATAATTCTCTTTACAAGTGTTAGCAAAGGTATGTTATATAACTACAATAGTTTGTTTAACTTTTTTATGAATTGACCGTTTTGACCCGTTTATGGGTGACATGGATGAGCAAATGGTACCAGGTACCATTTGCCGTGGTCTGGAACGTCGCCAAACAGGTTGATTTTCTTAGCGATACATATAATCAGCCGATTATATTGGCTGTTATCTTGTGAATATTAGTATTAGTTGTATTTGATTTGGTGTATAGCTGTCATATATTTCTGTTTCCTATTTTACGGGTGTATCATTCCCTATTTAAAGGGTTCTCTTATTCAATGGAATTCATTCAGAAATTTATGCAATAAACTCTTTTATGGTATCAGAGCAATTCTGATCACCTTCCTCTCTTCCGTTCTTTTTTTCCTTGTTCTCGGATACGTCCGATCATAATCATGTCTAAAGAAACTGTCGAGCAGCCAACTACCCATCCCTTCACCCATCCTATTCCGTAACAAACATCCAAACCAAAATCAGAACCCTAGACGGCACAAATGTTACCCATTCTACATGGGTAAAGATTTTTCGTCTCCATGTCGTCGCCTACAAAGTTTCTGATCATATCGACGGGACTGCTGCTCCGGCATCTTCATCTGCTGACCATGATGCCTGGAAAGAAATCGATGCATTGGTTCTCCAATGGATATACAGTACAATATCCGATGACCTTCTGAAACGTGTCCTGGACAGCAAAGCTACGGCTCATGCTGCTTGGACAAAACTAGAGAAAATTTTTCTCAGTAACAAGAAGGCACGGGCTGCTTCGCTAGAAACAAAGCTCTGCAATCTCACCTTGTCAGCGTGTTCCTCCATCGAGGACTATTGTCAGCGTTTGACTGACTTGGCCAACCAATTAGCCGATGTAGACATCCCTATCACCGACTCTCGTCTAGTTCTTCAACTAGTACGAGGCCTTCCTGCTGAATACAATACCACAGCGTCGCTAATCAATCAGAATGGTGTTGATTGGGACCAAGCCGTGACTATGCTTAATGATGAGGTCTTGCGTTTGGAAGCACAAAAAGGTACTCAATCTACTGTCTTGGCCGCCACATCTCCTCATACCCCCCACCTCCAACCAACCACTCGAACCAAAACTCACAGCCTTCGGACCCTAACTCTTATTCCACTCGTGGACGGAACCGGGGCCGTGGGTCTTGGAACCGTTGGGGTGGCAGGGGACGAGGCAATAAACGACCACCTTACACACCGTGGCCCGGTCATCAGCAGCAACAATCTGGGTATCCCAACTGGGCCTGGTGGACACCTCCACCATGTCCTTATCCGACCCAACAACAATGGCAGCAATGGCAGCCCAACAGCAGCCCCGTTCAGCAGCCTACAGCTCCTACCCAGGCCCACTTTTCCGGTGTTCCACAGCAGCAGTTTGGAGGATCCAGTCCATCCCCACATGGAGTCTACAATGCACTGAGCCCTTCGGACCTTAGCGCTGCATTCAGCAATATGCAGATGAATTAGCCCTCATCCTCTTGGGCTTCAGATCTCATGGATACAGGGGCCAAATCACATGTCACGAACAATCAAGGTAAGTTACTAATCCCACATTCTTCTCCTGTTTGTAGTAAGTTATTGGTGGGCAATGACAATTTTTTTTTACCAATACACGGATCGGGAACGGGTTTCCACTCCCTACCCAACCGCACCTATGTCCTACCCAATGTTCTTTACAGCCCACAAGTCATCAAAAATCTTATTTCTGTCAGACGTTTTACTCGTGATAATCAAGTTTCTGTTGAGTTTGACCCCTTTGGTTTTTCCTTGAAGGATCTCAAAACTAAGAAGTTGTTATCCCGCCACAACAGCACTGGAGATCTTTATCCTTTCACTCAGCCGCAACTACCTCCTCAAGCCACGTTTCTTGCTTCAACCAGTCTCTCCTGGCATGATCGTCTGGGTCACCCAGGGGCTCAAGTTTTAGACCTTTTAAATCGTACTTTTAATTTTCATTGTAATAAGAGTAAAAACTCACATGTTTGCAATTCTTGTCAACTTTCTAATAGTAAACGATTGCCCTTTCATGCTTCTAATACTTTTACATTTGCCCCATTTGATATAATCAATTGTGACTTATGGACATCTCCAATCACGAGTAAAACAGGATACAAATAATATATATGGTTTGCATCGATAACATTTCACACTTCGTGTGGGTGTATCCTCTTAAATACAAGTCTGACACATTTCCTACCTTTGCCAGATTTCACCGTCTAATTGAAACACAATTTCATCGTAAAATTAAAACATTTCAATGCGACCTAGGGGGTGAATTTGACAACCTAGCCTTTAAAGAGTTTGCAAACCAACACGGCCTTCTATTTCGGTTTGCGTGTCCCCAAACCCTCTTCCCAAAATTGTCGGGCAGAACGGATGATTCGTCGCCTTAACGACATCATCCGCGCTATGCTCATTCATGCCAATCTCCCCCTCTTTTTTGGTGGAAGCCCTACACACGGCCGTTTACTTGCACAATATTTTACCTACTAAACGTCTAAATTTTTATACCCCTACCTTTGCCCTTTACCTTCGTCATCCCGAGTATGAACACCTACGAGTGTTCGGGTGTGCTTGTTACCCAAACACCTCCGCTACCCAACCACATAAATTGCATGCACACTCTATTCGATGCATTTTTCTTGGGTACCCACTAGACTTTCTCGTGTATCGATGCTTTGACTCAACCACTGGCAATGTACACATCTCTCGCCATGTGACTTTCAATAAGCACGTTTTTCCTTACACCATTCCTCAACAGCCCTACCGCATATAATTTTTTGGACGACACCTTTCCCCCGGGCTTTACTTTTCATCAGCCTATCCCCAAGCCGAAGCCATCCATTACAGCCCCTTACCCCATTACCTATAGTCGGCGCCCTAGACCACCTTCGGCCCAACAACAGCCTGCCCCAAACAACCCACATATACCCGACCCAAACCCAACAACCCCATCTTCCTTCCCTGGACCCGGCCCAAACCCTCCAACTCATCCTCCCACATCCGGCCAGCCCGTACCACATCCACCTCCCATTATTCCCCCAACCAACTCACACCCTATGACCACCCGCTCCAAATCTCGGTCCACAACCCAATCGGCCTTTACTACCACAAACATCTCTCCCATACCCACAACTTATGCCAAGGCCCTATCGGATCCTAATCGGTTAAATGCTATGCAAGCCGAATTTACTACTTTACAGGATAATGAAATGTGGGAACTAGTTCCTCGACCTACGGATCGTCCAGTCATCCGATGTATGTGGCTTTTCCGCCACAAGTTTAAAGCTGATGGTTCACTGGAACATTATAAGGCCAGACTAGTTGTTAATGGGAATTCTCAGACAGTGGGCCTTGACTGCGAGGATACATTCAGTTCAGTTGTAAAACCGGCGACCATTCGGACAGTTCTATCACTCGCAGTCTCACGGTCATGGCATGTCCATCAGTTGGACGTGAAGAATGCTTTCTTACATGGGGAACTTAATAAAACTGTCTTCATGCATCAACCTCCAGGTTTCTATGATAGACGGGCTCCGAGCTTTGTGTGTCGTCTGAAGAAGTCACTTTATGGGCTCAAGCAAGCACCCCGGGCTTGGTACACCCGCTTTGCGTCCTATATTACTTCTCACGGGTTTCGTAGCAGTGCCTGCGACAACTCTCTGTTTATTTATAATCGGGATCCGTCTAACATTGCTTATTTACTATTGTACGTCGATGATATTATTCTTACTGCATCTAATGACACTCTCTTGTATGATATCATTGCCACTCTATCACAGGAGTTTGTTATGACTGACTTGGGACGATTGCATCATTTTTTGGGAATTAAAGTCTCCTAACAATCCCATGGTATTTTTCTTTCACATGCACAATATGCAAAGGATATTTTTGCTCGGGCTTCGATGTCTTCATGTAAACCTTGCACAACTCCCGTCGACCTCTCGGCCAAACTAAGCAGTACCGACGGTCCCCTGTTTTCGGATCCTACTTTATATAGAAGCCTTGCTAGAGCTTTACAGTACCTCACATTCACGAGACCTGACATCTCCTACGCTGCTCAGCAGGTCTGCCTATTTATGCATGAGCCTCGAGATTCTCACTTTGCTTTCATGAAAAGAATCATCCGGTATATTCAAGGAACACTTGATTATGGTATACGTATCATTAAATCAACATCTCATTCTTTGGTGGCGTACTCTGATGCTGACTGGGGTGGTTGCCCAGACTCACGGCGCTCCACATCAGGTTACTGTGTTTTCCTTGGTCATAATCTGATCTCTTGGTCCTCTAAACGACAACCTACTGTATCTAGATCTAGTGCCGAGGCCGAATACAGGGGTCTTGCTAATGTCGTAGCTGAAGCCACATGGATACGCAATTTACTGCTTAAGCTACACATTCCTCTTCAACATGCATCAGTCGTATACTGTGACAACGTCTCAGCTGTGTATCTTTCCAATAATCCAGTGCAGCATCAGCGAACGAAGCACATCGAGATCGACATACATTTTGTTCGGGACAAGGTTCGCGTCGGTCACATTCGGGTGCTTCATGTACCTTCCTCACTGCAATATGCGGATATTTTCACCAAGGGGCTTCCACGGCAGCTGTTCCAGTCTTTTCGCTCCAGCTTGAGCGTATGTCCACCACCCGCTCAATCTGAGGGGGTGTCTTAGCGATACATATAATCAGCCAATTATATTGGCTGTTATCTTGTGAATATTAGTATTAGTTGTATTTGATTTGGTGTATAGCTGTCATATATTTATGTTTCCTGTTTTACGGGTGTATCATTCCCTATTTAAAGGGTTCTCTTATTCAATGGAATTCATTCAGAAATTTACACCATAAACTCTTTTAGATTTTGTTTCGAATACCGATGTATATTGATGTATCTTGAAATATCTGTGTATATTCTAATTGTAATATTGATATTTATTTTGTGTTTTCATTTTTTTACAGTAGCTTGAATGCTTGGTGTTGCGTTTTTATGATTTGTGAACAAACGACGTCATTTTTTGAAGTTGATTCAATTTGTTTTTTTCCAGCAACTTGATGTTGATTATTATGATTTGTAAAAAACAGGGTTTTTTAAGGTGATTCATTTTTTCCAGTAGTGTGTTTTACGTTATTATGATTTTTGAACTAATGGAATCGTTTTTCATCAATATAAATCGTTTATTTCTTGTTGTTTGAGGTTGCATTTTTATGATTTTTGAACAAATGACATCACATCGATTTTGAAGTTGATGTTAGTCTAATTAGAGGAAAAGGAGGATCCTCAAGCAACATTTGAAGGTTCCACCAGCTTTGAACTGTTTACTAAGACCCTTGACAAAAAAATCTAGGTATTAGTTTTGTCATTTGTATTGCATTTTTTATTGTCTTTTGTGGTTTACTTTGTATCATTCTTAGGGTTTAAGAAAACTGAGAAGCAAACTTAACAACATATTTAACTTCATGATATCTATAGAATGTTGTTAAAGATGCTTCGTTAAGTTATATTTAGTTTTTTTAGAAAACTTGGTATTAGTTTTTTTGGTCTCAAAGTCTGAGGAAATTGCAATGGGTTTGTCTTTGTAAGGTTTGGATCTCTTTCTAAGAGCATGTAATTTAGTTATACGTTGTTTAAAGTTCTGTCATTTTGTTAACTTGGTGTTGGTTATTTGCTATTTTTTGATATAGATATTGCAAGGTTGGCTCGAAATGTGAAAAGAAGGTAAGTTTAGCTGGGGAATTGGAGGACAACCTTTGGTGCGGTTGTTTGGTTCGGTAGTATAATTCTTTTTACAAGCATTAGCAAAGGTATGTTATATAACTACAATAGTTTGTTTAACTTTTATTATGAATTGACCATTTTCACCCGTTTATGGGTAACATGGATGAGCAAATGGTATTGAGTACCATTTGTCGATGAATTGACCATTTTGACCCGTTTATGGTCTGGAACGTTGCCAAACAGGTTGATTTTGTTTCGAATCCCGATGTATATTGATGTATCTTACATATCTGTGTATATTCTAATTGTAATATTGATATTTATTTTTTGTTTTCATTTGTTTATAGTAGCTTAAATGCTTGATGTTGCGTTTTTATGATTTGTTAACAAACGACGTTGTTTTTGAAGTTGATTCGTTCTTTTCGAGCAGCTAGATGTTGTTTATTATGATTTGTAAAAAACGGTGTTTTTTTAAGCTGATTCATTTTTTTTCCAGTTGTCTGATTTTACGTTATTATGATTTTTGAACTAATGGTATCGTTTTTCATCAATCTAATTCGTTTATTTCCGGTAGTATACAGATATTGCAAGGTTGGCTCGAAATGTGAAAAGAAGGTAAGTTTAGCTGGAGAATTGGAGGAAAACCTTTGGTGCGGTTCTTTGGTTCGGTAGTATAATTCTCTTTACAAGTGTTAGCAAAGGTATGTTATATAACTACAATAGTTTGTTTAACTTTTTTATGAATTGACCATTTTGACCCGTTTATGGGTGACATGGATGAGCAAATGGTACCGGGTACCATTTGCCGATGAAGTGATAATTTTGACCCGTTTAGTGGTCTAGAACGTTGCCAAACAGGTTAATTTTGTTCGAATACCGATGTATATTGATGTATCTTGAAATATCTGTGTATATTCTAATTGTAATATTGATATTTATGTTGTGGTTTCATTTTTTTACAGTAGCTTGAATGCTTGATGTTGCGTTTTTATGAGTTGTGAACAAACGACGTTATTTTTTGAAGTTGATTCAATTCGTTCTTTTCCAGCAGCTTGATGTTGATTATTATGATTTGTAAAAAACAGTGTTTTTTAAGGTGATTCATTTTTTCCAGTAGTGTGATTTTACGTTATTATGATTTTTGAACTAATGGCATCGTTTTGCATCAATCTAAACCGTTTATTTCCTATTGTTTGAGGTTGCATTTTTATGATTTTTGAGCAAACGACATCGATTATGAAGTTGATGTTAGTCTAATTAGAGGAAAAGGAGGATCCTCAAGCAACATTTGAAGGTTCCACCAACTTTGAACTGTTTACTAAGACCCTTGACAAAAAATCTAGGTATTAGTTTTGTCGTTTTTATTGCATTTTTTATTGTCTTTTGTGGTTTACTTTGTATCATTCTTAGGGTTTAAGAAAACTGAGAAGCAAACTCAATAATATATTAAACTTTATGATATCTATAGAATGTTGTTAAAGATGCTTCGTTAAGTTATATATAGTTGTTTTAGAAAACTTTCTATTAGTTTTTTTGGTCTCAAAGTCTGTGGAAATTGCAATGGGTTTGTCTTTGTAAGGTTTGAATCTCTTTCTAAGAGCATGTAATTTAGTTATATGTTGTTTAAAGTTCTGTTATTTTGTTAACTTGGTGTTGGCTATTTGCTATTTTTTGATATAGATATTGCAAGGTTGGCTCGAAATGTGAAAAGAAGGTAAGTTTAGCTGGGGAATTGGAGGACAACCTTTGGTGCGGTTGTTTGGTTCGGTAGTATAATTCTTTTTACAAGCATTACCAAAGGTATGTTATATAACTACAATAGTTTGTTTAACTTTTTTTGTGAATTGACCATTTTCACCCGTTTATGGGTAACATGGATGAGCAAATGGTATTGGGTACCATTTGTCGATGAATTGACCATTTTGACCCGTTTAGTGGTCTGGAACGTCGTCAAACAGGTTGATTTTGTTTCGAATCCCTGTATATTGATGTATCTTACATATCTGTGTATATTCTAATTTTAATATTGAGATTTATTTTTTCTTTTCATTTGTTTTACAGTAGCTTAAATGCTTGATGTTGCATTTTTATGATTTGTTAACAAACGACGTTGTTTTTGAAGTTGATTCGTTCTTTTCGAGCAGCTTGATGTTTATTATTATGATTTGTAAAAAACGGTGTTTTTTAAGCTGATTCATTTTTTTCCAGTAGTCTGATTTTACGTTATTATGATTTTTGAACTAATGGTATCGTTTTTCATCAATCTAATTCGTTTATTTCCGGTAGTATACAGATATTGCAAGGCTGGCTCAAAATATGTGAAAAGAAGGTAAGTTTAGCCGGAGAATTGGAGGAAAACCTTTGGTGCGGTTCTTTGGTTCGGTAGTATAATTCTCTTTACAAGTGTTAGCAAAGGTATGTTATATAACTACAATAGTTTGTTTAACTTTTTTATGAATTGACCATTTGGACCCGTTTATGGGTAACATGGATGAGCAAATGGTACCGGGTACCATTTGCCGATGAAGTGATCATTTTGACCCGTTTAGTGGTCTGGAACGTCGCCAAACATATTGATTTTGTTTCGAATACCGATGTATGTTGATGTATCTTGAAATATCTATGTATATTCTAATTGTAATATTGATATTTATTTTGTGTTTTCATTTTTTTTACAGTAGCTTGAATGCTTGATGTTGCGTTTTTATTATTTGTGAACAAACGACGTTATTTTTTGAAGTTGATTCAATTCGTTCTTTTCCAGCAGCTTGATGTTGATTATTATGATTTGTAAAAAACAGTGTTTTTTAAGGTGATTCATTTTTCCAGTAGTGTGATTTTACGTTATTTTGATTTTTGAACTAATGGCATCGTTTTTCATCAATTTGAATCGTTTATTTCCTGTTGTTTGAGGTTGCATTTTTATGATTTTTGAACAAACGACATCGATTATGAAGTTGATGTTAGTCTAAATAGAGGAAAAGGAGGATCCTCAAGCAACATTTGAAGGTTTCCACCAGCTTTGAACTGTTTACTAAGACCCTTGACAAAAAATCTAGGTATTAGTTTTGTGGTTTGTATTGCATTTTTTATTGTCTTTTGTGGTTTACTTTGTATCATTCTTAGGGTTTAAGAAAACTGAGAAGCAAACTCAACAACATATTAAACTTCATGATATCTATAGAATGTTGTTAAAGATGCTTCGTTAAGTTATATTTAGTTGTTTTAGAAAACTTTGTATTAGTTTTTTTGGTCTCAAAGTCTGTGGAAATTGCAATGGGTTTGTCTTTGTAAGGTTTGGATCTCTTTCTAAGAGCATGTAATTTAGTTATACGTTGTTTAAAGTTCTGTCATTTTGTTAACTTGGTGTTGGTTATTTGCTATTTTTTGATATAGATATTGCAAGGTTGGCTCGAAATGTGAAAAGAAGGTAAGTTTAGCTGGGGAATTGGAGGACAACCTTTGGTGCGGTTGTTTGGTTCGGTAGTATAATTCTTTTTACAAGCATTACCAAAGGTATGTTATATAACTACAATAGTTTGTTTAACTTTTTTTTTTATGAATTGACCATTTTCACCCGTTTATGGGTAACATGGATGAGCAAATGGTATTGGGTACCATTTGTCCATGAATTGACCATTTTGACTCGTTTAGTGGTCTGGAACGTCGCCAAACAGGTTGATTTTGTTTCGAATCCCGATGTATATTGATGTGTCTTAAATATCTATGTATATTCTAATTGTAATATTGATATTTATTTTTTGTTTTCATTTGTTTACAGTAGCTTAAATGCTTGATGTTGCGTTTTTATGATTTGTTAACAAACGACGTTGTTTTTGAAGTTGATTCGTTCTTTTCGAGCAGCGTGATGTTGATTATTATGATTTGTATAAAACGGTGTTTTTTTAAGCTGATTCATTTTTTCCAGTAGTCTGATTTTACGTTATTATGATTTTTGAACTAATGGTATCGTTTTTGATCAATCTAATTCGTTTATTTCCGGTAGTTTGAGGTTGCATTTTTATGATTTTTGAACACACGACATCGATTTTGAAGTTGATGTTAGTCTAATTGAACAAACGACATCGATTTTGAAGTTCATGTTAGTCTAATTACGTTAATAGTGTGTGCATCTTATGGTTGGTATGAAGTTAATGTGAAATTTTGGTGTGTGTTCAGAAGAAGGTTGTGAATCCGTTGTTTGAGAAACACCCAAAGCAGTTTGGGATTGGGGGAGCTTTGCCTCCTAAAAAGGATGTGCATATGTTTGTGAGATGGCCACCAGTTGATCAAATTCAGAGGAAAAGGAGAATCCTCAAGCAACGTTTGAAGGTTCCACCAGCTGTGAAACAGTTTAGTAAGACCCTTGACAAAAATCTAGGTATTAGTTTTGTCGTTTGTATTGCATTTTTTATTATCGCTTGTAATTTACTTTGTAGTATTCTTAGGGTTTAAGAAAACTGAGAAGCAAACTCAACAACATATTTAACTTCATGATATCTATAGAATGTTGTTAAAGATGTTTCGTTAAGTTATATTTAGTTGTTTTAGAAAACTTTGTATTAGTTTTTTTGGTCTCAAAGTCTGAGGAAATTGCAATGGGTTTGTCTTTGTAAGGTATCGAATCTCTTTGTAAGAGCATGTAATTTAGTTTATATGTTGTTTGAAGTTCGGCCATTTTGTTAACTTCGTGTTGGTTATTTGCTATTTTTGATATAGATATTGCAAGGTTGGCTCGGAATGTGAAAAGAAGGTAAGTTTAGCTGGGGAATTGGAGGAAAATCTTTGGTATGGTTCTTTGGTCAGTAGTATAATTATCTTTACAAGCGTTAGCAAAGGTATGTTATATAAGTACAATAGTTTGTTTAAATTTTTTTATGAATTGACCATTTTCACCCATTTATGGGTAACGTGGATGAGCAAATGGTACCGGGTACCGCTTCGGAACCGGTACCGCATTTCCCAACCGACTTGATTCGGTTCTGACATTTAGTTTTTTCGCTACCGACCCGCTACGGTACTGGTTCGGTACTGGTTTTTACCTTCAAATATTGACACTGGTACCCATTTTTTATGATTCTCGGTACCCATTGGTACCGAATTCATCTCTACATGTATGTAGTGTGATCATGCCAATTGGCCCCATTGTTTTCAACTTTGTTGGAAATTTAGCAAAGGACAAATGAACTAAACATAAATTGTCCCTGGAGTTCAAACATAATTTGTCAATAAAGTTCTGCCTTTTAAACAACTAACACATTATCATCTGGTATACGTATAGTTTTGTGCATTTGCAGGACCGTTAAAGGATTTTGAACACAAGAATTAGGCTGCATTGTTAGTTCTTAGTCAGTTCATTGTTGCGGGTATTAATCTTATATGTTATACCTTGTATTGTTTGTTGAAACTCACATCTATTTTAATTTATAGTATCTGGATTTTATAGCTCTTCATTTTAGAATGTATAGACGTTATCTAATATATATATATATATATATATATATATGAAAACTTAGGTTATGAAACTCATATTTTGATTAGTTATCTAATTTTTTCAACAATTATTATGAAATATACTTTACGGACACCTGTTGAAAAAAGAAAAATATAACTTATGTACTTAATCATTGATGTTAAACATGTTTTTGGTTTCATAATATAAAAAAGATAGATATGATTTTTAAATAATAGTTATCATATATGTTAAATTCAAAGGATGATAATGGTTTGAAATATAATTCAAATATATGTATCAGTTAGTTATTAACATATTCCCAGTTTAGGTAAGCTTATGTTTACTTAGATATGTAGGTGTTTGTGGCTAACACAAGTGTAATTCGAATGTGCATGCTTCTTATGATGTTGCAATATTGTTACTGCACGTGTTATTCTGTTGCGGTGTTGTTGTTAGACGTGGCAAATCGATCTTCGAATAAAAGATGATGAAAAACGATTGCAATGGACGACGTTGTTGTTATCTCTTTTACAGACGTTGTTAACATTGACTAATTCACCTTCTTCATCATGCAATTTTTCATGTATTAATATATATTTATATTTATTTTTTTACATAAAAAGATTCACAACCCGTAAGTATTCACGGGGGATAACCTAGTTATATACAAATTAAATCTAGAAGTTAAATATGGGAGGCATACACATCAGACGAAAAAAGAATCAACATATAATATTCCATTTGTCTCCCATTCTGGTTTCGAGATGAACATTAAACGAAAAGAAAAGGAATATATATAATATTCCATTCATTTACCTTTTCTTTGAATTTTTTTTATTAAGTTATTAAAATTCTGTTTTCCAGATTTCAATCCCATAATAATGGATACGAAAACAGAATTGATTAATCAACATATGCTCTGATACCACATGTTGTTCAGTTCTGTTTTAGGCATAATGGAAAACATGAATAACATACCTGATTGCAGCACTACAGGCCAGTGGAGAATCCAGATGGAGACGTAGTAATAGTGTTTGACATGATTGTCAACTTGGTCTTGTTCCTCCTTAGGGTGCAATCTAATGATGGTGATGATGAAAACCGATAAAGGGTAATCGGTTGAGGAGGGGAGGTCGATTGATGTTATGAGAGTAATTAAGTTGTGTGTCTAACTTTAGAACCTCTACATAAGTCTCCTTATATTTGCACCCAAGAGGAAATCCTAATTAGTTAATAAGGGTAATAAGGCCATCAACAATTACCAACTAATTATTTAATAAGTTATTATATATTTTGATCTATATAATGTAAACGATTATAATGACTACTAGATTAAATATTACATCATAATATATTTAATCTTACAAACTTTTAGTTGTAAAATTAAAACGGTCATATTATTATCTCAAAAGAATTCTGATAACCAACTTGGTTTCTTTTTTCACCTAGGCCTAATTTCACATAAATGGGTTGCAACGTTGTCATCACAAGTCAACCTGGCTTGTGAGATCATCAATTGATTTATAGACCTAATTCACCCATACTGTTGAACGCATTTCATTAAATGACTATGTTACCCTCCTATAACTTCAAATTTTCATATTTACCCATAAATATTGGAACGCCAAATAATGACGGATCTAGAAAATTCTTATAGGGGTAACGTTTCAAAAAAAGATAACAAAATCGAAAAAACGTCAAATTTTTCTAAAATTTACACTACCGTCGGATCGTAAAGAGGTAGCGGAGGCTACCCCTTATTGTAAGGTAGGTCCGCCCATAAAGCCAATAACACTTGATAACATTTTAGCAAATTTTAAGATAAATATAAAAGAAAACATAAATAATTTTTGTAATGCACGCCCGTGTACATAACAAAGCTGATGATTAATCATCCAGAACTAACATTAGAACTTTGCTGATGCATGGTACTAACTTAATTTTTGTTCTTCCGTTTTTTCTTAGACGACGGCTGACCTGATGCTGCGATGTACATTTCAGCATCGATTTCATCATTAGCAGATTTCCTATCACCAAACTCCTTTGCTTTGTCACTTAAAAAGTATTCACCAGTGTCTAGTTGCATGTCAACCTGAAACAGTTATTGAAATTATTTCTAAATCAGACCCTATTTTAGCTTTTCTATTGGTGGGATTTACTGAGTATGACGATGATTTCTAAATCAAATTTTCTAACCTTGCTTGGTGGTTGTGGAGAAAATGGTGTATACTCTTTATTCTCTTTAGTCTTAACTTTCTTTTGTTTAACATTTTTCCTGAGGAACAAAACAAATATCAACTTTTTTTAAACCGAAAAAAAAAGAAGCAAAGATTAACTCATTTGACCAAATTTCTCTTAAGCAGATTTTTTATATCTTACATTCTTACCTACAATTAAAAAGAATAACCTAGCTCATTTAAAAATAACCGGGGTATAGATGGGTCTTACCTTTGATTAGGGTCAGATTTTCCAAGACTTTTAGGTCTACTTTTGCATGTTACTGATGCTTTATATGTTTCTATTTTTTTTTGAAAGGTGTACTTCACAACAGACGGTTAATACATATCCGTAAGACGCAGGCCTGCCCCATTTCTGTCCTAAGGACTATGTTGTCTTAACGGGATCCACACCTCTGTAGAAATGAGACATAGCTTTCTCCGAGAAAATTTCCGACCCCCTGCCACTTGACAGGAGTTGCACCCTCCACACGAATCGACCGCCTGTTGTGAAAGAGCGACCCACTAGAGTAAATGCGCCGTAATAGAAAACTTGGGTTCCCTCAGGCTTGAACCGGAGTCCTAACCATCCTTAAGTTGGGAATAACCCCAATGCCTCACCTTTGATGGAGGTGGGGATCAAACCTGAGACCACTCCAGAGAGCCGGTTATGGGCCTGTGCGGGTGGTGCCACCGCACAGGGCCCATAATATCAGAGGGCCCAAAATGTTTAAAAGATATATGTATATTTTGTATATAAATGTATTGTAGAACTGACATACACAAATAACTATTCAGCTCAATGGATGCAACACTTGGTTATATATGTGTTGGTTCCAAGTTCGAATCCCACTAGCTCTAGTTTTTTCTTTTTTGTTTTTCTTGGGTTACTTCATGTTTTGTTTGGCCCCATAAGAAGGTGAAAGGCTCCATAAAACTTATTTTTAACCTCTAGCTTGGAATTTTCAAAACCTTCATTTATTTGTAAGTTTTTTTCTCATTTAACTATCTACATAAAAAAATTACAGATTTTCTTGTTTAAATTTATGAATTTTCACAAAATTTAATTTTGGTTTCCTTTGATTTGTAAGTTCTTTTTTTTTCTCATTTAACCATTTATATAGAAAAAGTTTACATGTTTTGTTGTTTAAATTTGTAAGGGTTTTTTTTTTCTCATTTAACCATTTACATAGATCATTTAAAGGGCCTAGATTTATGAGCCAAACATGTTAAAGCCCAATTGTTTCGAAGCCCAACTATTTTTGCCAATCAAATTCAGAAACCCCCCGGCCAGCTGCTTTAGTGTGTAATGAATTAATGACTTGGCCCAAATCAATAAACAAACATAATGGATTAATGAACAGGGCCCACATTTTTTATCTCGCACAGGGCCAAAAAAATTTCTGTGATTTTCGGAGACAGCCCTGGACCACTCACATGGCAGAAGTCCTTTCCACCATTCCACCAAAGGGTCATTGGGTTATATGTTTCTATTTGATACGTTGTCTTAGGATGCTTTATATGTTTCCATTTTATTATGTTACCTTTTTCATCACTTTCTTTGTTTCTTGGTAACTTCATTTATTTATTTATTTATTTATTATTATTATTATTATTATTATTATTATTATTATTATATATTTTATTATTGTTTTTCCGCTATTCGTTTGGAGCTGAGAGTCTCTCTGAAAACAGTTTCTCTATCTCCAGAGGTAGAGGTAAGCAGTGGCGGACGCAGAAATTTTTTCATGGGGGTGCGAAGTATTTTTTAAAATCTTAGGCCCCGAGGTATATAAAATAATTCGGTTCTTATCGGGTTGGGTTGGGTCGGGACAGGTCATGTAAAACAAAAGAACATTAAGCTAAAATTTATATAATTAACAAAAACACGTCAAATGTTATTACAAACATATTTAAAATGTCACCCTACGGATTATATTTTTGAAATATATTCAAAACATCATTTCATTAAGTCTCAATACGTATTAGCTTATTTTATCAAATAAAAATACATCTTCAGAAGAGAATTTCCTACATAAGAAAAACAAAAAAGAACGGCAAAAATATATCAAATAATAACGTGATAAAATAAATTAATAAAATATTATATTATCTAAGCCAAATTCAATATATAATACGTAAAATACTATAGTCAAAACTAAAAATTGTAGTTAACATAAGGACTATATTTGATAAATGAATTATTTTAGTTGAAATAGTTACTTCATGGTTAAATATAGATTGTGCCAATGGTGAAAAGACATGACCATGTATGTAGATAAAGAAGTAATAAAGAAATAAATATAATATAAAAAAGTAGTAGGGGGCGTAGAGTGTTAAGAGAGAGAATCCCATATTCACCTAAACCATTATCATTTTCTTTATCCATCATCATCTTCCATATTTTTCTTTCTAAGTTTCAGACTCACCGGAGCACAATAATACCTCGGCATTCCGGTAAACTCTTAAAAATTACATCATAAATCTTGTCTTTTAACTTTTATTACAGATTTGCCGAGTTCAAGGGGTGCGATTACAAAATTTCAAGGGGTGCGCTTGAGATTTTCATTCACGCATAACATTAAAAAATAAAAATCAAGGGGTGCGCCCGCCCGCCCACCCACGGCTAACTCTAGGTCCGCCCCTGGAGGTAAGGTCTGCCTACATCTCACCCTCCCGAAACCCTACTAGTAGCTTCGCTATATTTATGGGATTTTTGGGGTACGGTTGTTGTTATTGTATTTAAAAATAACCGGGCCAAAATTGAAAAGGTTAGATCAAATAATATTCATCATGAGCACCTATCGAAAAACATAGACGGTAAATACAGAAAACGCGCATCAGATCAACGGTGGTAAAGAATGGTCGTGTTTTTAAACGACAAAAAAACATCCGGATATATATACTCACTTTAATATTACACAGCGGATGCATTTTATTCAACATACATTCTTCTACTATCTTTCTTACTTGTTTCAAGCCTTTAAATGAACCCATAGCAGATACCGAGTTTCCCTGTGCATCAACAAGTAAAAAGCAGTATAAATGGTAGATCAGACATAAATAGTTTGTTTTTTTATAAAAAAACAATTTTTTTTAATAAACATCGAAAAGTCAAACCTGAACAAGAATATCGCAGTTTGTCAAAATCTTAAGTGCCTGCATTCCAAAAAGCACATATCAGACATGCAAATCTACTACTTCTAATAAAGCAAAATAATCTTTAGCCACTTGTCATTAGCTTAACCCATCAGTTGACACGTGGCTTTGTATTGTTTCCCCAATTTTTCTTTTGAGCGGCAAATTGAATACACGCTTTGTATTCTTTGTTTCTCAGACCAAAATAATTTCCTAAATCCCACACAATCATTCTCTCATCTTCTCTCAAAAGAGTTTCCATCTGATCAAAAACCCTAGATCTATAACGCCGCACATTTCATCTTCTTCAATTGATTTCTTCAATCCTCTTATTTGATGAGTCGAAGAATTCTTAAATCGGTAAGTTTTTAGCCACAATCCTGCAGTTTTGAGGTTACTCTGAATCACAATTCTCTGTCGTATCTTGGTGAATCGAAGAATTCTTAAATCAGTAAGTTTTTAGCCACAAATACAATCCATCTTATTGTCTAATTCATCCGGTTTTTGTATTCGTTATAGTTCGATTCAGGTTATATTAATGTTTTTGTTCAATCGTAGTGTGGATTTTGGGGGGTTTTTAAAATTCGGAAACCCTAATGTTGAAGACCGATGGTACTGTATGTTTGATGTATGTTTAATCATTTTTTTTGTAGTTGATTCATGCATTTTGATTCTGATTGGATTTTGACCTAATAAGCTGCTTCTCGAAACCCTAGAATCTATCGTCGTTTTGTTCATCACTCTATCTCATGTTTGGTCAATATTCAACAGGTATTTTCATGGTCGTCGTGTGCGTTCTAACCACCGAAAAAAGCCTCCGAAATGGTAATCTATATCTTCAATTTGTGAACAATCCTTTTTTAATTTATAAGTTTTTTATGTTAAAGGCTATGGTTCCGACAAGTTGATCCTGAGCAAGTTGCTAGGCGTTGTTCATCTTAGTTCGATATCTCTACAGAGCTGGTGCAACTTGCAAGATCAGGTAATTGGAAATTTGTTTGAAAAAAAAAACCCTTATATTTTACAAAAAAATGGTATCAAGTTGCATATCTATTTTTATTCATATTGTTGTTTTTACTTTATAATACAGGTGGGGAATTTGATTTGATTGCAGCAGTTAGTTGCAAGTGAGTTATTGATTAATGTTTTTTTGCAAGTGTTCTTATGGTTTGTATATTTATCATCTTCAATCCAAGTTTATTGAACATGTTTTAATCCAGTCTTTTGTACATTGGTTGGAAATGTTTGCCAGCTCTCAAAATCAAAATGACCTGAATGGCCTTCCAACACACGACTCTTGGTAGGGCTATTTTTGGAATTTTTTCAAATTTTGAAGAAATTGATCGTTAGAATTGATTTATTTACTTCAAATTCAAATGCTACTCAATTAAGAGCATTAAACCTCATTTAATTGACATAATTTGAATTTGAATTTGATTTTGACTTTGATTTTGATGGATACAATTATGAGGATTTTACTCTAATTTGTTACAATTTTGCCATATTTGACTATTTTTCCTTTTTTGGGATTTTGTAGGTGGATCTTAAGTTGAAGATATGTAGAGTTGTTTCGGTTCGAAAAATTCTTTTATTCGAGAAGCTAAATCTTATTTTCATGGTCGTCGTGTGCGTTCTAAGCACCGAAAAAAGCCTCCGAAATGGTAATCTATATCTTCAATTTTGTGAACAATTCTTTTTTAATTTATAAGTTTTTTATGTTGAAGGCTATGGTTCCGACAAGTTGATCCTGAGCAAGTTGCTAGGCGTTGTTCATCTTAGTTCGGTATCTCTACAGAGCTGGTGCAAGTTGCAAGATCAGGTAATTGGAAATTTGTTTAAATAAAAGAAATAGCTAGAAAAGAATGTCAACTGCTTCATTTTTGTTGCATACAGCAACCTTCTAAACAACATTAATAAAAAATGGTATCAAGTTGCATATCTATTTTTATTCATATTGTTGTTTTTACTTTATAATACAGGTGGGGAATTTCATTTGATTGCAGCAGTTGGTTGCAAGTGAGTTTTTGATCAATGTTTTTTTGCAAGTGTTCTTATGGTTTGTATATTTATCATCTTCAATCCAAGTTTATTGAACATGTTTTAATCCAGTCTTTTGTACATTGGTTGGAAATGTTTGCCAGCTCTCAAAATCAAAATGACCTGAATGGCCTTACAACACACGACTCTTGGTAGGGCTATTTTTGGAATTGTTTCAAATTTTGAAGAAATTGATCGTTAGAATTGATTGATTTACTTCAAATTCAAATGCTACTCAATTAAGAGCATTAAACCTCATTTAATTGAGATAATTTGAATTTGATTTTGACTTTGATTTTGATAGATACAATTATGAGGATTTTACTCTAATTTATTACAATTTTGCCATATTTGACTATTTTTCCTTTTTTGGGATTTTGTTGGTGGATCTTAAGTTAAAGATATGTAGAGGTGCTTCGGTTCGAAAAATTCTTTTATTTGAGAAGCTAAATCTTATTTTCATGGTCGTCGTGTGCGTTCTAAGCACCGAAAAAAGCCTCCGAAATGGTAATCTATATCTTCAATTTGTGAACAATTTTTTTTTAATTTATGAGTTTTTTATGTTGAAGGCTATGGTTCCGACAAGTTGATCCTGAGCAAGTTGCTAGGCGTTGTTCATCTCAGTTCAATATCTCTACAGAGCTGGTGCAAGTTGCAAGATCAGGTAATTGGAAATTTGTTTAAATAAAAGAAACAACTAGAAAAGAATGTCAACTGCTTCATTTTTGTTGCATACAACAACCTTCTAAACAACATTAATAAAAAAATGATATCAAGTTGCATATCTATTTTTATTCATATTGTTGTTTTTACTTTATAATACAGGTGGGGAATTTCATTTGATTGCAGTAGTTGGTTGCAAGTGAGTTATTGATTAATGTTTTTTTTGCAAGTGTTCTTATGGTTTGTATATTTATCATCTTCAATCCAAGTTTATTGAACATGTTTTAATCCAGTTTTTGTACATTAGTTTTTTGTACATTGGTTGGAAATGTTTGCCGGCTCTCAAAATCAAAATGACCTGAATGGCCTTACAACACACGACTCTTGGTAGGGATATCTTTGGAATTGTTTCAAATTTTGAAGAAATAGATCGGTAGAATTGATTGATTTATTTAAAATGCTACTCAATTAAGAGCATTAAACCTCATTTAATTGAGATAATTTGAATTTGAATTTGATTTTGATGGATATAATTATGAGGATTTTACTCTAACTTATTACAATTTTGTCATATTTGACTATTTTTCCTTTTTTTGGGATTTTGTAGGTGGATATTAAGTTGAAGATATGTAGAGGTGCTTCGGTTCGAAAAATTCTTTTATTCGAGAAGCTAAATCTTATTTTCATGGTCGTCGTGTGCGTTCTAAGCACCGAAAAAAGCCTCCGAAATGGTAATCTATATATTCAATTTGTGAACAATTCCCTTTTAATTTATAAGTTTAAAACATCAACTTTAAAACATCAATTGTTTCAAATTTTTGTCAAACTAAAGACAAGCATTTGTTAATGATTTACTTTGTATTATTAATGCCACATGATTATCTAAATTTTAATCCTAATGATTGTCATTAGAATAATATTACTTATATGTTTAACCAATCATATAGGTAAAGCAAAATGTACCCTCGGTTGGCACTTCCAGTTTGAAGAAACATATCCTCCCGAAGAAAGGTCAAACATGGAGTTTTCCCGTAGATGCTAAAAAATTTGACTTTACACGTAAAGGAGAATATAGGCTGGTATGATTTTTCGTTTCTTAAACTTTTGATTTACATTTTAGTAATTATTAACTAATTTTAAACAGCTTTGATTTTTAATGTACGTTGTTAAATGCAACGTCTTCCTGTCGAGGTTGCTAATCGAGCCGGGTTTACGAAGAAGAAACATTCATTGAAAGTTCAGAACTTGGAAGGACATGTTGTTGTTTACACAGCCAAGACTGAAAAAAACGGATGTGCGAAACGTTATTCGGTCGACAACTAACTGGGAAAAATTTATGGCTGACAACAACTTGATTGATGGTGTGATGCTTGATTTCACCTTTGTTACTTCAAAAAACACCATAATCTTGAGAAACGTCTGATCCGGTTAGTAAAACTTTATATATCTATTATTCGTAGTTAACTGGTGGTTGATATGAACTAAGCTTTTGTTTGTTGGTTAACGTTTGTGTTTTGAACAAGTACTTTTGTTTATGTTTATTATCGTATGCGTTGATATGCTACTCATTGATGTTTTCAATATGTATGTCTATAACTTAATTATACCATTTTGTTTGTATGAAGCGATATTGGATTTTGTTATGATAACTAATATATATCTTCTAAATGTTACCTATCAAAGTAAAGATTAAGTTTCAATCATGATATGAAGCCATGTTATTTAAAGGTATTAATTAAATTTAATTGGTTTTGGAAATCAATTTGATCTATCCAGTGCATATTATTTTTAAAATTTTTTTTCCTAATTTATGTAAAGACATTATAATTATAAGCATAAATCTAAGCAATGTAAACATCTATTATTTTACATACAACCCACCTAATAATTTTACAACGGACTTTAAAAGGATATTTAGGAAACAAGTCATTTGGATACAATGTTTTATTTGATCAATAAAGACACATGAATATTTTTTTACACAGACAATTTGAATTTCCAAATTAATTTATTCTTAAAAACAAAAAATTTGAATTTAAAAACCACAATAAGGTAAAATTTAGTACTTTCTTTTATTTTTTAAATCAAAGTATATATATCTTTAAGGTTTCGAATTTGTTAAAAAACTTAACATTAATAATTTATATTGTATTTTTAATCTTTTTCGTTTGTTAATATAAATTTATAAAATATTTTGTAAATCAAACAAACTATTGAAATTTGTCTCTGTAATTTTGAGTATCTCGTGTATGTTTACCAATGTATACTCCATAGTCGATACATAGATTTATTTTTTAATTTGAGTTAATGATTTTGTTTACAAATTGACAATGTATTATTATAAAGTAAGATTTTACCTAATATGTTTAACTTTTATAGTTTAAAAAACCACTTTTATAGTACTATTAACATTAACATTATTTTTGGGAACTGCTTAATCAAATAAATTTGATTACCTTGATTTGATTAATTTAGTAAATGTTCAGAATCAAAATTTAAATTTCAAATTTCATTGCTAAAATTTTTAACCACCATCTATTATAAATACTTCTCTTTCGTTTTCTTTCATTCACATCTAACATTTGGAGTTTCTGTGAATCGAATTACGATCAAAGGTATGGGTATTATCCATTTCATCATTCATCAATTTATATTAATATCGACCTAACATATTATGCTTTCTTTTCATCTGTTTTTTTTTTTTGGTTTTGGTAAATTTTTTGTCTCTAATCATAGATAGAAATTCTGATCAACCTTTTTTTAACATATACATAAACTATTTTATTTGATTTGTTATATCTTCTATTGTTATATCTATTTTATCATATACATAAACTTTTAATGTATATTACAATTACAATTCGTATTTGTTGTTAATTTTTTCATTGTTATAATGACATTATTATACATATATGTATGGTTTAAAGTAACAAGTAAAATTAACGTTCTTATATGTTTTAATACAATTTTTAAGATGGTTACGTGTTTCTAATATTAAGGTTAATTGCCTTTATTGTTACACATAATCACTTTCTATTATAAATTTTTAGTCTCATCATAGATAGAAATTCTGATTACATTTTTTTAACATATACATAAACTATTATAAATTTTTATATCTTCCATTGTAGCAAAAGTATATCATAAAATGGACAAGCTTGGGTCTGAATTGATTGTGGACGAAATTTTCACAAGGCTGCCTGCAAAAACTATAGGCCGTTTCAAAGGTCTTTCCAAATTTTATTGTAATGAACTGTCAAATGATAATTTTGAGATTATGCATTGTCGGCGAATTCTAAGTTCGCTACAAAAGAAGCTTCTCTCCTTAAAAGATAACTCAATTGTTGTTGACAACATAGCAGGCGGGAATTTGCAAGCCGATACAACCAAAACCAGAATTTCTCCATTGAATGTCCATCCTTCTTTCTTACGTGTTATAGTGTCCTTTAAAGGTCTGCTATTAATTTGCAATGAAAGGTTTTGTTGTGAGCTCATACTTTGGAATCCAACAACAAGGCGCTTTAAATTTTTGGCTGATGACTACTTTGATCGTAATTTCGAGCGAAACGCTGATACTGGTGGAATGTACTTTGACGACTCGAACGATCTCAAAGTTCTTCACATCAGACGTTGGCGTAATTTTGTTAATGCTCGAGTTTACTCACGTCGTCGTGAGTCATGGAGAATGATAAATTCATTGAACGTAACTAATTTTGCTTCAACATATTACTCATGGTCTCCCGGAATTTATTCGGGGAAAAACATATATTTCATGGTTTCCAGTTATTGGTTTCCACCAGGTGAGAGACACATAGTAGCTTTCGATGTTCTTTCCGAAACGTTCAGCACTCTTTCTTTTCCCGAGGTTTTGGAAGTGAATCCTTGGCAAGGACATTTTTTGAGCATTACAATGAAGCTGCATGTGATTGTTGTTGGACGGTCTGATAAGCTATTTGCTGATTTGTTCAAATTTGAAGATGAGGCTTGGATCAAGGTGTTTTCTTTCAATACGCCTCATATTGTTGATTATATTGAAAGGCGTCGAAGGACTAATATAATTCAAGACAACAAGTGGCTCATAACAAGCATTTGGGGTGATATTGTTGAAGTTGACCTTTGCAACGAATCTTTCAAGTACCTCGAACATGTTGATGACTACACTGGTCCGAAAGGAGCCTTATTTATCGAGACCACTATGTCGCCTATAGTTTAGAAAATTTTATTTTATTGTTTCAAGTTTTTTTATATTATATCCTTCTTAACTTGAATAACTAAAGACCTTATTATATTTTCTTTTTTCATTGGTTTAATACAATATTTGAAGTTATGTGTTGACCTCATTTCTTTTTTTGTCGGTTTGTAATATTTAAAAAATAATGAAGGTTTCATATACAAATACTTAATGTGTAACGAACATCATGTAGATGTACTATTGGGACGTGCTCAAATCTCTCAAAATATTAGGCTTAACAAATCACACTTTAACGCTTCTATGTTTAAATTATTTTATGTGTTTAGTTGGTATTTAGCCACCCGCGAAGCTCGCGGGGTCTTAGGCTAGTTAAGTTCATAAAAGAAAGAAAGTGTGTCCGAAACAAGAGTAACAAATGTAAAAAAATAAACATTTAACAAATATCCGGGCTGCGAACACTTTCTTTGTCTATTATAAAATATCATGGATGATTAAGAATATACACCTGATTGAAATGTATTATGCCATTTTATCATATCTAACTTACATTGTATGAGGCAGGGACTACTGCCTGCATTATCCAAAGTGTTCCCAGACTCTGAACACAGGTTCTGTTTAAGACATATCCACCAGAATCTGAAGAAGGATTGGCCTGGTGATGTGTACAAAAACTTGTTGTATGGAGTAGCCAGCAAGACATCAATGCCATATTTTCAAAATGCAATGGAAGAAATGAAGATTGCAGAGCCTGGTTTCCATGAAAAGCTATCAACTATCCCAGCAAGCAGTTGGTCAAAAGCACACTTTTCAGGTAGGGCCAAATGTGACATATTGTTGAATAATATATGTGAAGTGTTCAATAGGCAGTTGATAGGAGCCAGAGACAAACCTGTAATCACATGTTTAGAGTTCATAAGAGTGTATATGACCAAAAGAATTGTGAATGTAAAGAAGATTCAAGCTAAAGCTCATGGTCCATTAACTCCTCATGCTCAAGCAGTGTTTAATAAGATCAAAGAAGAAGCCTCACAACTCAATGTTTTAATGGTGGATGCAGTACAGTACCAGGTATGTTTAGAGTTCATAAGACCCTTTACTAGGTGAGTAACTCAATGTTTGAATGTTGGATACTGATTTTGTGTAGGTGAATAGCTCAAGATCCCAGTGTGTTGTTAATATGAAGAACAGAACATGCACCTGCAGAAAGTGGGATTTAACTAGCATGCCATGTAAACATGCAGTGGCTGCTATCAATGATATGGCCAGAAATGATATTAGAATAGGGGTGCCAGAAGAATTGGTTGATGAAGTGTATTGGTTATCCACATGGAAGAAGGTTTATGAGAATATGATTAATCCAATTCCCGGGCCTGAGAATTGGATACCCTCACAATGTCCCACCAAACTTCTGCCTCCCAAACACCATAAGCAGGTTGGGAGGCCACAAAAGAAGAGAAAGAAATCAGTTGGTGAGGCTGAAGTTGAAGCTCATTTTGATAGTGAGGGAAAAATGACCAAGAAGGGCAATACAACCAAGTGCAGTAAGTGTGGAAATTTGGGACACAACAGTAGGACATGCAAGGGGCAGGGTGGGGAGAATGTGGAGAATGTTGTACATGCACCAAATGAGAATCAAGTTGTAGGTGGAGAAAACAAAACCAGGAAGAAGTGTAGCAAGTGTGGAAGTTTGGGTCACAACAGTAGGACATGAAAGGGCTAGGGAGGGGAGAATGTTCAAGAATCTCAAACTGTATCACAAGGTGCACCAAGTGAGAGTGAAGCTTAGTTAGGTTGATTTCAATGGTTTAAGACTTGTTTATGTATGGTTTAAGACTTGTTTAAGACTTGTTTATGTATGGTTTAAGTATGGTTTAAGACTGCAGTTTATGTTTGTAATGGTTTAAGACTTGTAATGCAGTTTAAGACTTGTAATGCAGTTTATGCAGTTTATGTATGTAGTTTATGTTCAAATGCAGTTTATGCAGTTTATGCAGTTTGTGTATGCAGTTCTGTTTGTGAAGGTTCTGTTTGTGTATGCAGTTTGTGTATGCAGTTTGTGCAGGTTCTGTTTGTGTATGCAGTTTGTGTATGCAGTTTATGCAGTTTGTGTTTGCAGTTTGTGTTTGTGCTGCAGTTTATGCAGTTTATGTATCATACACATTGAGTCTCAACCAACTAAATTTCATTAAACGTATCAATACAAAGACATCCAGTTAATGTATCAATACAAACATGGAAAACCCTAACAATCTACTTCCAATGAGCATCATCATTTGACCATTCGGAGTCAGAAGAATGCTCCCCCGGGTACGGATCATGGTACCAATCATCCTCCGGCGGTTGAACTGCACATTCCCACCTATCCCTTTCTAACTCTTCTGAGTCGTAGTCCGCTGCTGGATCTGGAAGAGATGCTTCATACTCTGCTTTCAACACTTCTATCACAGCATCATAGTCATCAAACCACTCTTCCTTCAGCACAGACGGCACTAAGTCCAACTCATTGTCAGCCACTTCCTCAACCAATTCGTTATTCTACACATCAACGACAACATTCATAGCATTAAAGTGATACTAACCAAAACTTGTTCAATGCTCATTCATACATTAACCAAAACAAGACACATAACCAACATTCATTACATTAGGAGACTCTTACATTAAACTAAAAATACACATAAACAACCACAATCATTAACCAACTAAACAATAAACACATCTTCAAAAACATCACTTCGTTAGCTTTCTTGATTGCAAAACCATCTTTCTTTTCCATGCTCCTTAACAATGCGGGTATTACCTTCTCACAAGTAGAGCATGAATTTGAAGGTGGAGATGAAGGTGTATCAGCCCACCTTATAAATCCACAATCTTTCTTCTGTAAAAACAAATCAATCAGGAAATAGCCATATAACTTCAATCTTTCTTCTATAATTTTAACTTACACAGCATAAGAAGTGTCGATTTGGGTTAGCTTCCGTCTTTGATACCTTGTACCACGTAGGTGCACCACAAGAACACAGGAATTGTGAAGCTTCGCCACCAGCTGATTTCTTGTTGGAGCTTGAAGCTGATTTTTGAGACATCTTCACAATAGTTTAAGACTGGATCGATCGATTAGGGAATTGGGGTTAGGGTTCCTATCAGATCAGTGTTCTTTTGAATCAGTTTGATGAATTTAGGGGATAAGGGATTATTTGTATAAGGTCATTAAGGGTATATTGGACATTTAACAATAGTCAAACAGTCAAACAGACGGAACCTTGACAGAAGGACTCAGAGTGTTATGAATTTATAAAGTCAGGGGCTCAAAAAACCAAAAATTTAATTTAGGGGATCAAATTGATGTTTGGGACATACCATAGGGACGCAAATTGCATTTTCCTCTATTTAACTAATCATCAAACTATTTTTAACAAAAGATGTTCAGGTAGTTGTAAGTAGTCGAGAGTATGCTATAGAGTTATTTGACCCGTTGGCAGCAAAATAACCCAAACCAACCCATTTACCTACGAATCAGCCGATTCAGGTTATGTTGAACTCTAACAGGTCACATGAGTATGATGAATACAACCACGATCAGTAGTTTATTGTTAATCGCTTACAATAATTTTTTTGTAATATTATTGTTTTTGTAATGTAATGCAAACCTTTAGAGTGGAAGAATCAGGCCCAATCAGCCGCTGCCTTCGTTTGAAAAATTTGTTCTGCAAATAAAAAGATCATCAGCTTTGTTGTTGTTGTTGTACTTTCAAACGATGTTTATATTTCCATCTCTGTTCCTCTATAATGTCACAACTTTCACACAACATGAGTCATCAAACTTCCATATGATGGTTAAATTAGAAGGAATGTTTACGATTAGATTTAATAGAAAACTAAATACTTTTGATGATAATCTATGCTTTGAAATAGAATGACTTGGGGCGTTTCACTCATACACATAAATGGGTCAAAATTGCCAGCTTTAACAATAACCAGCGTTGTAAGAATCGGTAGACACTAGTCAGTTGGTGAGGTACTGACTAGCGATTAATCAAGATTAATAGGGATTAATCAGGATTGGGATTTTTATATGTAATTTTTAGTTTCATATACACACCAATTTTTATATGTAATATTTTTAAGTGCACAGGTTTTAACTCCTCGTTGACCCATTTTTAAGTAATTGGAGGATCGAAAGAAACTAAGATACTACAATCGGAAATTCGTTATACAAGAAATCAAGTTTATGTCATGTTGATGTGTTCATCTTCGTTTAAATTTCCAGGTTAGTGTTAAAGTTTGACCCGCCAACTCACGAACATGACCTCACTAAAAACGAGGATCGAAAGAAACTAAGATACTCATCATCATCATCATACTTAGTAAATCCCACCAATAGCAAGCTAAGGTAGGGTCTGAGGAGGGTAAGATGTAGACAGCCTTACCTCTACCCCATAGGAATAGAGAGGCTGCTTCCAGTAAGACCCCCGGCTCGAAAGTAGTTTTGCATCAAGTCTTGGACATAAGGCACATAACACTCAGCAATTGAGACAAATGTCAATTAGTGCATGTACCTCTTTGTCTTTCGGCTATCAACGCCCCCACTTGATGCATGATTAATCATCCCCCTCTTTTAACGTTATTTTCATGAAATTAATAAAATAACGTTAAAATTTGTGCATTTTCACTTTTGCCCCTCGAGCACCCACACATATATACATTATATGTGCATACCACAAGCTGGGCGAGAAAGAAACTAAGATACTACAATCCGAAATTCGGTTGTTTGAAAGAGCAGTGCCCTCATTCAACCCGCCATTTTCCACACGTTATTCAAAGATATCCCCATCTCCTCCGGTCATCTTCTCCGTCAACTCTCTTGTATTATAGCTCACGTAACCAGAATTTCCATAAAGAAAAAAAATAACTCACATCTCCATTCTTATTTCCTCGAGAACCAGAACCACCGATCCACCATTACTCTACTTTGAACATCAACTAAAATGAGGGTGTGTGTACGCATGAGCCCCCCTCTTTTTCTTCTTCTTCTCGTCATTATTCAGTATGCTTCTTGTGAGCTACCATCTTTTCAGTTAACCACCATGAACACCCTCCTTCAACTGCTACAGACCCACAACCATAATTCCAAATGGAATTCTTCTTCGCAAGACTTAACAAACCCCTGTTCATGGACAGGGGTTTTATGCAACCCAAACAATTCGTTTATCACTGAGCTTTCGCTCTCGTCTTTCTCTCTTTTCGACATCAGCAATGATTATTCTTGGTCTTCTCTTGTTTGCGGGATTGAAACGCTAGAAAAGCTTGATGTTTCCAACAATCAGCTGGCCGCAATCGCGCCTCCGTTGTTGTTGTCTTCTTGTGGTGGTTTGAAGGTTTTGAACTTTAGTAACAACATGTTGAGTGGTAACATTCCCAGTTTTCAGACTACTTTAGAGCGTTTAGATCTTTCTCATAATTTTTTACATGGTGTTATTCCTGATCAAATTACAGAACTGGTTAATCTTTCTGTTCTTGATCTTAGTTACAATCGCCTCAGCGGGTCAATTCCTGCTAGTATTGGTCAACTGTCCAGATTGCAACAGTTGATTCTCTCTGCAAACAACCTCACTGGTGAAATTCCAACGCCCATCACACTAATCAATACTTTAAAACGTTTTTCTGCGAATCAGAACGCTTTTACTGGTGCAGTCCCACTGGGAATTACTAGGTATCTTAGTTATTTAGACCTGAGTTATAATAGGTTAACCGGGTCAGTCCCAAGTGACCTTCTGTCGCAGCCGAATCTGCTGACTGTTGATCTATCTTTTAATAAGCTAGAGGGTTCGATACCTGTCAATGTGTCGAAAAGTATGGTTAGGTTGAGGCTAGGTAGCAATCAGTTAAGTGGGGGATTACCGTCGTGGTCATTCGGGAATGAAGTTCCATCATTAACTTATTTAGAAGTTGGTAACAACAGGTTAACCGGGATGATCCCACCCGAGTTGAGATTATGCAAGAATTTGTCGCTTTTGGACTTGTCACACAACAGACTATTTGGTTATGTTCCTAGGGAGTTAGGTGATCTTAACAAATTACAAGTTGTTCAGCTTGATCACAACAATCTAACCGGAGAGATCCCGAATGAAATTGGTGAGTTACAGATTCTAGTGAGGCTAAACATGAGTTGGAATTCACTGAATGGTTCCATCCCACCATCACTTTCAAATTTGCAGAAGTTGATTAATCTTGACTTGCAAGTCAACAATCTGACCGGCCCAATTCCCGACTCGTTTGGTACCATGAATTTGCTATTGGAGCTTCAACTCGGGAGGAACAGACTCGGTGGTGTTATAAGGTCTCTGCCCACTAACTTGCAGATTGCTTTAAATCTCAGTAGAAACAACTTTGAAGGGCCGATACCACAATCTCTATCCAGATTGCAATCACTCGAAATCTTGGATCTTTCAAACAACCGATTCAATGGTGGTATTCCAAATTTCTTGACTCAAATGGGGAGCTTGACACAGATACTACTTTCCAACAATTTACTTACAGGCCTGGTTCCTCAGTTCCATAAAAATGTTAATGTATCCACTGAGGGGAATATAAATTTGTTATATCCGCCACCAACGTCCCCGTCTGTAGATAGGAAGAATAATAACGCAGCGTCTGTGGGAATCGTCGTGGCTTCCAGTACTGCATCACTTGTTGAGCTTATGGTAGTTGTAATTGTGGCGGTTATAGTTTTAAGGAAGGTTCATAGGATCAACCACTGAAAAAAAAAGTATAGATCTGAATGGACATCTATTTTAGGAAATGCAATAGTTGTTTATGTAAATCTTAACAGATGTCATTTTCTTATACTTTAGGCTTTGTTTAAACTATGGGGTATGGGGCTTGGGTTGGAGCGTGGGTTGGCTGAAAACGCCCAAGCCACCACCCTGGGTGGGTTTGGGTTGGGGCGTGGCCCAAGGGGCGGGAGTTTAAAGTCGGGCGTGGGACAGGCTAGCGATCCTATGTGGCCGACTCCTATTCGCTTTGTTGGCCATGTCATAGCGGGGCATTTAAAATTTAAAAACTAACCGTTTGGCCAAGCCAAGCGGTCACCCCAACCCAACAGTCAACATCGCTATAAATATAACCCCAACCCCACCGGCTACCCCAACCCAAACAATCTTGTTGGCTGTCCACCGCTACCCCAACCAAAACCCACTTGATCGAACCCGCTACCCCAACCCACTTGATCGATGGCCTCTTGGACACACGAAGAAGAGCTAGCTCTCGTAACGAGCGTCGTTGACGCAATGAAGGGGCGACAACCCGGTCAACCCCGATATTGGCCGAAAGCCTTTGCAAGCTACCGACATAACGTCGGACACGACCGGCACAACTTAAACGCGTGCCAACATAAATGGTGCGAGCTACGGCCGAAGCTTGATCGTTTCAAAGCCTACTACGAAGCCGTTCCGAGTGGTGAGTTAAGCCACGAGGACCGGGTGGCGGTGGCGAACATTGAGTTTCGGGGCAAGGAGCGAAAGCCGTTCGACAAGCTCGCGCTTTTTGAAATTTACCTAACGCTCTAGGGTTTTTTTTATTTTGTAATCGTTTTTAGTTTTTTTTTAATTTTTAGGAAGTATGTAATTTTTAAGAATTTAATAAAATTTTAGGCTTTTTTGTAATGTTGTGTGTATTTTTTTAATTTTTTGTATTTTTTTAATAAACTGCCAAGCCACGCGGTTAACCCACGCCCCGCCATACCCCACGGACACGTCACTCGCCAGTGGGGGGCTCGAACTCCACGTGTCAACTCATGCCCCCAACCCCCGCCCTACCATACCCCTGTGACAACCGTCACTTTTCCGTACATTCCGTACACTAATTAAACAGTAATCTGTACTGTAATAATTGTGCATGATCTAGTTTACAAGACAACTGAATTTTTGATTACTGTTATATACATACAATGGCATTTCATATTCGTTGCTACATGCAACACGATATAGTGCTAATAATGCACAGAATAGAATTGGCACCATTATTCGACAAACAAACAAAAAGATACTGACGACGCTCAGTACATAAACAGACAATATTTTGAGGCCCTGTATGAACTGAAGATGACGTATTACACTAGTATAGTGTGCAGGGAAGTAAGAACCACAAAACTGCATGCCTAAGTGATAGACAAAGTGCCGGAAAGTGCCTAAAACACACTAAAAGTGCATAATTCTGCAGAAAATAACCAAAATTCAGCTATTTTCAACATTTAAACTCCAAAATATAAAGTAGAATTATGGTTTAATGGTCCAGAATGCTTTCCTAAGTGTCGGGAATCGAAACTGTCATAAAAGACAACATAAAGCACACTAAACGGTATAGTTTGACACTTTAACGAACCGGTATCTAACCGAACAACCGGACACTACCCGTAACACTAAAATTTAACTAGAAGCATTGTTTTAATGTTACCAAGCTAGTTATGAAGCCTAAACATCATATTACTACTTAAAACATATAACACACTTAAAACACGAAAATTTAACACTAACTTGTAACTAGATCTTGTAACTAGCAATTGAAATCAAACTAATACCCCCCCCCCCCCATATATGGGACGGTCACATAAGGACCACCAAAATCTCACAAGATTTTCCCTAATCTTCCTAGATCCCTTGATTGATCTTGTGAGATATGATAAGATATTGTATGGTACTTATGAGACATGATATACATTGGACAAAAGATTAGAGATTATATGAAGGGTTAAGACCATCATTCTCATCACCACATTTCACCACTCATCTCCTCTCCTCCCCTTCTCTAACCTACGGCCCAACACCACCACCATACACTCTCCATTTTCAATCAATCTCCATCCATTCTAAGCATGTTCTATGGTGTAAGAAGCTTAATGAAGAAGTGTGGAAGCATTGAAACTTGAAGGACCTCTCTCTAGTGCTATTAACCACCTCATCTTCATCTTGTGATCGTCCCTAGCTTTGAACTAGTAGTAAGATAATCTAAACTCCATTTTACATCTTATTTAGTTGGTTAAAGAATGATATAAGTAATTAATCTTGAAGAACACTATAAATCTTGAACATGAAACTTAAACATAGGCTTAAAAATCATAAGAAATCATGTTGTTAAGTGTTATTATGCTTCTTGATGATTGATTATTTGTGTTTATGATGTTAATCATAATAAGAACCTTGCTAGATGACGATTAGACACATGATCTAGCACGTATAAGGATAGATCTTGAGAAAATCATAATGGTCATCCTTTATGTAAACATGAACTTGAAAAATGGAGTTATTTTTATGTATGATGAAGTATGAAACATGTTATGAATCTTGTAAATGGGTGATGACAAAACTAGTTTTCTCAAGAAACTAAGTTAAATTACAAGATTTACATAAACTTGGTTCTTAAAGAAACCAATCACATTTTTAGTGGTTAATCAAGTATATAAACATGTATTTAACAAGAAAAATGCAAGGAGAAATATTTTTAGAAAAATATTCTACAAGTTGTAAAGATCTAAATTCTTCAAAAATGATGTTTTTAAATAAACAACCACATTTTAAAGGGTAACTAAGCTTACTAAACACACTAGTAAGTTACTACAGATTTTTGTAAATTTTCAAGTTCATGACATAGTGTAAATTTCATATTTTTGACATATGGTAAGTGTTGAATGATTTGTTGATGATTGGTGATGATTTTACAAAAGAAAATGATATGCTTGAAAGCATGGAAACCTCCATTTTCAGGGGAAACTATGGCAAAATTTTCTAAAAAATACCAACACTTAGAAAATATTTTCTAAACAAGTGTTTACAAGTGTATTTTTAACTATGATTTTCCATATAAACTTTGCCATAGATTTTTGTAAACAAAAATACAAGTATTGGAGGTTGGTTTTTACAAATAAAAATGGGTAAATATTTATTTAGAATATATATTTACATTAAAGACATTGTGTGTGATTATGTGAAGTAGTTATATTATTTTAGGGAAAATAATATAACTTACAAATACCAAGAACTTACAACACCAAAATAATACCAAAAATCACAAGGAATAAAGTATATAAGTTAGACGCTTAAATATTGACAACCGAACAAGAACGTAACTTATAAAATATTCCGGAAAATACCATTACAAAAATATTTTTGGTAAATATTATTTTGGAAACGAAAGAGGTGAAAATATGATTTTCGTTATTATTACAAAGTATATCATATTTTCGACAAAAAAGAAATATATTACTTTTGGAATTAAAAATATATTTTCTTACAATATTTCAGAAGATATATGATTTTTGAAGAAAAATATATATTTTCTTGACGATACATTATTTTTGGACAAAACAAGTCTATGTATATTTTCTAAGTGAAAATATGTTATTTTGGAAACTACAAATACAAGAATACGAGAATACATGTATGAAATACTCCCATCTTTGGAAAAGAAACGCGAAAACAAATACTTGAAAAGTATTATAACTCTGGATGATGTAAAGACATAAAGAAAACGTAACTCAAAACATGAATACTAAGACAAGGCACGACCCGCTCGTCTAATAGACCCTAGCACATTGTAGGTAGTCGTATTTGCTGACGAGATTCGAGTTACGAGTACTAAAGACGCAAAACAGTGAGTTCATGCTCCCCCTTTTCTTTAACTGTTTTTGGTTTTATAACTCTCCGGGGTGAAATACATGTTCAAATACTTAAACGGTATGAAATGCCTATGAAATACTAGATCATGTGAGCATAGACTAAATACTAAAAATGCCATAAAGTCTTGGTGAAAACTAGTACCAAGCCATTAAAAACGTTCATTAATTAGAGACGAGGGTTAGATCTAACGGGTACGGCCGAACCCCACTCATGGTCAAAACTAGTACCTAGTAGTGCTTCGGAGTCCCAGTCGAGGTTAATCGACACAGTCGAGGTTAATCGACACAGTCGAGGTTAATCGACACAGTCGAGGGAAATCGACACAGTCAAGGAGTCAGAGCGGGTACTCTAACAAGGAGTCAGAACGAGTACTCCGACCAGGAATCAGAACGAGTATTCCGACAAGGAGTCATGACAAGTACTCCCCATGTCCTCACATGCCTTAAAGTTCTTGTAAACCATTCATGTTCATACACGTTTTTCATACCTGTTTACAAAAGAGTCTCTCAAAGATTTACAACAATTACAGTACACAAACTAGACGCATGAACTCGCTCAACTTTTTGTTGATGTTTTCCAAAATTACATGTATTTCAGGTAACATGATGGATCTTGGACGCAGGTGTCGTAACTAGAAGTTTAGATGTCATCCACTTTTGTTGGTTTGTAACCTAGTCGAAGATTGTGTTTTAAAAACTTGAATAAACAATGTTTGTAATACATAAATTTTATGAATGGATGAATATCGTTTTGATCATGTAGTTGTTTATTACGATTGAATGCAATGATATTAAACCAGTCACACATCATACGCTTCCGCAAAAGACAAGGTGTGACAGTTTGGTATCAGAGCTTCGATTGTAGTGAACTAGGATTCCTTCTCGAGTCTAGACTATAATCACTAGAGTTCTCTCACGAAAACATTTTACAAAAAGGTTTTCATTGCATTCACGTAAGCGTCAAGATCCATGAGTCAAACACTTTTTAAAAAGAGACTAGGCAAGGACATTAGTAGGGAATACCCTCAAGATAAGGTGCCAATTAAGGCATAGTCTACACGAGATAGACTTGCCGAAAAGAAAATACACTCTTGGTGATAACTAGTACCAAGTAGTATTTCTGTCGTGAATCGACAACTAGAAAGATGACCCCCCCCCCCAAACGAGAGTTATACATGATATGATCAAAATGCATGTTTATGCTAAGTAATATATTTGTTTATCAATACATACATACTAATAAGTGTACGGAATAAATAGTGACGTGAATACATACTAATAAGTGTACGGAATAATTATTGACGTGAACAAGATACTTTCGACTCCGACTCCTATTGCTGTACGTAACTCGCACGATGAAGCTATCGACCTCGCGTTCATTGCAAAGCTCATAGCTTGAGTGATTACCAGACAAGATTCTGAGCTTGCTTCCGTAGGAGATGGCTGCTCTTCCCTCTCAATCGTGAAGGTGCCTGACTATGGTGATGATGACGAGGCAGAGGCGGCAACCTTGAACGAATTCTTAATCAACGGGACGAGATCCCTGCGGCTTATGTGATGTAAGATTGACGACATACTTGACCAGAAAAGGAAGATGAAGTATTCATCTCAAAGGTGCCCCTCCAACTACTAGGAATTCTCTTTATTCCTATCATTGTGCCTATACGCGCGTAACGATAATGAGTGTTAGCACGTGGACCACCGCAACGGCCTTTCCATGACAAGAGGTATAAGGACAGTAGTGTCCCCTCCTTGATTGATCGTCTGCTTGGATGAGAGAAAACTGGGGTAACTGTGCAAGACAAATTATTATTACGGGGGCCCACGTAATAACGACTTGTAGTGCATGGAAATCCTGGTGGACTCTGCGGGTCAAGTTAAAGATCACCATCCCTCCAAAAATAATCTATAGGTGTTCACACCTTCATATGGTGGAACAATACATAGATTAGTGCTTTAGCACTTTATAAAGTAGGAAACCCGTCTTGCCTATTTCGTATCTCCCAGTGTACGAGACGCTTGAGAAACGATATTTAAGCAAGAGAGGAGGAATAGCATTCAGAAAGATTCAGTGACGTTACACTCTACCACTTTATGAAACTTGTATGACCAAGGCGATGTAGCCTCGAATACATTATTACAAACAATAATAAGCCAAGTTGCCCAACCTATGTGAAGGCTCAGTAATTGTTTCCTCGCTCATACAATAATGACTATATACATGCATGTGAAATTGGGTGATTACATGATGCTTGTGGTAATATGTACCCCGTAGACAGTTATGGAATATTGTCTAACCTACCGCATATCTTTTGACAGAAAAGAATGCCCAGACGAGACACAGACACCAGTACGTTACCAAGAACAGAAGTTGAGCTTCAAGAACGAATCTCACAGGCAATTGCATGACATGAAGCCCTCCGCTCTCAACACAGCGGTGGCACTACCGAAAATAACCCTTCAACTGGCTGCACCTATAAACAGTTCCTGAACTGCAAGCCATTAAACTTTGACGGCACAGGAAGTGCTGTTGCGTTTGTTCGTTGGACAGAAAAGACTGACTCCGTTCTAAGGATGAGTAACTGTTCATCCCAGCAGCGAGTTACCTATATCTCAGGGTTATTATTAGATGGCGCACTCTCCTGGTGGAACCTTCAGCTTCAAACCCTTGGTGCAGATGTTGCTTATGCACTGAGCTGGGACGGGCTCAAGGAAATGATGGAAAAGAAATACTGTTCTAGGGCTGAAATCCAGAAGCTTGAGGTGGAGTTCTGGAATTTGAAAATGGACGGACCAAAGATTCCTGAATATGTCCAGCGATTTCACAACTTGTCTAGGGTCGTCCCCTACTTAGTCAAACCAGAATTCAAAATAATTGAACGATTCATTTGGGGACTTGCACCTCAAAGTAGGAGCTTGGTTACTACCTCAAGACCTTCAACCATTGCAGAGGCTATCGATTTGAGTATCACTCTTACTGAAGAAGCTCTACGCATGGGGAATTTTTCGGAATCTGAGGATAACAAGAAGGAGACTCATGTGGAGTCATCAGGCAACAAGAAGAGGAAGCCTTTAAACCTAAAGATGGGCACTCAAGTCAGCTATGGAAGCTCTAAAGCAAATAAAAGAAAGAAAGTGAATCCGCCGCATGGCAGGAAGGCTGATGGAGCCACTAATAAGGCTGGTGGTAAAATTTACTCGGGGACTAAGCCGAGGTGCGGGGAATGCAATTTTCACCATGAAGGTCGATGTCTGAGGCCTAAGTGTGGAAAGTGTGGAAAAGAAGGGCACAACAAGGACGCCTGTTGGGCGAAGGACCCAGATGGAAGAAATAAGAAAGTACCAGGTTGCTATAGATGTGGTGAAGCAGGGCTGTAACACCTTGAAATTTTGCGTCCTATAAAGTAATGACACGTGTCATAAGTTTGCACGTGGTAAAGAATACTAAAGAGGGACTAAAGTTGACAAACATAGAAAGTATGTGAATTCAAGGGTTCAAGATGTCAACAAGGGATAAATATACTTTACAGTAACCCTACATGATGCTCGTACCTTCGAACGAATGAATCATGGATCATACGGAACGAAATGTGGAAGAAAGTGAGAGATTACAAGCTACAGGGGTTAAATGTGTCAACATGTTTAAGTTGTACCTCTGAGTGACCCTTTAACAAACCCGAGGCTTTGTAATGATAAAATATGCTCACCAGAATGCACGATATAAATTTTATCAAGTTCCGTTATAAAATGAGAAAGTTATGATCGAATTCGTATGCGAGGGGTGAAAAGCATCAAACATTGAAAGTTATGACTTTTCGGGTAATAATAAAATAACCGAGGATTAATAAGTTGGGTAAAAGTCCCGAGGCCCTTATATGTAAATAAGAAAGGCCCAAAATGCAAAGTTACCCCTCCGTAAATCCAAGAGCCAACTGCAATGATTGTAAAAGATTTGAAAAATCTTACAGCAGGTCTCAGGCGGGTCGCGTAAAGGTTAGCAAGGGCTTTACGCGGGCCGTGCTAGCAGTAAAAGATATGGGCTCTAACAAGGGGATTCATACGGGCCGCGTAAGAGTTGCAGGACCTCTTACGCGGGCCGCGTCAATGGCCCAGATGCAGAAAATGCGGACAGAAGCACTGTTTGGTGTTTTAACCGACTCTAGACATTATTACAAGAGCATGGGCGCCCCCTAAACGACCCCTAGCACTCAGGGACACTTGTTGGTGATCAGGGAACCCTTGTAGCCTTAGTTGTAATGATCCTAAGCTCACAAATTCACTATAAAAGGCCATGAGATGCACACATTGTAACCACACCTTCTTTCAACACTTCTGATCATTTCTGGAGCTCAAGTGTTCTCTCTAAGCATCTCTGGTTGTGCATAGGACTTCAGTAAGTGTGCTTAACCCTTCTTAGTTAAGTTTTTGCTTAGTTTTAGCTTAGAAGTCAAACCGTCGTAATTAACGGTTGACTTAACGATTAATCACTAATGGTCCAGTGATTAGTCGAATCAAAGGTAGTTATATGTTGGTAATTATGTGGGCATTAAACCCCTAAAAGGGCACCCTCTGATTCCCACTCTAACTAGTCCAAATGTCGGGTCAAAGTTGCTTAGAAAAAGTCAACAAAATGCTAATTTTCGATTTAATGCATAATTAGCAATGTAGATAGCATGTAACCTGTTTTACCACTCATATAACTTGATAATAAGTATTATAACTGGTCTAAGCTTGTTTGATCCGACCATTTACTGTTTTGACCCGGTTCAGAACCGAAAGTCGCAAAACTTTGACTTTTGCTTTGACTTCAGTTCTGACCCGATTTGGTATGTTTTAGATATGCCTTAGGACTCTATTAGGACCAGTTTACATGATGGTATAACCCTCTGTGGTTGGTTCGTTGTTTGTCCGAGTCGTTTACACATTTCTGTTATATGCTTGAAGTTGACCATAATGCCCTCTTGACCTTAAAACAAGAATTTTGGATATGCGAAAGGACAATAACCTTAGTTACTGATTTCTAAACATATCCCTAAAATTTCATGTCAATCCGAGGTCTAGAATAGGAGTTATGCTAAATAGCGCAATTAAGAAAACTTTAATGATTAAACGGCGCAATTAGCATAAAGCCTATCTAAACCTAAATTTCGACACCAAACCTTTTACACCCTGATGTAAAATAATATTTTGGGATTTTTAAAGATTTTTGATTATTTTTAACCTGCTCATAACCTGCGGTTATGGCGTTGATTCGGTAAATACCGGATATACCCTTTTCGAACATAAAATGAGTTCTACATGGTATTTTGACCCGAATCCAGTTGCTACTGATTTTAAATAATAAATAAAGTATTTTGAACTTTATAACCTATTCAGAAAACTCAGATTTCCTGTAGAACCTGGAAATCTCTTTTATAATCTTTAAAATGACCAAAATACCCCTACGGGGCGTATATTGGGATTAAACTCGTTATGGGCATAACGGAAGGTATCCTACTGATACCACAACCTCTTCAGAGCATATTAACTTAGGAAACCTGTGTAGGACTCTTACGGTTACTCGTTACGCCATTTACGCGTTCGGTCCGGTTTATGTAACTAGTTTACATAAATTAGCCGAAACGGGTCAAACCTTGTCATTTTTATCTCAAAATCCAGAATGTGTTTAGTTTACCCATAATATACAAGTCTCCGAACTTGTTGGGTCCAAACCACATTCCATTCCCGGTTTTCGCCTTTCATGCGATTAAACCGTATTTATCCTTTGAAACTAACCGATCTAAGCTTAGGCTAAATTAAAAGACCCGTTAGGATTCTAATAGGTTATTATAAACCTTCGTTCCAGAATAGGAGACCAGTAAAAGATACTTGCATTTGCTTGTTGTGGTTATTACTTGCTCAGGTAAATACTTTTAACTTATTTTCCCTTATACGGGCTTGGGGTACGGTATATAAAGTACCGCTTGGTCGGGCATTTGACCTTAATCGATTAGTGGTTAAGTATTATCAAGATGACCCGTTTAAAAATTTTGTTTTGTTTGTTTTACGCTTTTGGGAGTTTAATGACCATGTCCCGGATATCCTTGGCATCATTTTACGAAATGGCCAGAACCTTGACACGCGGGTGTAGGCGTACACCCGACAATGTGTCCATATTTATAAAGGTATAACCGTTGGTTTTCCTGCCACGGTTTTATACTATGTGGTGTGTCAATTAACCTTAAACTCGGCACGAACCGGGTGACTGAACGCATAACGAACATGTAATTCTTTTACAAGATTAGATTTGATTAATTATCCCAAGTTATAAAAGTTTATGCCACGTGCATTCAAATCAATTTTATTAAACTCTTTTTTAAAGTGTCGGTTGAATGTATTTACCAGTGTAAACTGACGTATTTTCCCCAAAAAGATTAAATGCAGGTTCTACACGAAATAGGCTGGCCACTCCTTAGCATCGTTAGAGTCTCGCAAGCTTGGATGCCATTGTCTGTTGAACATTATTTCCTATTTTATTTTGATCCCCTGTGTATTATTTCGACTACTTGTGATACTTGGATATTACATTTGTTGGTTGAAATATATCTATCTTTATGCTTCCGCTGTGCATTTAAATATTGTCTTGTTTGACTATATTGTTGCCAACTACGTCACGGTAATCCCCCACCGGGCCCACCGGTGAAACGTGTGGAAATCGGGGTGTGACAAGTTGGTATCAGAGCCAATGTTGAGTGAATTAAACACTATCCCTATGTGTTTAATCTCAATGACACAATTGCACTTACTCGAGTCTAGACAAGAACGTAGGACGAATTCGAATTGTTGTTCTAGTGTGTCCTTTATTGTTTGTTGTTGATTTAAAATTTTTAAGCAGGAAATATGCCACCAGCAATCAGAAGAGAAGGAAGAGGCAAAGGGCCAATCACTACCCACAATGATCACGAGGCCGGACCTTCACACATGCGAGCTCCTTCCAGCACAAGGAGTGAAGAACCTCAGAGGCGTAGGAGGAACCTCTTTGAGCCCGCTAGACGGTCTACCTCGCACAGTTCGACACCTTCATGCCGTCACTCTTTTGGGCCGAATTCGGAGAACGAGCCCGGTAACCCTCAACCTTCATTTATACCTCTCCAGCTGTAACAACTGTCACTAAAATCGATAATTAGAATGATAATTAGTCAATAAGAAAACCCTAATTGAGACACCCAATAAATTCTGCACTAGCCTTAAAATTTTCAGGACAATCGGAATCAGGATCAGGACCCCTAAAACTCAAGGGGCGTAAACCCTAGTTGGACGTCTATCCAAATTAAACGTTGTGTAGATCTGATTGGTCAATTTCATTGACTCAGCTAGGCTAGTCCCACGCGTGGCAACCTATAGTCGGTTTGTATCCTTTACGGACCGTAAAGGGTTAGGCTTACGGTCCGTAAGCGATTCCAAATTCGTGTATAAATAGCAGACATTGGCACTTGATTTCTGTGCTTGAAACGAACGTACGTCGAGTTATACACAAATCAGTTCACAACACACACACACGATCAAGAGGTGCTGCCGCAATCAGGGTAATAACTCGATCGCTATTACGATTCAACGTCCGATCGATTATAACTATCCAACGATTGTCCGAGTGCTGCTCAAATTGAGCTTCTACTTTGATTATTCGTCGTGATTTCGACTTGAATATTTGAGTGCTGTTCGAATTCGGACTATGCTCTGTTATTCGTTGTGAATCCGATTGAATTATTAAGTATTGCACTTGTTAATCATTGTGAGGGTTAAATCTCGTGAATTGACGTAACTGCTGTATTAAGTTACTAACCTACTGTGTGTGCATTATTATTAAATTAGGTTAAATCAAGGCTAATCAGTAGGCTTATACCTTGCCCGTTAAATCTGCAATGTGAGTCATTCCTCTTTTATAAACTCTTTTCTCACAGTTTGTGAGTCATTCTCTTTTTCTCAAACTATTTTACAATACCTCAAAGTATTTTCAAAACTTTATAATTACAGGGATTAAGTCGTGGTTATCTTGACCGCTGGTTAGTGGGGTATTGTGCACATTACTAATTTCTCACGGTTAGGCAATAAGCCCTAACATGGGTTAGGCTAATAAGACCTAACAGTGACAAAACGTCACTAATTGGGTGACTGGACCCAACAGTGGTATGACCATCGTCACACGGGTGGCAAGACCAGATATTAATTAAGATACTGCCATAGTAATCGCTCTTATGCTGTAAATTATAACTATGTGTCGTTTTTATCAAAATGAATGATTCACTCAGTATTTCCCCGCTGACAAAACCTTTTTACAACATGTTTCAAGTGAGATACTGTGATTTCAGTACACGTGCTACGGAGCACCATCAAGCTTGAAATAGTGGCTCAATTAAATAAACATGTTTGTAAAATAATGAAATTATGATATTTACGGGATTTCTCCCGAAACATAAATAAATAATACTCGGGCAATTTTTCAAGTTTAAAACGATCCTGTTAAGACTTCCGCTGTAAAAATAAATACCACGGGATTTTCTGTCCCGCGGCTCCTGAAACGGGTCAAACCGGGTCGGGGGCCGTGACACCAGCGTTCTGCTTCGCACCGTTCTTTTGGCGACCCCACTCCTTTCTTCCGAGGCCAGTTCAACCCGGCAGACTATGTCCAAGAACCAGTAGGTTTTAACCCTCTAGGACCAGAGGACCATTTCTCCGAAGACAATGCGATGGATATGGACGAGGACACGGATCCCATCGAACCTGCAAGAGGTACCCCCAACCATCCTATCGAGATCTCTGATGGGTCATCCTTCCATGGAACACCCTATCAGGGTCCAGACAGCTATCAGGCAAGGTTCAACCAGTGCGAGTGGTACTTTACACCCTCTCACCATTCATCGCCTCATGAGCAGCAACAACAGCAGCAACAGGACCCTTCCGAGGATTCACGTTTCGTGGCAGTTACGCCACCGCCTCCACCGCCACCAGTTCAACAAGCACCTCCAGATCCGCCAAGGCGTAGGAGATCAGGCATGCGGATATCTGCACGAAGAGGGGATTTTCATTTCAGTACCCCTCGACACTCCAGTGGCAGTCATTTTCCGCCACTGCCAGAAGACCCACAAATGGGTGGACCTTCGAGTCACCCTGCAGAGGTGAATTCTGCACCAGTTGCACCACCTCCGCCACCGTTTGGCTATGATAACCCGATACCTGCGTACGCCGGTTCCACAACGTACAACCCATTTGAGCAGCCAGCTCACACTCACTACAACTATATGGGTGGCGACCCATACATAGAAGCGGCAGCAAATTACCACGCCCTTCATCCTGAAGTACCTTATGAAACACCTTGGGGAATGGGATACTCAACTCATGGGTATCCAATACCTGCTAGACCTCCGGCTCAGCACTTATCGCAGCAGCCGCGTTTTTCCCCACCAGAACAGGAAGAAATCCTCCACCGTTTGAACAGAGTGGAACGAGACTTTGAGCAAGAGCGTAAGAACAATCGTGGATTCCTCAAAGGCCTAGCAAACCTGTTAAAAGGGAAGAAGAAGCGAGATCATTAGTCTCTATATGTACTATTGTGTTTCCTATTTTAATCAGTCCCTGTGTGGACATTTATTGTGTATTTAGTCCCTGCTTGGACTTGCCTTTCAGTCCCTGTGTGGACTTATCTTTCAGTCCCTGTGTGGACATCTATCCTCATATCTGGTCCCTGCGTGGACTTGTTTTCCTGTATAACCTCTGCGTAGATATTTCGTCTTTTAAAAGTCCTGTTTAGGGCAGTGTGTAATCTTTTACATGTATTGGAATGTTAAGTTTATAAATTTCATCTCTATCATTATATGCATAATTATATGAAATAAATAAATCAAAAATCATTCCTTTTAAATTAATCTGCCTACCAGTTATTAAATAAAGAATCTTAGTGGTGAAACCTAGCCTGGTGTTGTTATAAGACCCGGCCAAGATGGTAAGACCTGATTAAAGGATTCAGATTCCGGTTAACCTCTGTAAACATATTAACACTCCTGGCAGACGTGATTCGTTAAAATCACACGTGTCATTTTACACAAGGACCCTTCTAAGGATTCCAAAACCTAAATTGATGATTTATAAATCATGGGTGTACACCATCAAGTAGATGATCATTTATCAAACATCCATTAGTGATGTAGTGCCTACAGGCTATACTCATTGTCATATAAGACAAAGGACAACTGTAGTCTATGACTCCCTGTCAGAAAGGTAAGGAACTATGTTCAAGCCTGCATGCCTTGATTCTCTGAAATCCTGGCTTATAATATAAAAATGTCCCTGTGACTAGGCTTCTGTGCCACTAACAATATTATTTTTAATTAGGATAAGTTATATTAAAATCCTAAATAAATGTGAGTAACAAATTAACCAGATATGGTCTATGTTTACCATGGTTGATGAATTACCCAATAAGGGTAATTCCATAATAAACTCCCGAATAAGACTTCTGTTATTATCTTTTGTAGCAGATCAAGATTTCAATGGCTGACTCGGACGAAAATAACAGTCATCCAAAGGAGAATGAGAATGATAACGCCCAAATTAATATAACGGGTGCTGAATTAAAAGCGTTAGTATACGACGCTGTTAAAACGGCCTTAGAACGGCAGTATGAAGATTATAGCGAGTCTCGAAGTAGGACCCGATCTGCACCACACTCTAAACCAAGAACCCATTCTGAATCTCATAGCAAACCACCCTCGACCCAGTCTAAACCTAAGAAAGATGATGATCGGCACTCATCAAATGAGAATAGTGTCCGCCCCAAGAAAATAGTGTTCGATGATGCACCTCGTGCCAAGGGTTGCACATATAAGTATTTTGTTTCCTGCAAGCCCCGAGATTTTACTGGGGAAAGAGGCGTTGTGGATTGCATGACCTGGCTGGACGAAATGGACACTATTGTGGACATTAGTGGTTGTGCTGAGAGGGATGTGGTAAAGTTTGTATCCCAGTCATTTAAGGGTGAAGCCCTAGCGTGGTGGAGGTCATTGGTTCAAGCCTCTGGAAAGGTTGCTTTGTACAGCATGTCATGGGAGCAATTTGTTGCTCTCATCAAAGAAAACTACTGCCCTCAAGACGAGGTCGAGAAGATAGAATCTGATTTCCTATCACTGGTCATGAAGAACTTGGATTGCCAGGCATATCTTACAAGTTTCAACACCCTATCCAGATTGGTTCCGTACCTTGTGACCCCGGAACCCAAAAGGATCGCGCGCTTCATTGGGGGTCTGGCCCCAGAAATCAAAGCTAGCATGAAGGCCTCTCGGCCCGCTACATTTAGATCCGTAGCAGATATATCTCTGTCTCTCACACTGGATGCAGTGAGACAGAGATCATTGAGAAATGCTGACACTGAGAAAAGGAAACGTGAAGATGATAATTCACGTCGGTCAAACAAGAAGCATTGGGGGAATCGTGACCACAAAAAGGGATCTGAGACCAAGAAGAATGACCAACAATCGGGCGATAGGCCCAAGTGCAAGGTTTGCAAGAAGCACCATTTCGGGAGGTGCAGGTATGAACAGAAATCCCAGCCGAAGGCATGTGGGATTTGCAAGTCCTCTGAGCATAGGACTCTTGAGTGCAAGAAACTAAAGGATGCAACTTGTTATAGTTGCAATGAAAAAGGGCACATCAAGACTAACTGCCCAAAGCTGGTGAAGAAGGCTGAAGAAGGGAAAAAGACCAATGCCAGGGTCTTTCAGATGAATGTTCAAGAGGCTATCCAGAACGACAACGTCATAACCGGTACGTTTCTCATTAATGATGTATTCGCAAGAGTATTATTTGATTCTGGAGCAGATAAATCCTTTGTGGATAGTAAGTTTTGTGAGTTATTAAAATTGCCTGTTAAAGCCTTGAGTGTGAATTATGAGGTAGAGTTAGCTGATGGGACTATGGAAACCGTCTCAACTGTGTTAGATGGATGTGTCATATCCATTAGGAACCACTCATTTCCTTTATCCCTATTACCCTTTAAGCTAGCTGGTTTCGACATAGTGTTGGGTATGGATTGGTTATCGCATAACCAAGCTCAGATTGTGTGCAACAAGAAACAAGTGGTAATCAAGACTCCGTCTAGAGAACCACTTACCATTCAGGGAGATACTCGGCATGGATTGCCTGTGCAAGTGTCTATGCTAAAGGCATCCAGATGTTTGAAGAAGGGATGTGTCATTTATATGGCACAGGTGACCATTGGTGAGGAGAAACCCAAGATTGAAGACATCCTAGTCATCTCTGACTACCCTAAAGTTTTCCCAGAAGAACTGCCTGGTTTGCCACCAGATAGGCAAGTGGAATTCAGTATCGACATCATTCCAGGAGCAGCGCCTATTGCAAGAGCGCCTTATAGATTGGCACCAATAGAGATGAAAGAATTAAGAACGCAGCTAGATGATCTGCTAGCCAAAGGTTTTGTTAGACCTAGTTCGTCTCCATGGGGAGCACCAATCTTGTTCGTCAAAAAGAAAGATGGTTCGATGCGTCTATGCATCGATTACCGTGAGCTTAATAAGGTTACTATCAAGAATAGGTATCCTTTGCCCAGGATCGACGATCTGTTCGATCAGTTGCAAGGAGCAAGCTACTTTTCCAAGATTGATCTAAGGTCAGGCTACCATCAATTGAAGGTCAAGGACGAAGATGTGCACAAGACTGCATTTAGGACTCGTTATGGTCATTTCGAGTTCCTAGTGATGCCTTTTGGGCTCACTAATGCACCTGCCGCATTCATGGATCTCATGAATCGCGTCTGCAAGCCGTATTTGGATAAATTTGTCATTGTCTTCATCGATGACATCCTCATATACTCAAAAAGTCAAGCTGACCATGAGAAGCATCTTCGATGTATTCTTAAACTGCTTTATTAAGAAAAGCTTTATGCCAAATTCTCTAAATGTGAATTTTGGCTATGAGAAGTTCAATTCCTTGGACATGTAGTCAGTGAGCGTGGTATCCAAGTGGATCCCGCCAAGGTTGAAGCCGTCATGAATTGGCAGGAGCCAAAGACGCCTACGGAGATTCGCAGTTTCCTAGGTCTAGCAGGATACTACAGACGCTTCATCGAAAATTTCTCAAGAATTGCAGCACCCCTAACTTTGCTGACTCGCAAGAATAGCAAGTTTAATTGGGGCCCTAAGCAGCAAGAAGCTTTTGATATCCTTAAGCAGAAGCTAAGCAATGCTCCTGTGTTGACATTGCCGGACGGAATGGAAGAATTTGTAGTATACTGTGATGCATCACACACCTGGATGGGATGTGTGCCTATGCAGAAAGGCAAGGTCATTGCCTATGCTTCACGTCAGTTAAAAGTGCATGAAAAGAATTACACCACCCATGACTTGGAGTTGGGTGCCGTTGTATTTGCACTAAAGCTATGGAGGCACTATTTGTATGGCATTAAATTCGTGATCTATTCTGATCACAAGAGCCTCCAGCACCTGTTCAATCAGAAAGATTTGAATATGAGGCAGCGACGTTGGATGGAAATTCTGAACGATTATGACTGTGAAATAAGATACCATCCAGGCAAAGCCAACGTAGTCGCAGATGCCTTGAGCAGAAAAGAAAGAGTGAAACCAATAAGGATCAATGCCAAGAGCATTGAAATCAAGAACAGTCTGAATGAAAGATTGTTAGCTACATAGAAGGAAGCTGTGTCAGAAGCTAACTATCCTAACGAAAAGCTAGGAGTAACTGAAGAACAATTATCCTATGGCAAAGACGGAATTCTGAGATTAAATGGAAGGATATGGGTTCCTGTTTATGGAGGTCTTCGGGACGTTATCCTTCAGGAAGCCCACAGTTCCCGTTATTCCGTTCATCCTGGAGCGGACAAGATGTACCAGGATTTGAAGGCAAACTTTTGGTGGATAGGCTTGAAGAAGTCTATAGCCACCTATGTGGCAAAGTGTTTGACTTGTGCGCAAGTAAAAGCTGAACATCAAAAGGCGTCGGGCTTGCTGCAACAGCCTGAACTTCCCGAGTGGAAGTGGGAAATGGTGACGATGGATTTCATCACCAAGTTGCCAAAGACAAGGAAGGGAAACGATACGATATGGGTAATAGTTGATAGACTGACTAAGTCAGCACATTTCCTACCCATTAAGGAGACTCATAGCTCCGATATGTTAGCCCAGTTGTTCGTAGATAAGATTGTATCCCTTCATGGCGTGCCTGTGTCTATTATCTCTGACAGAGATACTAGATACACGTCACACTTTTGGAAAAGTTTCCAACAATCTTTGGGCACACGCTTAAACTTCAGTACGGCTTACCACCCTCAGACGGACGGACAGAGTGAGCGTACAATCCAAACGTTGGAAGACATGCTTCGTGCATGTGTGATCGATTTAGGTGGTAATTGGGATAACCACCTACCATTAGTCGAGTTCTCATATAACAATAGCTACCATACGAGCATTAAGGCTGCTCCTTTCGAAGCCTTGTATGGTAGAAAGTGTAGAACGCCCGTTTGTTTGGCAGAAGTTGGAGATGTCCAGATGACAGGACCTGATATAATTTTTGAAACGACGGACAAGATTGTCCAAATTCGTGACCGTTTGAAAGCTGCCCGAGATAGGCAGAAAAGCTACGCAGATTTGAAGCGTAAACCTTTTAACTTCGAAGTAGGTGACAAGGTATTGCTTAAAGTATCACCCTGGAAGGGAGTGATGCAATTTGGTAAGAAAGGCAAGTTAAGCCCGAGATACATTGGACCCTTCGAGATAATCGAACGTGTCGGATCGGTTGCCTACAAGTTAAACTTACCAGAAGAGCTCAGTAGTATTCATAATGTTTTCCACATCTGCAATCTAAAGAAGTGTTTCGCTGATGAATCACTGGTTATACCGCATACAGATGTACACATCGATGAGAGCTTAAAGTTTGTTGAAAAACCGGTGTCGATCGAGGATCGACAGGTTAAGAAGCTTCGAAGGAAGTATATACCGATTGTAAAGGTAAAATGGGATGCCCGTAGAGGTCCCGAGTACACGTGGGAGGTAGAGTCCACGATGAAGGAAAAGTACCCTCATTTGTTTCAGTAAATCTCGAGGTCGAGATTTCTTTTAAGGGGGTGAGGATGTAACACCTCGAAATTTTGCGTCCTATAAAGTAATGACACGTGTCATAAGTTTGCACGTGGTAAAGAATACTAAAGAGGGACTAAAGTTGACAAACATAGAAAGTATGTGAATTCAAGGGTTCAAGATGTCAACAAGGGATAAATATACTTTACAGTAACCCTACATGATGCTCGTACCTTCGAACGAATGAATCATGGATCATACGGAACGAAATGTGGAAGAAAGTGAGAGATTACAAGCTACAAGGGTTAAATGTGTCAACATGTTTAAATTGTACCTCTGAGTGACCCTTTTACAAACCTGAGGCTTTGTAACGATAAAATATGCTCACTAGAATGCACGATATAAATTTCATCAAGTTCCGTTATAAAATGAGAAAGTTATGATCGAATTCGTATGCGAGGGGTGAAAAGCATCAAACATTGAAAGTTATGACTTTTCGGGTAATAATAAAATAACCGAGGATTAATAAGTTGGGTAAAAGTCCCGAGGCCCTTATATGTAAATAAGAAAGGCCCAAAATGCAAAGTTACCCCTCCGTAAATCCAAGAGCCAACTGCAATGATTGTAAAAGATTTGAAAAATCTTACAGCAGGTCTCAGGCGGGCCGCGTAAAGGTTAGCAAGGGCTTTACGCGGGCCGTGCTAGCAGTAAAAGATATGGGCTATGACAAGGGGATTCATATGGGCCGCGTAAGAGTTGCAGGACCTCTTACGCGGGCCGCGTCAATGGCCCAGATGCAGAAAATGCGGACAGAAGCACTGTTTGGTGTTTTAACCGACTCTAGACAGTATTACAAGAGCATGGGCGCCCCCTAAACGACCCCTAGCACTCAGGGACACTTGTTGGTGATCAGGGAACCCTTGTAGCCTTAGTTGTAATGATCCTAAGCTCACAAATTCACTATAAAAGGCCATGAGATGCACACATTGTAACCACACCTTCTTTCAACACTTCTAATCATTTCTGGAGCTCAAGTGTTCTCTCTAAGCATCTCTGGTCGTGCATAGGACTTCAGTAAGTGTGCTTAACCCTTCTTAGTTAAGTTTTTGCTTAGTTTTAGCTTAGAAGTCAAACCGTCGTAATTAACGGTTGACTTAACGATTAATCACTAATGGTCCAATGATTAGTCGAATAAAAGGTAGTTATATGTTGGTAATTATGTGGGCATTAAACCCCTAAAAGGGCCCCCTAAAAGGGCACCCTAAAAGGGCACCCTCTGATTCCCACTCTAACTAGTCCAAATGTCGGGTCAAAGTTGCTTAGAAAAAGTCAACAAAATGCTAATTTTCGATTTAATGCATAATTAGCAATGTAGATAGCATGTAACCTGTTTTACCACTCATATAACTTGATAATAAGTATTATAACTGGTCTAAGCTTGTTTGATCCGACCATTTACTGTTTTGACCCGGTTCGGAACCGAAAGTCGCAAAACTTTGACTTTTGCTTTGACTTCAGTTCTGACCCGATTTGGTATGTTTTAGATATGCCTTAGGACTCTATTAGGACCAGGTTACATGATGGTATAACCCTCTGTGGCTGGTTCGTTGTTTGTCCGAGTCGTTTACACATTTCTGTTATATGCTTGAAGTTGACCATAATGCCCTCTTGACCTTAAAACGAGAATTTTGGATATGCGAAAGGACAATAACCTTAGTTACTGATTTCTAAACATATCCCTAAAATTTCATGTCAATCCGAGGTCTAGAATAGGAGTTATGCTAAATAGCGCAATTAAGAAAACTTTAATGATTAAACGGCGCAATTAGCATAAAGCCTATCTAAACCCAAATTTCGACACCAAACCTTTTACACCCTGATGTAAAATAATATTTTGGGATTTTTAAAGATTTTTGATTATTTTTAACCTGCTCATAACCTGCGGTTATGGCGTTGATTCGGTAAATACCGAATATACCCTTTTCGAACATAAAATGAGTTCTACATGGTATTTTGACCCGAATCCAGTTGCTACTGATTTTAAATAATAAATAAAGTATTTTGAACTTTATAACCTGTTCAGAAAACTCAGATTTCCTGTAGAACCTGGAAATCTCTTTTATAATCTTTAAAATGACCAAAATACCCCTACGGGTCGTATATTGGGATTAAACTCGTTATGGGCATAATGGAAGGTATCCTACTGATACCACAACCTATTCAGAGCATATTAACTTAGGAAACCTGTGTAGGACTCTTACGGTTACCCATTACGCCATTTACGCGTTCGGTCCGGTTTATGTAACTAGTTTACATAAATTAGCCGAAACGGGTCAAACCTTGTCATTTTTATCTCAAAATCCAGAATGTGTTTAGTTTACCCATAATATACAAGTCTCCAAACTTGTTGGGTCCAAACCACATTCCATTCCCGGTTTTCGCCTTTCATGCGATTAAACCGTATTTATCCTTTGAAACTAACCGATCTAAGCTTAGGCTAAATTAAAAGACCCGTTAGGATTCTAATAGGTTATTATAAACCTTCGTTCCAGAATAGGAGACCAGTAAAAGATACTTGCATTTGCTTGTTGTGGTTATTACTTGCTCAGGTAAATACTTTTAACTTATTTTCCCTTATACGGGCTTGGGGTACGGTATATAAAGTACCGCTTGGTCGGGCATTTGACCTTAATCGATTAGTGGTTAAGTATTATCAAGATGACCCGTTTAAAAATTTTGTTTTGTTTGTTTTACGCTTTTGGGAGTTTAATGACCATGTCCCGGATATCCTTGGCATCATTTTACGAAATGGCCACGACCTTGACACGCGGGTGTAGGCGTACACCCGACAATGTGTCCATATTTATAAAGGTATAACCGTTGGTTTTTCTTGCCACGGTTTTATACTATGTGGTGTGTCAATTAACCTTAAACTCGGCACGAACCGGGTGACTGAACGCATAACGAACATGTAATTCTTTTACAAGATTAGATTTGATTAATTATTCCAAGTTATAAAAGTTTATGCCACGTGCATTCAAATCAATTTTATTAAACTCTTTTTTAAAGTGTCGGTTGAATATATTTACCAGTGTAAACTGACGTATTTTCCCCAAAAAGATTAAATGCAGGTTCTACACGAAATAGGCTGGCCACTCCTTAGCATCGTTAGAGTCTCGCAAGCTTGGATGCCATTGTCTGTTGAACATTATTTCCTATTTTATTTTGATCCCCTGTGGATTATTTCGACTACTTGTGATACTTGGATATTACATTTGTTGGTTGAAATATATCTATCTTTATGCTTCCGCTGTGCATTTAAATATTGTGTTCTTTGACTATATTGTTGCCAACTACGTCACGGTAATCCCCCACCGGGCCCACCGGTGAAACGTGTGGAAATCGGGGTGTGACAAGGGCACTTTAGGAAGGACTGTCCTAGGAAGAAACAAGCAAGGAAGGGTTTTCACAATCGAAACTCGTGAAGCACGCCAGGATCCAGATGCGGTTACGGGTACGTTCCCTATTAACCAACCCTATGCATCTATTTTTAATTAATACTGGCATCAACTTTAACCTTGCATGCTTAGAACTTCAGAAACTGCTTGGCCTAGTTTCAAGTATGATGACATGAACAGACCAATCGTAAGGTTCTAGTTACCACTCAAATATCGACTTGAGGACAGGATGTCCATAACTGTGAATACAAGAAGGAAACATCCCTAAAACGACCTTTAGGACTCGCTTCGAGCATTACGAGTTCCTGGTCGTACCATTTGGCTTAACACATGCATCGACAATATTCATGGACCTCATGAATCGAACGTGTAAGCCATACCTGGATATATCATGATTATACTACATTCTTACATGGCCAACGACCAAGGAAGGTCGTGAGCAACAGCTGTAATTTACCTTGCAACTCTTAGAGAAAGAACAGTATGTGCTACGAAAAGCGGATTTCGAAGAACTTTAATGATGGATAAAGAATGAGATTCATGCCAACCCTGCAACCAAGAGCTAAGGAGCTAGAGTTGCAACTATGTGACGCTTCTCGACAAAGTCTCGATTGTACGTCGATGTAATGAGACCACAACATTGCATACGCGGCACGTTGATTAAGGAATCATAAGAAGAAACCTTGAGCTAGATACAGTATAGCACGCCGCAAATTTAACGCCATTACCTGAAAGAAAACGCTGCACGATCTCTACTGATCACAAGGACTGCAGCACATCGTTGATCGTAAGAACTTAAATATTAACATAGATGGACTAAGCAACTGAACGATGCAAACTGTATGGACATGATACGTAATTGTGTGATAAACTTTGATGAAAAGTTGGAACACTCACTTGCCCTTAGTGGAGTCTTCCTACAACAGTATTTATCACACCGCCGTTTAAACCGCTACGTGTGAAGCGTTAGATGGAACGTAATAAGTCAATCCCCATCGTGTTGAACCGAGACCGAAGATAAACAATCTACTGGTCCGAGATGGTCCAGGAAAAACTAGAGGCAAGGTCGTTCAGATACGTGATCATATCGAGACAGCCCGCAGAATACAGAAAGATTGCGTCGATGAGCGGCAGAAACCGTAAGAATTTGAGATAAGAAGTATGACTTAAATGGGAGCCTCGCCTAGAGAAGGCATTATGTGATTTGGAAAACTAAAAGGGTGAATCCCCGGTGTAGGGATCAGAACCATTGCGCACAAGATGAAAACTTCCAGAAAAAGATCAGTAGTGATCGCGACACATTCATGTGTCTAGTCTTTAAAGGAGTCTGACTCAAGGAACAGTCGTAGTTCCCACAAATAAGATTCACATCAATAACAAACGACAGAATTACTATAGAAACCTGTTAAGGTTTTGGACCAAGAGTCCACAATACTATAGAAACCTGTTAAGGTTATGGACCAAGAGTCCACAAGATACAGAAAAGACATAATTGATTTACTTGAGTATGATAGAATTCATAACATGACCCAGAGATACATGGGAACATGGATACAAATCACGAACCTAAGTGACCACATTCAATTCACAACTCCCCTGCGACCAATGGCGTCGCTTGAATTTCGGGACGAAATTCTTTTAACAGGGGGAGACTGTGACAACCGTCACTTTTTCGTACATTCCGTACACTAATTAAACAGTAATCTGTACTATAATAATTGTGCATGATCTAGTTTACAAGACAAATGAATTTTTGATTACTGTTATATACATACAATGGTATTTCATATTCGTTGCTACATGCAACACGATATAGTGCTAATAATGCACAGAACAGAATTGGCACCATTATTAGACAAACAAACAAAAAGATACTGACGACGCTCAGTACATAAACAGACAATATTTTGAGGCCCTGTATGAACTGAAGATGACGTATTACACTAGTATAGTGTGCAGGGAAGTAAGGACCACAAAACTGCATGCCTAAGTGATAGACAAAGGGCCGGAAAGTGCCTAAAACACACTAAAAGTGCAGAATTTTGCAGAAAATAACCAAAATTCAGCTATTTTCAGCATTTAAACTCCAAAATATAAAGCAGAATTATGGTTTAATGGTCCAGAATGCTTTCCTAAGTGTCGGGAGTCGAAACTGTCATAAAAGACAACATAAAGCACACTAAACGGTATAGTTTGACACTTTAACGAACCGGTATCTAACCTAACAACCGGACACTACCCGAAACACCAAAATTTAACTAGAAGCATTGATTTAATGTTACCAAGCTAGTTATGAAGCCTAAACATCATATTACTACTTAAAACATATAACACACTTAAAACACCAAAATTTAACACTAACTTGTAACTAGATCTTGTAACTAGCAATTGAAATCAAACTAATACCCCCCCCACCATATATGGGACGGTCACATAAGGACTACCAAAATCTCACAAGATTTTCCCTAATCTTCCTAGATCCCTTGATTGATCTTGTGAGATAAGATATTGTATGGTACTTATGAGACATGATATACATTGGACAAAAGATTAAAGATTATATGAAGGGTTAAGACCATCATTCTCATCACCACATTTCACCACTCATCTCCTCTCCTCCCCTTCTCTAACCTACGGCCCAACACCACCACCATACACTCTCCATTTTCAATCAATCTCAATCCATTCTAAGCATGTTCTATGGTGTAAGAAGCTTAATGAAGAAGTGTGGAAGCATTGAAACTTGAAGGACCTGTCTCTAGTGCTATTAACCACCTCATCTTCATCTTGTGATCATCCCTAGCCTTGAGCTAGTAGTAAGATCATCTAAACTCCATTTTATATCTTATTTAGTTGGTTAAAGAATGATATAAGTAATTAATCTTGAAAAACACTATGAATCTTGAACATGAAACTTAAACATAGGCTTAAAAATCATAAGAAATCATGTTGTTAAGTGTTATTATGCTTCTTGATGATTGATTATTTGTGTTTATGATGTTGATCATAATAAGAACCTTGCTAGATGATGATTAGACGCATGATCTAGCAAGTATAAGGATAGATCTTGAGAAAATCATAATGGTCATCCTTTATGTAAACATGAACTTGAAAAATGGAGTTATTTTTATGTAAGATGAAGTATGAAACATGTTATGAATCTTGTAAATGGGTGATTACAAAACTAGTTTTCTCAAGAAACTAAGTTAAATTACAAGATTTACATAAACTTGGTTCTTAAAGAAACCAATCACATTTTTAGTGGTTAATCAAGTGTATAAACATGTATTTAACAAGAAAAATGCAAGGAGAAATATTTTTAGAAAAATATTCTACAAGTTGTAAAGATCTAAATTCTTCAAAAATGATGTTTTTAAATAAACAATCACACTTTAAAAGGTAACTAAGCTTACTAAACACACTAGTAAGTTACTACAGATTTTTGTAAATTTTCAAGTTCATGACATAGTGTAAATTTCATATTTTTGACATATGGTAAGTGTTGAATGATTTGTTGATGATTGGTGATGATTTTACAAAAGAAAATGATATGCTTGAAAGCATGGAAACCTCCATTTTCAGGGGAAACTATGGCAAAATTTTCTAAAAAATACCAACACTTAGAAAATATTTTCTAAACAAGTGTTTACAAGTGTATTTTTAACTATGATTTTCCATATAAACTTTGCCATAAATTTTTGTAAACAAAAATACAAGTATTGTAGGTTGGTTTTTACAAATAAAAACGGGTAAATATGTATTTAGAATATATATTTACATTAAAGACATTGTGTGTGATTATGTGAAGTAGTTATATTATTTTAGGGAAAATAATATAACCTTGGAAAATTGGTTTTTAATAAACCAACCTTTGCCCCATTGGTAAAAAATGATCCTACCTACAGATTTGGTAATTAATAATCCTACGTTTCAATAGGTTGGTACTCAATGGACTTCCGTTAGTTTTTTTTAACTGAAGTTAGTTTTTAAGTTTTATTTATTACACAAACAGTCCCTGTAGTTATAATTTACTAGTTTTAAGTTTTATTTATTACACAAACAGTCCCTGTAGTTATAAAAAAAATCATAAAAGTAAAAAAAAATCTAAAAAATCAAAAAAATTCAAAAAAAATCATAAAAATTCTAAAAAAATCAAAAAAATTCTAAAAATAAAAAAAAATCATAAAAAACCGTCTCGACCCGTACCGTTTCGACGCGAACCGTTTCGACGCGTACCGTTTCGACCCGGACTGTTTCGACCCATACCGTTTCGACCCGTACCGTTTCGACCCGTACCGTTTCGACCCGTACCGTTTCGACGCGTACCGTTTCGACCAGAACCGTTTTCGACCCGGACCGTTTCGACCCACCACCACCATCACCACCACCACCACAGCACCGCCACCACCACCCCCACCACCGCACAGCCACCACCACCATCACCACCACAGCACCGCCACCGCCACCACCACCACCACAGCACCGCCACCACCACCACCACAGCACCGCCACCACCACCACCACCACCACCGCACCGCCACCACACCACCACCACAGCACCGCCACCACCACCACCACCACCGTTTTCGAAACGGTCCGGGTCGAAAACGGTCTGGGTCGAAACGGTCCGGGTCGAAAACGGTTCGGGTCGAAACGGTACGCGTCGAAACGGTACGCGTCAAAACGGTACGGGTCGAAACGGTACGGGTCGAAACGGTACGGGTCGAAACGGTCAGGGTCGAAACGGTACGGTTCGAAACGGTTCGCGTCGAAACGGTACAGTTCGAAACGGTTTTTTATGATTTTTTTAGAGTTTTTTTGATTTTTTTAGAATTTTTATGATTTTTTATGTTTTTTTTATTTTTTTAGAATTTTTTTGATTTTTTTAGAATTTTTATGATTTTTTTGAATTTTTTTGATTTTTAAATTTTTTTTTATTTTTATGATTTTTTTTATAACTACAGGGACTGTTTGTGTAATAAATAAAACTTAAAACTAGTAAATTATAACTACAGGGACTGTTTGTGTAATAAATAAAACTTACAACTAGTAAATTATAACTACAGGGACTGTCTGTGTAATAAATAAAACTTAAAAGCTAACTTCAGTTAAAAAAAAACTAACGGAGGTCCATTGAGTACCAACATATTGAAACGTAGGATTATTAATTACCAAATCTGTAGGTAGGATTATTATTTACCAATGGGGCAAAGGTTGGTTTATTAAAAACAAATTTTCCTATAACCTTACAAATACCAAGAACTTACAACACCAAAATAATATCAAAAATTACAAGGAATAAAGTATATAAGTTACACGCTTAAATATTGACAACCGAACAAGAACGTAACTTATAAAATATTCCAGAAAATACCATTACAAATATATTTTTGGTAAATATTATTTTGGAAACAAAAGAGGTGAAAATATGATTTTCGTTATTATTACAAAGTATATCATATTTTCGACAAAAAGGAAATATATTACTTTTGGAAGTAAAAATAAATTTTCTTAGAATATTTCAAAAGATATATGATTTTTGAAGAAAAATATATATTTTCTTGACGATACATTATTTTTGGACAAAACAAGCCTATGTATATTTTCTAAGTGAAAATATATTATTTTGGAAACTACAAATACAAGAATACGAGAATACATGTATGAAATACTCCCATCTTTGGGAAAGAAACGCGAAAACAAATACTTGAAAAGTATTATAACTCTGGATGATGTAAAGACATAAAGAAAACGTAACTCAAAACATGAATACTAAGACAAGGCACGACCCGCTCGTCTAATAGACCCTAGCACATTGTAGGTAGTCGTATTTGCTGACGAGATTCGAGTTACGAGTACTAAAGACGCAAAACAGTGAGTTCATGCTCCCCCTTTTCTTTAACTGTTTTTGGTTTTATAACTCTCCGGGGTGAAATACATGTTCAAATACTTAAACGGTATGAAATGCCTATGAAATACTAGATCATGTGAGCATAGACTAAATACTAAAAATGCCATAAAGTCTTGGTGAAAACTAGTACCAAGCCATTAAAAACATTCATTAATTAGAGACGAGGGTTAGATCTAACGGGTACGGCCGAACCCCACTCATGGTCAAAACTAGTACCTAGTAGTGCTTCGGAGTCCCAGTCGAGGTTAATCGACACAGTCGAGGGTTATCGACACAGTCAAGGAGTCAGAGCGAGTACTCCGACAAGGAGTCAGAACGAGTACTCCGACCAGGAATCAGAACGAGTATTCTGACAAGGAGTCATGACAAGTACTCCCCATGTCCTCACATGCCTTAAAGTTCTTGTAAAACATTCATGTTCATACACGTTTTTCATACCTGTTTACAAAAGAGTCTCTCAAAGATTTACAACAATTACAGTACACAAACTAGACGCATGAACTCGCTCAACTTTTTGTTGATGTTTTCCAAAATTACATGTATTTCAGGTAACAAGATGGATCTTGGACGCAGGTGTCGTAACTAGAAGTTTAGATGTCATCCACTTTTGTTGGTTTGTAACCTAGTCGAAGGTTGTGTTTTAAAAACTTGAATAAACAATGTTTGTAATACATAAATTTTATGAATGGATGAACATCGTTTTGATCATGTAGTTGTTAATTACGATTGAATGCAATGATATTAAACCAGTCACACATCATACGCTTCCGCAAACGACAGGGTGTGACAACCCCATGGTCTTAACTACACGATCACGAAAGTTATTTGATTGTCTGGATATTGTTAAGGTAATGGTAAGATATGGTCACCCACCCGATACTACACTACCCTTAGGGGACCCAGGGTGGTGAGTGATACACCCCCATCACTCATGAAAAACTTTAGCACACCGCCGCTACCATCATTTATCACTCGTGGAACTTTTAACGCGTGATAAATATCACACGTGAAATCACAAAAAAATTCGACCGTTTGTTCATTATGACCGTTATTTTTTTGAACGTTTGATTTAATAAAAAAACCTTTAAACATTCTATATATACTTCACAATTTTTATACCATTTCACCCACACCAAAACACAAACACATATCACATATTCTACATATTTCAAAAATGGATTTTCCTACGGATTCGACGTTTCCGATGGACCAAGCGATAGCGATAGCTAATCGTCTTCCGACAATGAGACGCTTGAATTTTTCGTTTCAGTGTATAACGAACTTGAAGGAAGTTTGAACCGCCCAAAGAATAAAATAGTGGATCATGATCCTATACATGCCAATGAAGTGTTAATGAGTTGCGAGGGGCGTATGTTAGGGGTAACGTCAAAAGAACAACCATCATACTTGAAGCGGTGACGTCGAATGATTTATGGTTGTGGCATTCATATTTTGGTGTTCTAGGTTCAAACAACGACATCAATGTTTTGCACACGTCGTCGTTGTTCCAAACCGTAACGGATGGTACCGCACCCTTATGTCCATTCTATGTTAACGAACGATATTACAGACGATGCTTTCTTCTTGTGGATGGTATCTACCCATCATGGTCTGTTTTTGTGAAAGCTCCTTCATTTCCTGACGAGACTAAAGAAAAGGCGTTCAAAAAGTTGCAAGAATCGGCAGGAAAAGATGTTGAGAGGGCTTTTGGTGTTTTAAAGGGTAGATGGGGCATACTAAGCCGTCCGGTTCATGCGATGAATAAGAAATCAATACATAGCATAGTATATGCATGTATCATATTGCACAATATGCTAATCAAACAAGACGGACGTGCAATATCTCCATATTAGGTGCCGGATCCTCCTACACAAGTTTACGTTCCCGAAAATATCCAACAAGACTTGCGTGATGAAGTAATTCACTTTCGGTTGAGATAAGATTTAATTGAACTAGTAGGTTCTTTAGGTTTGGAATTTCCTGATTCGGACGAGGAGTAGAGTTTCTTTATGTATGTTTTTTTAATTGTAGTTTAAAAGTTTCTAGTATGTGTAATTGAACTAGTATCTTTTAATTTAAATGAAATTTATAATTTATAGTTTTAGTGTTTTATTGTTAATTTATAATTTAAAAAAATAAAAAAAAAGTTGCGAGTGATGGAATTCCGTCACTAGTGATGTCCATTTCCACTAAAAAAGGTTGTGAGTGATGGAATAATGGTTGATGATATGTCGGAACTTGATTGGATGTTGTGAGTGATAAGTGATCACCACCCCTACCCCCTTATACCATGTGTAGTAAAAGACCCAAATAATGCCCCCACCCTTGGGCGTTTTGCGCCATGTGGCAGTTCAGTCAGTAATGGGGCACTATGAGACGTTTTTTCTAAAATGGGTGTAGTGGTATAATACCCAGTAATGTTCCATCAATGATTACCCAATTATTATTATTTTTCTAAATTAAAACTAATATAATTTCAATAAATAAAAAAATTACATTACTAAAAATAAAAAAATACCAAAAAATACAAATAAAAAGTTACATTGCTAAATAAAAAACTAATAATCTAAAGTTCGTATTTTTCACGGATTTGTTGCCGATGCATTTGCGCTAGGATCAACGCGTCGCCTACGAGATAATCGATCGGTTTAGACAAAAATTCTATGTCTTTCTCCATTTGCCTCGATTCTTGTATCGCGACAAATTTTTTGTTTTCGGCGTTTCTTTCTTGCATAGTCTCTAAACGCCTATGACCGAGATCTCGAATGTCTTGTAAGCGTCAGTTCATCTTTTCGAAATCTTCCTCCATTATGTCAGGATTAGCCGAAGAGGACTTCGCATTTTCCCCCTTTTTCCCACTTCTTCTACCGGGCGGTCGTTCCAACTCCAAATCCTCGTTGTCCTCCAAATTAATGTTTAAGTCGACGTTACGAGCATTGGAAATGGGTGTGTCCGGGTCAACCGACGATGATGTTTTGGACCGCTTTGCTTTACGTCTACCACTAGACGTCATGGTCGGTACGTTAGACCATTTGGGACTTCCACGTAAAAGCTCCCAACATCTCAAGTTTGTGAAACCGCCTCTCGTTTGATTGTACTCTTCCAACGCTCTTGTTAAAATATTTGCATCGTTTTGTCCGCTTCCCCAGTTGTCCTTCGTACGTTGGAAGACTTCTTGGAACTGATGACAGTTTTGTTTATATCGGTCCATTTGCTAGATATCGAATCTTTGTCCCGATATTCATCTTTACCCATTGCTCTAAACCATGGGCCTCCTGTCCTTTTTCAATGTTTCATTTTTCTTTTCACAAAAATAAATTAAAATAAGATAATAGTGGTTTTGCTCATGACCACACCCTTAGGGTAGTGGTTTTGGATGATGGATTAGAAGTGGGTGACATAACGCTGATGTGAAGGGTCATGATGACCATGAGAGTCATGACCGCACCCTATGGTCTAAGAAATAGCAATGTGGGTAGCAGTTTGTTATCATTTAATATCTCTGTATGTAAACCTTCAAGTCGATGAATGGAGATCTGGGAGTTTATGAAAAAAGTTTCATTTGGTTAGTTTTCACATTGGATTATGAGGTGATTAATTGTTTTAATGCTAGCTTAAGTTAGGCAACTTGAATGGTGTTTTTGAAGTCTAATTGCGGATTAAGTGATGTATCTGTATCTTAATCCAATTTTAGTTCACCCTAGTGTAGGTTTATGTGGTGTTTCTGCATTAAACGAATGGTAGATTGATCAGTTTCATTTTAATTTCAAATCACTACCTATTGTGTACTCCGATTTACACAATCATAGGGTGTTACAGATTGTGTACTTTTTGACAAAAAACGTAGAAATACACGGTGGATCGACAAATGTCACGCTAGTTGACGAGCTCACGAACACCCGGACTAGAATCAACTTTTGAATGCACAGAAAACACCACGAAAGATGGCACACAAAACAAGGTGAGGCGTCATAATGGTTCAGCAAGAATCGGTTCGCAAGTCTGGTTGGAAGCTGACACGGTGGCCGGTCACTGGTTTAGCGAAGGTCGGGAGCCAACGACGTGGTGGTGGTATGGTGTGTGGGTTTCAGGCTTCTTTGTCTAACAATGGTTTAACCTAGTTTTGACTAAAACCTCATATATCTATAATTACTATGTCCTTAACTAATCATAGTCTAATACAAATACTTATGATCCACTAAAATGTGGATTTTGCCTAAGTAGCTTAAGAAGAATTGTGATGATGACATGTGTCACTCCTAATAAGTAAGAATGAAGGGCATTTTGGTCCTTATAAATAGGAGTAAAAATAACATGTGGCACCCTTTTTGTTTTTTAAAAATACAAAAAAAAATCTAATACAAAAAAAAATCTAACACAAAAAATCTAGTACAAAAAATATAGCACAAAAAAATCTAGTAAAAAAATATAGCACGAAAAAATTCAGCCAAAAAATGTAGTACAAAAAAATCCAGCACAAAAAAATTGAGAAACAAAAATTTAAAACAAAAAAATTCAGCACAAAAATCTATCACAAAAAAATGTTATACAACATAGAAATACAACACATTTTAGTGGGTTTTTTTAGTCTTCATATTTTATATAGCAATATGGTACTCAAATTAACGATAAAAAAACGCTCGATTTTACAGTGAAATTTTTATGAAAAAATAATGTCGTATAAAAAAGTTATAAAGTTTTAAAAAATTGTGGTGAAATAGGCATGTGCCTTGCATATAGAGTGAAAATCCATAAATATAATTTTCCTAAAATATCCTTTCACTCATCTTTTCTCCTACACTTTCATCTTAACAATTGATTTGAAAAATGAATGCTTAAGATTTCTTCTCATCTTACTTAGACAAAATAAATTTTTTATTTGATCTTACCCCTTACTTATTATATTTATCTCACATAGTCTAATACAAATACTTTACTTATTATATTTATTTCATAAACATAATATTTTTCCTATATTATTTTCCAATTCTACTTAGACAAAATAAATTTTTTATTTGATCTTACCCCTTACTTATTATATTTATCTCACATAGTCTAATACAAATACTTTACTTATTATATTTATCTCATAAGCATAATATTTTTCCTATATTATTTTCCCATTTTACTTCCTCTCGCATTTATACTAATCATTTTTTTCTTTTGATTGGTCATGAGGTGAGATGATACACACCACACCACTCCACCACACTTGTCTCTCTCTCTATAAAAGGGGTGGGGTGCCCCGTGATGTATCGTGGTTTATGGGTGATCACGTGTGGAACACCGCTGCCGGTCCTGGTGACCACGCGTGCTGGTGACCACGCGTTGAAAGTTACCGTTGAGAGGGTTGGGTTACGTTGGGGTTTTTTAAAAGATTAACACTATATATATACCATCCACACAAATACATATTTCACCCACACAAATACATAACTTTATACCATTTTCTTACATAAAAATGGAATTTCCAACCGACTCGTTTCCGCTAGACACTGATAGCTCTTCGTCTACCGACGATGACACACTTGATTTTTTTGAGAAGGCGCATAACGAACTTGAAGCTTTGAGCCGCCTAAAGAAGAAAATGGTGGATCGTGATCGTATACATTCCAACGAAGTGTTAATGAAGGGTTATTTTGTGGAGAATCCGGTCTACGATGCCGAAACGTTTAGGAATCCGTTTCGTTTACTGAAATATTTATTTTTAAAGATTGTAGCAGATGTCGAAGCAAGCGAAGAAAGGTTTCAAGAAGGTTACAACGGGAGGGGCAAACGAAGTTTCACGCAACACAAAAATGCGCATCCACCATTCGCCAACTAGCGACAGGTAACCCTCCCGATCAATTTGATGAATACTTAGCTATGTCAGTAATAACTTCACGTGAATGTTTGCACTTCTTTTGTAACGCGATCATTAAATTGTTTGGCAATGAGTTTCTTCGTAAACCGATGAGACACGATGTGACACTTCGGATTTTCCCGGGAAACTTTTTGATGTAGCTTACGTGTATATGTGTTTTGAATGAAAATTTGATCTATTGATTGATTCGTGTTATGTGCCAATAATGTGTATAATATATATATATATATATACGGGTGTTATATTAGCGAGCCGAAACCACAACTAAACCCGAGACCCGACTCGAGACTTAGGCCGGTTTGGGCCTTGTGACCGAGAAACCCAACCCGGAACCCCCTAAGCCCATTCGGAACCTTATATAAACCAACCCACCCCTCCCTTAACCATTTTTACAACATTCATCACACTCTCCCTCATTCACTCTCTTCTTCACTAAACCCTAAAACCCTAGCACAACACTACAATCCCTCTTCTTCTTCTCGGGTTCAACCAAATCAAGAACATACTCGGCTTTAGCTCGGAACCACCAACCGGAAGCTCATTCATCGAACCCACACACCTTGAATCTCTACCGGTTAGTGTTTTGTTGATTAATATGGTTCTTGATTATTATTATTAGTGGTATGTTAGATAGCATGGTTATTGGTTTGTGCTTGTTGATGTTGATGATTAAGAAGATGCTTATTGTTTTGCAAATTATTGTTGATTCCGGTTTGTGTGTATCTCAGTTTGTTAAGAAGTTTGGATAGATTGTGGTCATTAAAAATGTATGTTTCGGATAGGTGCTAATTGCTTGAATGGTCATATTAAGGGCTTGATTATGAGGTTTTAAGTGCACGGTTTTGGGTTTTAGTAGTATGTCTTTATTTGAATGATTTTCAGCTTATTGCTTGAATGATTATGTAAAATGATGATGATGAACATGAAGAACAATTTGAATGCCTTTGAAATATGGTTGAAATGTGTATATTTGATCTGTTTTGGCTAATGATCAGACAAACAAACATGTTTTAGTGGAAATAGTACAACATTTACATGAAAATGCAATTTCATTGGATAGTACACTGCAGATTCTAGAAGTTTGCCATGCACGTTATCACGGTGGCGAGTCGCAACCTTTGGTTGCTACTCGAAACCAAGCATGACCAGTCGAAACCTCCCAATTGCGAGTCGCAATCAGCACGCATCAAACCTGGTTGCGAGTCGCAACCACACCTGCTAAGTCGCAATCTCCGGTTACGAGTCGTAACCAAAACGTGACGGACCGAGACCGCAGTTACGAGTCGCAACCTCGGTTGCGAGTCGCAACCACCTTAGTTTCGACTGGGCTGCTTTGTGTATTGGGCTTTGACTGTTTTGCTGTTTTGGGCCTTAACTGTTGGGCTGTCAATTGTTTGGGCTGTTTACTGATCTGCTACTGTTTACATGTTACTGCATGTATACCCGTTACTGTAGTGTTTGCATTTATATGTGTTTACTTGTACCCAACTTGACCCATACTTGGTAACCATGCTAGGACGTGGTGACCAACATACCTAACCAAGTAACGTATCATACCGAGCAACCCAAGGTGAGTTCACAACTTAAAAGCATGCGTCCCGGTGGTTTGGGACACGAGACTAAAACAACCCTATCCCCTTGCAAAGGGGATACCGTCTACATTCCTTCCCTAGTTATTGGGAACAAACTTACTTTATCTTCCCTTGTATTGGGAAACCCTTTTAGTTAATTACTGTTTATACGGATTGCAACTAACGGCACTAAACGCAACTCTATCATTCAAGTCCCTACTACATAATACCGATTAGTCGCCGGTGCCAGGCGAACGGGTTATTAGTTGATAGCGCTATTTAGGTTTTACCAGCCTCACACCGTGCCATGGTATGGGATCAGTCGTGAACTAATGTACTCAGGCATCCGTCAATGATGATAGAACATTGACATCGGGGCATCCTGCGGAAACGCATTCGGTTACCTAGTGTTCGGTATTGGAAAACAGTTTAGTCGCTAACTTATGGGGTAGCTCCCCATGGCATGTATAAACGGATAAATTAACTGGTGAAACAAGTTTTTGGAAATTAAAACTGGACAACTAGTGAACTCACTCAGCATTATTGTTGACCCCTTACTGCATGCTTTGCAGGTGGCCAGTGACTGGAGCAGCTGCTTGGGATGTGTAGTGGTCGTCTGCCCGTGTGTTGGGCATTTACTATGCTTACCTTATGAACACTGTTTAAAACTATTTAATTATGCTTCCGCTACTTGTTACTGTTTAAACTTGAAACCTTAAACTCTGAACTTGATATTTGCTAATATTATGGTTAGTAAGTATTACTTTAATATTAACCAATGCTTAGTATAATTGGTGGCTGGATCCTGGTCAGTCACGCCCTCGAAGCGGGTGTCATCCGCGGGTGGAATTTGGGGGTGTGACAGATTGGTATCAGAGCCATTGGTTATAGTGAACTTGGTTTTAAAAAGGGGAAAAATCTTTTTGAGAAAAACCAGACTATAACCCGTGACTCGTGACGACACTACACTCCAAGTACAGGGCTCGACTTATCTGACCTCATAGCTCGGACCCATAGTTACTTGCTTAATTGTCTTATGTTTTCTGCTTTACTATACGTACTAGTTGCCTGATTAGATAGATACACCTTCTCTCTTCTATCTTATTCTCGCTATGTTACGACATCACACTCATACTATGTTTTCTGGTTATGAAGACAATGAGTGGACGCGGACGAGGGAACGTCAACATGACTCAGGCTCAGTTCACTAGCCTGCTCAACACCGTGGCTGCAGCTTTCGCAGCTCACCCTATAGGTAAACTCGATGCTTTAGGATGTTTAGATCCTACCGCCACATCGTCTTTTCGCCTCTAAACCTATTTCGCTTCACTCCTCACAACAGGTCAGCCTGCGCCTGTGCAACCACGTGTCTGTACCTTCAAGACCTTCATGGATTGCAAGCCTCTTCCGTTCAGTGGCACTGAGGGTGCCATAGGTCTTCTACACTGGATCGAGAAGGTCGAAGCTGTCTTCGCTGTCTGCGAGTGTCCCCCTGCTAATTGGGTGAAGTTTGCTACTGGTACTCTCGAGGGAAGCGCACTTTCATGGTGGAAGGCGCAAATTCAAATGCTTGGTTTGGAGACTGCTAACGCTACTGCGTGGGAAGATTTCAAGGAAATGATCAAGGAAGAGTACTGTCACAGGGATGACATCCACAAGCTTGAGAATGAGTACTATGAACTCAAGATGGTTGGGTCTGAGATTGAGACCTACACCAAGCTGTCCAACGACTATGCTGCTCTTTGCCCAAACATGTCTCGACCTATGTATCGAAGAATCGAACTGTACATCAAGGGTCTGGCTCCAGAAATCCGAAGCCATGTAACTTCAGCCAACCACACTACCATTCAGCCGATCGTTCGACTTGCTCACAAACTCACTGATCAGGCCGTGGAAGAGGGCAGGTTGCCCAAAAGGATCAGTGCTGCGGAAGGAAGTTCTAGTGATGGTAAACGAAAGTGGGATGGAAATCAGGGCAAAGATGCTAACCCTACTCAAGCCCCAGCTCAGCAAAGGAAAACTGACAACAACAAAGGCACTCAGCAACAGGGTGGCTACCGGGGAAACTACCCTAAGTGCAACAAGTGTAACAGGCACCACAACGGGGCATGCAACAAGGGACAGTGTCAGCGATGCCACAAGATGGGGCACGAAGCAAAGGACTGTAGAAGTCAGTTCCCAGCAAGGCAGAATCAGCAACAACCTCAACAGCAACAGCAGCAGGGAAACAACAGAGCATGTTTTAAATGCGGGGCAACAGGGCACATGCGAAAGGATTGCCCTGAACTGAATCAGAATCGCAACAACAATCAGGGAGCTGGGAACAATGAGCAAAACAACAATGCTGGAAATGCAAGGGGCAGAGCTTTCGTGATTGGAGCTGGAGAGGCAAGGAACGATCCCAACGTCGTGGCGGGTAAGTTCCTACTTGATGATCGTTATGTTTCTGTGTTATTTGATTCCGGTGCCGATGCCAGTTATGTATCCCTTCGCATTAGTAAGAAACTTAAGCACTCGCCTGCATTATTAAGTTCTAAGCATACCGTCGAGATAGCTAATGGTAAGAACATCGAGGCCACGCATGTGATCCACGACTGCACCCTAGAATTGTCTGGCCATACGTTTAGTGTCGATCTTTTCCCTGTCAAACTTGGAAGCTTCGACGTCGTCATTGGTATGGATTGGTTATCCAAACATCGCGCTGAGATCCTCTGTCAAGAGAAAGCAGTTCGTATACCTCGTTGTTCCGGTCAACCCCTCATCGTCAAAGGCAACAAAGGTGGAGAAGTCACAGGCATTATCTCGCTTTTAAAAGCCCAGAAGTGTTTGCAAAAAGGGCACACCGCTATCCTAGCACTCGTTACCAATACTCACGAAAAGGAGAAGAGGATTGAAGATTTTCCTGTAGTACGCGACTATCCCGAGGTATTTCCTGAGGAACTACCTGGACTCCCTCCTCACCGTCAGGTCGAATTCCAAATCGAGCTAGCTCCCGGAGCAGCACCTATAGCTCGTGCACCGTATCGTTTAGCCCCTGCAGAACTGAAGGAACTCTCTACGCAATTACAAGAACTATTGGATAAAGGATTTATCCGTCCTAGTTCATCACCCTGGGGAGCCCCAGTACTTTTTGTCAAGAAGAAGGATGGCACATTCCGAATGTGCATCGACTACCGTGAGTTGAACAAGGTTACTATCAAGAATCGTTACCCTCTCCCGCGCATCGACGACCTATTCGATCAGTTGCAAGGATCGAGCTACTATTCAAAGATTGACCTGCGATCAGGCTATCATCAACTGAGAGTTCGTAATGAAGACATTTCCAAGACTGCATTCAGGACTCGTTATGGTCATTACGAGTTCCTCGTCATGCCTTTCGGAATGACTAACGCACCTGCAGTGTTCATGGATCTTATGAACCGCGTATGTAAGCCTTACCTCGACAAATTCGTGATTGTGTTTATCGACGACATCTTGATTTATTCAAAAAGTCAAGAGGAGCATGAACAACACCTACACCTTATCCTCGAACTCCTTCGCAACGAGCAACTGTACGCCAAATTCTCTAAATGTGACTTCTGGCTTCGAGAAGTCCATTTCCTCGGCCATGTAGTTAATAAGAACGGAATTCATGTCGACCCAGCTAAGATCGAATCGATAAAGAACTGGCCTACGCCTAAGACTCCCACTGAAGTTCGCCAATTCTTGGGTTTGGCGGGCTACTACCGCAGATTCATTCAGGGATTCTCGAAGATTGCACAACCCCTCACGACTCTTACTCAGAAAGGCGTCGCCTACAAGTGGAATGAAGCGCAGGAATCTGCTTTTCAGAGACTTAAGGATAACCTATGTAGCGCTCCTATTCTCTCGTTGCCTGACGGCACTGACGACTTTGTGGTTTACTGCGATGCGTCTATTCATGGGCTCGGTTGCGTGCTAATGCAACGCGAGAAAGTTATTGCCTACGCCTCTCGACAACTCAAGACGCATGAAAAGAACTACACGACGCATGACTTGGAACTGGGAGCAGTGATCTTTGCTCTTAAGATATGGAGACATTACCTGTACGGTACCAAGTGCACTATTTACACCGATCACAGGAGTCTCGAGCATATCTTTAGGCAAAAGGAATTGAACATGCGACAGCGTCGATGGGTCGAACTCTTGAATGACTACGAATGCGCCATCAAATACCATCCGGGCAAAGCCAATGTCGTGGCAGACGCCCTCAGCCGAAAGGACACTATACCGAAGCGCGTGCGAGCATTGCAACTTACCGTCCAGTCTAACCTCCCTACCCAGATTCGAAATGCTCAAGTTGAAGCATTGAAGTCGGAAAACATCAGGGCTGAGTCTCTGCGAGGATCGAGACAGCAATTGGAACAGAAAGAAGATGGTGCTTACTATGTAACAGGGCGTATCTGGGTTCCACTCTTTGGAGGTTTACGTGAACTCGTGATGGATGAAGCCCACAAGTCCCGCTACTCAGTACATCCTGGTTCGGACAAGATGTACCACGACTTGAAGACTACGTATTGGTGGCCTGGTATGAAGGCCCACATAGCAACATACGTCAGCAAATGCTTGACTTGCGCGAGAGTCAAGACAGAATACCAGAAGCCGGCAGGTCTACTCCAACAACCAGAAATCCCGAAATGGAAATGGGAGCAAATTTCCATGGATTTTGTCACAGGGCTACCTAGATCTCAACGCGGAAATGATACTATTTGGGTAATAGTGGATCGGTTGACCAAGTCCGCGCACTTTCTGGCTATTAAGGAAACGGACAAGTTTTCTACCCTGGCGGAGATTTACTTAAAGGAAGTAGTCTCGAGGCATGGAGTGCCAACCTCGATTATTTCCGACCGAGACGCTCGATTTACTTCGGAACTGTGGCAAGCTATGCACAAATGCTTTGGCTCACGTTTGGACATGAGCACTGCTTATCACCCGCAAACGGATGGACAGTCTGAACGTACCATCCAAACCCTAGAAGACATGCTTAGAGCGTGTGTGATCGACTTTGGCAAGAACTGGGAGAAGCATCTACCGCTAGTGGAGTTCTCCTACAACAACAGCTACCACACCAGTATTCAGGCAGCACCTTTTGAGGCATTGTACGGACGTAAATGCCGGTCACCTCTCTGCTGGGCAGAAATCGGTGATAGTCAAATCACAGGCCCAGAGATGGTGGTAGAAACAACGGAAAAGATTGCCCAGATCAGACAACGCATGGCGGCAGCTCGTGACCATCAGAAAAGTTACGCTGATAAGCGTAGGAAACCATTGGAATTCCAGGTCGGTGACCGGGTTCTACTTAAAGTTTCACCCTGGAAGGGTGTGGTTCGCTTTGGTAAACGAGGCAAGCTTAATCCGCGATACATCGGACCATTCGGAATTACCGAGAAAATCGGTAAGGATGCTTATAGATTGAACCTGCCTGAAGAACTGAGTGCGGTACATAACGTTTTTCACATATCCAACCTGAAGAAGTGTTTGTCGGATGAAACACTTGTGATTCCTTTTAAGGGACTGACGATTGACGAACAGCTACACTTTACTGAGGAACCGATTGAGATCACGGATCGAGAGATCAAAATCCTCAAACGTAGCCAGATACCTCTTGTACGAGTCCGTTGGAACTCGCGACGTGGCCCAGAGTACACCTGGGAGCAGGAAGACCAGATGAAGCACAAGTATCCCCAGTTGTTCCCTAACGAAAACCCCAGCACTGAAGCTACGAACGAATTTCGGGACGAAATTCCAAACTAACGGGGGGATGATGTGACACCCCGTTGAAACGCTTTCACTCACACTAGCTTGACAGTGGCTGCCTTAACTTTCGGGACGAAAGTTCCTAAAACTTGGGGATAATGTGACACTTCGGATTTTCCCGGGAAACTTTTTGATGTAGCTTACGTGTATATGTGTTTTGAATGAAAATTTGATCTATTGATTGATTCGTGTTATGTGCCAATAATGTGTATAATATATATATATATATATATATATATATATATACGGGTGTTATATTAGCGAGCCGAAACCACAACTAAACCCGAGACCCGACTCGAGACTTAGGCCGGTTTGGGCCTTGTGACCGAGAAACCCAACCCGGAACCCCCTAAGCCCATTCGGAACCTTATATAAACCAACCCACCCCTCCCTTAACCATTTTTACAACATTCATCACACTCTCCCTCATTCACTCTCTTCTTCACTAAACCCTAAAACCCTAGCACAACACTACAATCCCTCTTCTTCTTCTCGGGTTCAACCAAATCAAGAACATACTCGGCTTTAGCTCGGAACCACCAACCGGAAGCTCATTCATCGAACCCACACACCTTGAATCTCTACCGGTTAGTGTTTTGTTGATTAATATGGTTCTTGATTATTATTATTAGTGGTATGTTAGATAGCATGGTTATTGGTTTGTGCTTGTTGATGTTGATGATTAAGAAGATGCTTATTGTTTTGCAAATTATTGTTGATTCCGGTTTGTGTGTATCTCAGTTTGTTAAGAAGTTTGGATAGATTGTGGTCATTAAAAATGTATGTTTCGGATAGGTGCTAATTGCTTGAATGGTCATATTAAGGGCTTGATTATGAGGTTTTAAGTGCACGGTTTTGGGTTTTAGTAGTATGTCTTTATTTGAATGATTTTCAGCTTATTGCTTGAATGATTATGTAAAATGATGATGATGAACATGAAGAACAATTTGAATGCCTTTGAAATATGGTTGAAATGTGTATATTTGATCTGTTTTGGCTAATGATCAGACAAACAAACATGTTTTAGTGGAAATAGTACAACATTTACATGAAAATGCAATTTCATTGGATAGTACACTGCAGATTCTAGAAGTTTGCCATGCACGTTATCACGGTGGCGAGTCGCAACCTTTGGTTGCTACTCGAAACCAAGCATCCCAGTCGAAACTAAGGTGGTTGCGACTCGCAACCGAGGTTGCGACTCGTAACTGCGGTCTCGGTCCGTCACGTTTTGGTTACGACTCGTAACCGGAGATTGCGACTTAGCAGGTGTGGTTTACAAAAACTACTCCAGATGATTAGCTTGACACCCCGTTGAAACGCTTTCACTCACACTAGCTTGACAGTGGCTGCCTTAACTTTCGGGATGAAAGTTCCTAAAACTTGGGGATAATGTGACACTTCGGATTTTCCCGGGAAACTTTTTGATGTAGCTTACGTGTATATGTGTTTTGAATGAAAATTTGATCTATTGATTGATTCGTGTTATGTGCCAATAATGTGTATAATATATATATATATATATACGGGTGTTATATTAGCGAGCCGAAACCACAACTAAACCCGAGACCCGACTCGAGACTTAGGCCGGTTTGGGCCTTGTGACCGAGAAACCCAACCCGGAACCCCCTAAGCCCATTCGGAACCTTATATAAACCAACCCACCCCTCCCTTAACCATTTTTACAACATTCATCACACTCTCCCTCATTCACTCTCTTCTTCACTAAACCCTAAAACCCTAGCACAACACTACAATCCCTCTTCTTCTTCTCGGGTTCAACCAAATCAAGAACATACTCGGCTTTAGCTCGGAACCACCAACCGGAAGCTCATTCATCGAACCCACACACCTTGAATCTCTACCGGTTAGTGTTTTGTTGATTAATATGGTTCTTGATTATTATTATTAGTGGTATGTTAGATAGCATGGTTATTGGTTTGTGCTTGTTGATGTTGATGATTAAGAAGATGCTTATTGTTTTGCAAATTATTGTTGATTCCGGTTTGTGTGTATCTCAGTTTGTTAAGAAGTTTGGATAGATTGTGGTCATTAAAAATGTATGTTTCGGATAGGTGCTAATTGCTTGAATGGTCATATTAAGGGCTTGATTATGAGGTTTTAAGTGCACGGTTTTGGGTTTTAGTAGTATGTCTTTATTTGAATGATTTTCAGCTTATTGCTTGAATGATTATGTAAAATGATGATGATGAACATGAAGAACAATTTGAATGCCTTTGAAATATGGTTGAAATGTGTATATTTGATCTGTTTTGGCTAATGATCAGACAAACAAACATGTTTTAGTGGAAATAGTACAACATTTACATGAAAATGCAATTTCATTGGATAGTACACTGCAGATTCTAGAAGTTTGCCATGCACGTTATCACGGTGGCGAGTCGCAACCTTTGGTTGCTACTCGAAACCAAGCATGACCAGTCGAAACCTCCCAATTGCGAGTCGCAATCAGCACGCATCAAACCTGGTTGCGAGTCGCAACCACACCTGCTAAGTCGCAATCTCCGGTTACGAGTCGTAACCAAAACGTGACGGACCGAGACCGCAGTTACGAGTCGCAACCTCGGTTGCGAGTCGCAACCACCTTAGTTTCGACTGGGCTGCTTTGTGTATTGGGCTTTGACTGTTTTGCTGTTTTGGGCCTTAACTGTTGGGCTGTCAATTGTTTGGGCTGTTTACTGATCTGCTACTGTTTACATGTTACTGCATGTATACCCGTTACTGTAGTGTTTGCATTTATATGTGTTTACTTGTACCCAACTTGACCCATACTTGGTAACCATGCTAGGACGTGGTGACCAACATACCTAACCAAGTAACGTATCATACCGAGCAACCCAAGGTGAGTTCACAACTTAAAAGCATGCGTCCCGGTGGTTTGGGACACGAGACTAAAACAACCCTATCCCCTTGCAAAGGGGATACCGTCTACATTCCTTCCCTAGTTATTGGGAACAAACTTACTTTATCTTCCCTTGTATTGGGAAACCCTTTTAGTTAATTACTGTTTATACGGATTGCAACTAACGGCACTAAACGCAACTCTATCATTCAAGTCCCTACTACATAATACCGATTAGTCGCCGGTGCCAGGCGAACGGGTTATTAGTTGATAGCGCTATTTAGGTTTTACCAGCCTCACACCGTGCCATGGTATGGGATCGGTCGTGAACTAATGTACTCAGGCATCCGTCAATGATGATAGAACATTGACATCGGGGCATCCTGCGGAAACGCATTCGGTTACCTAGTGTTCGGTATTGGAAAACAGTTTAGTCGCTAACTTATGGGGTAGCTCCCCATGGCATGTATAAACGGATAAATTAACTGGTGAAACAAGTTTTTGGAAATTAAAACTGGACAACTAGTGAACTCACTCAGCATTATTGTTGACCCCTTACTGCATGCTTTGCAGGTGGCCAGTGACTGGAGCAGCTGCTTGGGATGTGTAGTGGTCGTCTGCCCGTGTGTTGGGCATTTACTATGCTTACCTTATGAACACTGTTTAAAACTATTTAATTATGCTTCCGCTACTTGTTACTGTTTAAACTTGAAACCTTAAACTCTGAACTTGATATTTGCTAATCTTATGGTTAGTAAGTATTACTTTAATATTAACCAATGCTTAGTATAATTGGTGGCTGGATCCTGGTCAGTCACGCCCTCGAAGCGGGTGTCATCCGCGGGTGGAATTTGGGGGTGTGACACACGACATCACATGTATTTACGCCGCGTAAGAGGCTAGATGGAATTTTCCAGAGAAGCTTGGTAGCATCGATTGTACACATATCGAATGGAGAAATTGTCCAAGAGAGTTGCGAGGGGCGTATGTTAGGGGTGACGTCAAAAGACCGACCATTATACTTGTAGCGGTGACGTCGAATGATTTATGGTTTTGGCATTCATATTTTGGTGTTCTCGATTCAAACAACGACATCAATGTTTTGTACACATTGCCATTGTTTCAAAGCGTAACAGATGGTACCGTACCCTTCTGTCCATTTTTTGTTAAAGAAAGATATTACAGACGAGGCTATGTTCTTGTTGATGGTATCTACCCATCATGGTCTGTTTTGTGAAAGCTCTTTCATTTCCTGTCGAGGTTAAAGAAAAGACATTCAAGAAGTTGCAAGAACCGGCAAGAAAAGATGTTGAGTAGCTTTTAGTGTTTTAAAGGGTAGATGGGGCATACTAAACCGACCGGTTCGTGCAATAAATAAAAAACAATCTATAGCATAGTGTATGCATATATCATATTGACAATATGCTAATAAAAGAAGATGGACGTGCAATATCTCGAGATTGGGTGTCGGGTTCTCTTACACAAGTTCCCGTTCCCGAAAATGTCCAACAAGGCTTGCGCAATGAAGAAATTCACTTTCGATTGAGATATGATTTAATTGAACTTGTAGGTTCTTTAGGTTTGGAATTTCCGGATTCGGACGGAGAGTAGGTTTTCTTTATGTATCTTCTTATTTAAAAAAATAAAAAAATCCATTACTAGTGATGGGCACCCCAACTAAAATCCATCACTAGTGATGAAACCAAGTTTAATGACGTGACAGAACATGATTGGGTGTGATGAGTGAAGAAAATTGGAGTACCTCCACCCCTAAGCTAAAGCTACTAGAGAATTGTCCTTTATATTAATAAACGGATGTTTTGAACAGTAGAAAAGATTATATAATAATATTATATATAGTTTTTTAATACTTTTATTATCTTCTTTACTTTTTAAGTTAGATAAGTTTGTGTTAACCGGTACTGGTATCAAAAATACCAGTACGATTATCGGTACATGAAGGTAAAAACCGACACCAGCCTGGTACAAAAAACACCAAAAGTCGGTATCGAATTGATTTTGAAAATCTTTTAGTTCGGGAAATTCGGTACTGCTACCCGGTACTATTTGCTCATCCCTGATCACGGGTGTCGTACGAACAACAACGGTATCATGCAACCTTTTTTGTTGATTTTCTTCAACTTTTAATGATTTCTTTTTTAGTTTTAGAGGTAGTGATGAGCTCGGTGCCAACCAATACCGAATCAGTACTGGTACCGAAAATACCAGTAGTTACGGTACCGGTATATGAAGGTAAAAAACGGTAGCGAACCGGTACCAGAAACGCCAAAAGTCGTACCGAATTGGTACTTAAGATCTTTCGGTTCGGGAAATTCGGTACTGGTGCTCAGTATAATTTGCTCATCTCTGACCACAAGTTTCATACGAACAACATTATTACCATACAACTTTTTTTGTTGATTTTCTTTTGGTTATCTTTTAGTGTTTTTTCTATATTTTCTTTTTATTCTTGTTAGCGGTTTCCGTGCGCAACGCGCTCATAGTGATTTCAAAACACATGTAAACACAGACTAAACAACAAAAGACGTTCGCCGCAACGCGGCGATAGTAAAAAACTAGTTATTTTAATTTATGGTAGATCAAATACCTTCTTATTTTATATTTTCTTATTCTAAAATCTAAACTAGCCATATATTCAGTGATATTTCTAAAGCCCACTCTATATGTAATTAACTAAAATTATAGGCTTAGGGGCTGTTTGGTAACCTCTTAATGACCATTCAGATGCTACCTCTTAATGGTTTAAAACATCTGAATGAATAAGAGGTAACCCCAAGTCTGAATGGTTAAGAGGTAACCTCTGAATGGTAAATTATCACATGTCACATTCTTCTACTTTCTCATTGGTAAAATTCTTAATGGTTCCATTAAGAGGTAGCCTCTTAATGACCATTCAGATGCTACCAAACAGCCCCTTAATCTTAGTTAATTACATGCATAATCTCTCTCCTAATAAGTTCATACAGTAAAAGACATATTATATTCACTAATAATCATTGTCTATTTTATTTTCCGGTCTAACGCAATAGCCTTTTTGACTTTTGAAATTTTATTTTTCTCTCGGTCTACATTTTATAAGTTCACACGCCACAACGCGCGTGCACGATTCAATGCTTTTACGTCTATTTTTTTTTGTTTAATGGTCTCGCCGCAACGCGCGGGTCCTAAATACTCGTTATTATTTAACTATCAGACAATAACTACCACTTATCTATTAATTATTTCATAAACAATAATAAATAAATAATTATTATTTCACAAATAATCATTTAAACAAATATTTTACTAATATTTAATTCCCGCATTTCATGAACTAGTTTTTAATGCTTAAATACTATAACATGTTTGTCGTTTAAAGTGTAACTGTTTGAATCGTACCTCGCTAACCACATTGATTAATCGATCATCGGACATCCCATATCTAACAATAAAGACGATGGGGTGCGGTGGGGTAACCGTTGGTGGTTGTGTGGCCAGATCTAAGGTTGTCCGGGGGGGGGGGGGGGGAGGTGAAGGTGTAAATAGTGGTGGTTTTTTTGAAGAATTATATATTTATACTTTATTTTTAGAGTGAATTGCAAGTTTTGTCTTTTTGTACTTAATGTTTTAAAATGTTGCACGTTATGTCCTTTAGCACTAACCTAGTTAACATTTTCTGTTAACCACGATCATGTGCCTTACACATGAGGGTATTTTTGTCATTTCATCTTTTCAGGATTATTGTGTAAATAAATTGTATGAAGGGGTCGTTGTGTAAAATAATATAACTATATATAAAAAACTTAAAATCCCAATTCACCAAGATTTAATTTTAGACGGGTTGGTTTAAGATTGAACTCTTTTGAGTTCAAATAGATGTGAATTTGGAGTTAGGGTTACGAAGATGACGGCGAAGACTGGTTTGTTTGTGGTTAACGATTAGATTTTGGAGCTGGATATCAAAGATTGTACCGAGGAAGATGGCGGTTCCGATGATGATGGCGAAGATACGACGGAGGAAGGTGGCGGCGCGTTGGTGGTTGGTGGTTGGGGTAAGGGTAGGGTAGGGTAGGGTAGGGTGAGGGTCCGGTGAAGTTAAAGCAGGTGGGGTGATTAGGTTAGGGTGCGCACAATAAGGGTGTGCATAACCGTTGGGAGGAGGATATCTGGTGACGAGTGGTGGTGGTCATCAGAAAATCGGAATGGAGGGGGCTGCAGTTAAGATGCCGAATATTCTTATCAAATCTCGTAAGGGTGATAAGCTGTTATGGTGACTTAGGAACATTCTGTAGTGTTGATTTTGATTTCAGATTTCAGATTTAATTTAATTGTAGAAACAATTCTTTTTTATTTTGAGGTTTTGCTCGTTTGGGCAGAATTGCATGGTTTTAGGGGGGGATGAAGGTGACTTACCATGATTGATGCTTGAGAATGGATGAATGGGGATATGTGCAGCAGTAGGTGTATAAATGGTTACTGAAAACGTGGAGAACGTGTACAAGGTCCGAATTTGGAGGAAAGAAATCAGGAGATAAAAAAATCTGAAGTGCAAGGCCCGAATATTGTTTTGAGGAAAGAAATAGTTTTGAGGATTATATTGTTTCTTCTGGTCAACATGTGGAAAACGTGGAGATAGAAAGAACTGAAGTGCAAGGTCCGAATATAGAGGTTATTGAAAATGAAGCTTTACTTACAGTTCAATTGGGGGAGGTTCTAGGAGCCACATATATTTCGAAGTTCAACTCACAGGTTAGTAAATTAGTTGGTGATGAAGGTTTTCAAGGAATGAAACATGAATTTGCTTTCGATGAATGTGAGGGGGATGGGGTGGAAGGGAAATCGGTGTGGTGTAGCTCTCTAAGGAAGGAAAACAAGATTAATTTTTTTGCTTATTCAGGAATCTTTGTGTATGGGTATTGAGGTAAAAAAGGTTGAGCAATTCTGGGGAAAGGGTAATTTTGGGTATGAAGTGGTTGAATCAACAGGGCGATCAGGTGGTTTGTTTACTGCTTGGGATTCTAATGTGTTTACGGTGTGTTCTTCTATAAAAATAGGATTTTTTTTTTGTTCATTTCGGGTATCTGAAAGGTAGTGGTGAGAGTGTAAATTTTCTTAATATTTATGCTCCTCAGAAGGTGTAGGAGAAGAGAAGGTTGTGGTGTGCTTTGAGAGAGGTTGTAGATGTTTCTACTAGGTTATGGGTTCTGGGTGGTGATTTCAATTCTGTGCGATCGATGGAGGAGAGGAGGAACTCAAGATTTAATGCTGGAGCTGCAAAAGATTTTAATGAGTTTATTTTTGATGCAGGGTTAGTGGAATTTGGTTTAAAACGAGACAACTTTGTTAATAAATGGCCTACGACGATGTATAGAATTCTTCCAAAGGGGAAGTCGGATCATAATCCGATTTTGTTGAAGACTTTTTCATGTAATTATGGTCCCAAGCCTTTTCGCTTTTTCAACTCGTGGATGGATCGTGAGTATTTTGAAACCGTTGTATTGAAGGTTGTTAAAGAATTTTCCTTCCAAGGTCCACCGAATATTGGGCTAATGCTCAAATTTAGGTGCCTTAGGAGGGCTATATCGGCTTGGCGACATGAATGTGGAGCCAAGGAGAAAGAAGAGGAGAATATCATTAAAGAGGATTTGGTTATTTTAGAGAAAGAGTTGGAGGTGAGGGATCTTTTCGTGGAGGAATTGTGGACGTTGGAAGAAGGTAAGAGAAGGATTTCCTAGTTGGAAGCATTTCATTTCCGAGATTTAAAACAACGAGCTAGGAACAGATGGGCAAAGGAAGGGGATGCCAACAGTAAGTTTTTTCATGGGTTAACAAATAGAAGAAGGGCGTCTAATTTTATACCAGATGGGCAAAGGAAGGGGATGCCAACAGTAAGTTTTTTCATGGGTTAACAAATAGAAGAAGGGCATCTAATTTTATACCAGGGATCGCTACAAATGGGGTTTGGAAGACTAAGCCTACGGATGTCAAAAACGAGGTTTTTGGTTTCTTCAAATCCAAGTTTAAGGAGGACATGTCTATTAGGCCGAAGCTCTCTTGTTTCGTTCTAAAGTCGATATCAGAGCAGGATAGCCAGGCGCTTATTAAGGAGTTCACGGTGGAGGAAACAAATGTAACACCCTGAAAACGGGTTTGGTAATAAAACCACGTTAATACTAAAAGGCGGGTGAAGTACCGTTAGTGGTAAAAGTAACCCGGTGAATATATGATTTAAATAAATAAACCTAATATTAAATAAAAAGAGTAATAAACGCTTTATGAAGACAAAGTTTATAAGAGGTCCGAGTTAACGGGACTTAAAATAAAACGGGTTAATAACTCCCGGAACCCGCTAAATTAACTAGAAATGATTAACCTAGTTAAGTAATGAGTAATTAAGCAAAAACATTAAGAAAACAAGAACTAATGAACCTTTTTATAAAAGGTTGGAACAAAAGGGACCAAGGTTGTAACAAGTTAAACTTGTTATTTAAAAACAAAAAAAAAAAAAATTCACACACACACAAGTGTATGTGCGTGGAACGACCAGGAGAAGGAAAAGAAGGGGGTGAACCCTAGCTCAACAAATCTTCAAAATTGAAGATCAATTCAAGACCCAAATCGATGCATGAACATGAATAAACGATCACCAAGTCAAGGTGATCGTAAGGTATGTCAATTTTTTTATATTTATGAAGTTGAGATTCTTGATGAACTTATGAAAATCGAAATTCAAGCTTGAATGATTGATGTTTGGGTGAAATTAGGATGAATTCATGTTTAGAAACAAACCCTAGTTGAAAACTTGATGAATTAGTGTTAAAAACTAGGGATTTGATTATTACCCATATGTGTGCTAAGTGGGTTTTATGATAAAAAGATGAATACTTGAATTAGGGTGTTAAATGGATGAACATTAATGTTGTGATGCTAGTTCTAGGTGTAGTTCATGTACACTAGACATAGAGGCATGATTTTGATATTAAAACTTGGTTAAAACGATGACCATAATTAGATAAAATATGCGTATAAAATCTCGCCTATAAGGTGTTTGTTAAAATGCCCAAATGAATATTGATAAGAAGAAATTATGAAAGAAATGCGCAATTGGCTAATTTGACTAATTACGTGAAATATGGGTTAAAACGGGTTCTAATCATAATGTTGATTTAACTTAATTGTGCCTATTGTATGATTAAAGGTAGTTGACTTCTAAAAGTCAAACTAACCAATGATGAAGTCGAATAGTAGTTTTGGCATGAAATCCGTAAGATGAAATAGTCATGAGTAATGATGACTAATCTAATCGTCGTAAGGATTATGATAATAGTTTGATGCTCGACAAGCTAGGTGGTGGCGTGGGAAAGAAGCGGGTCAAACGGATTGAATGCGCGGAAAAAGGGCAAAATCAGATGCAAGGTAAGTAAAGCTTACACCCATTTGTAGTATACGTAATTGTTTTATAGGCGATAAATACGACAATGGATTATGTTTGAAAAATGGGTTCCGACATGAACCGAAATTAGTCGGAACGAATAAAAACGATCAATACTAATGTTAATGGTAAAAAGAGGCAAATGGTAGTTTAGTCATGAATTGACTAAGAAATTATAAGTTTTCTTAAAATTACCTAGTAGCATAACTAGTAATGGGAAAAGGGGATAAAAAGGGGTATTTTAGTCACATGATGACTAAATGTAAATTGAGATTAAATGAATGCCCACGGCGTAAGCCGGAATGGGTTAAAAATGTAAGAAAAAGGAATTTTTGTAGTAAATTCTGAAATGCGTCGGACGTGTGAATGGGTAGCTAAAAATCATGCTTTGTTATAAATGCGAATGTTTGGTCATATAGGCCAAACGGGTCAAATGGTGGTGATAACACCATTTGACAATATTGACTAACGATGGTTGTCAAGTCGTATGTTCACAGGAGTGAACCGGAGGTGGATAAGTGCGTCGCTATAAAGTAGCGGCAAATAAAAGCAAGGTATAAATCGGGTCTATACGTTGACCCGAGCCAGGTACGCCTAAATGAATTTATAGTTAAAAGTGCAATTTTGGTCAAATAGATAGTGATGGTCCTTCGCCGTAAAATGAAGGACATAAAATTGACCAAAAAGCCCTTGATGGGTAAATCAGGCAAATGACCCTTAGAGATTGTTTAGGAACTTGTATTATGATTATAAAGTCCTTAGATACGTATAAAAATTATAGGTAGACATTCATGGGTCAAATGTCTAAAAACGAGTCTTATGCGTAAAATCACTAACCGAATGGTAGAAATTGGGATTATGGGTCCCTTATGTTAAATCCACTACAAAAATTATTGTGGTGAAATAAAATTAGATGTTTATTATGGAAAGAAAAGGTACGAAGTGAAAAGAGCGAGTTTAATGTTTAAATGCTCAAAAGTCCCCTAAACGGGTCAAAATAGACTAAGAAGTAGATTGTGGGTTAAATGCTTAGAAAGATGCGAGTAAATCGGAGAACGTAAATGTGTACGCGAACTCCGTAATGGGAGCGAAAAACGCTAACGATTGATAGCCCGGGAATGGGTAAACAAAAAAATGTTTAATAAAAATGAATGGCAAACATGTAATGGAACTTATAAAATAAACGGGTCGAATAATTGGAAAAAGGAGTTATAGGCTTTTAGTCTATAAGTTGGATTTTGATGAAAGTAAATATGATAAACGGATCCGTATTTTAATTACGGACACGTAAGAAAAAGAATCACTTAAAAGGGACTAGTAGATAAAAAGTTATGGTCATTTGAAGTTTGATTTTTGTTGAAAAAAAATGAGTTGGGCAGAAAATGCAGGACCAGACACAGTCCTGCTGGAAATTGGTTTCCCTCGCGGCACGCGAAGGGAATTGGTGATCCGGGCGCGACACACGGGCTTTGTCGCGGCCCGCGAAGGATTAAGTGAAGTCTCTCGCGGGGCGCGAGAGACGTAAAACCGGAAATTTGTTTTTATTTTGTTTATTTTGATGTTGGAACTTGTTTTAACATGTTTTTAAGTTATCAAAACTAACTGTTGGTTTTGATATTAGGTGGGAATAGCTAGCTTCCGGATGGCGATCAAGCAACAAACAAGAATCGAACACACATCCGAACAAAGCTTCCGCGTTAATACATTTTGTTTTGGTTAAATATAAAACACGTAAACACTTGATGTTGTATGTTGAATGTTTTAAACTAGTATGAACGTTAAATTAATAAAGTTTTTGTTTAATGGCATTTTTCATATAAAATGTGTACTTTAATACTATAGTAACGTTAAAAATTACTATGGGTCTTACAATAAAAGATGTTATTTTGACTGTGGTGATGATAAGGCTCCGGGCCCGGATGGGTTTAATTTTAGATTTATTAAGCATTATTGGAATTGTTTTGCAGGTGATTTTCAAAATATAATGCAGAATTTTTCAAAGAAGGTGTTATTAATAAGGGGGTGGGCTCTTCGTTTATCACTTTAGCGCCAAAAGTTAAAGACCCTACTGCGCTTGGTGATTACAGACCGATTAATCTTATCGGGGTGATTAGTAAAGCTACTCCGAAAATTTTGGCCTCAAGATTAAAGCCGGTTCTGGGGAGTATCATTTCGGAGTCCCAGTTTGTGTTTCTAAACGGGAGGTTCATTTTAGATGGTCTGATGGTTCTGAATGAATTGTTATGCTAGGCGAAGAAAGTTGGCAAGAAGTGCTTTTTGTTCAAGATTGATTTTTCCAGAGCATACGATAATGTGAGTTGGAGCTTTCTTTTGGATATTATGTCGCAGATGGGGTTTCCTTCTCGGTGGTGTTGTAACACCCCAAAAATGGTAAATAATAAGTAAAGAATTTAACTTGGTTAATAAATAAATGACTAAATGGTAATTAGTTAAAGTAAGAAAGCTTAAGTTAAATACTCTCTCAAAGTGGGAGGGTTTATTGTGTAACTATTAAACAAGAAGGGTTTAATTACAAATCAAAAGAGAAACACCACACTGGGTGTTGCTCGATCGAACCAGGAGAAAGGGAAAGGGGGGTGACAAACCCTAACTACAAGAAATCAAGCAATTGAATCAAAATTTGTAGGAAATTCCAATGCATGAACTCTCAAATTCGAGCATCTAACCCTAGTTAGTAAAGAGGTGAGTTTAAATTCTGAAATTTATGATTTGTAGGAGGATGGGTTCGACCCAACCTCGATTCCTTGTGTCAAATATGAGAAATTCGAGTTTGAATTGCTCTCTAGAACAAGAAACCATGTTGACTTCAGTTTGGTATGAAGATTTTAGTGAAAACCCATTTGAAGTTGTGATGATATGATTAGAGATGATGATGCATGTGTTTATTTTTGATGTAGTATGATGGGTAAGGTTAATATATGCATAATGATGTTATAATAATCTGAATATTTGAGGAATTTATGTGTTTGAGATGTATTGCCATGATTTTAGAATGACTTGGTAGAGATGCGTTTGCTATGCATGTATATTGTGCTAGTTAAGATTGTACGCACATAAGGTGTTCGATGAAATGCTTGAGCCGAATTGGTTATGTATGAACATGAGAAATTGTAATTTTAATGATCTAATGATGGCATGAAATATGAATACGAATAATGAACGTTATAGTAATGATGTAAATGCGTGAAAGCAATGTATAATGTGAAAGCTAAACGTGATTGTGATGCACCTTATAGGGTCGAAGAAAAGAGGAGAATCAAGCCAAGCAAAGGCAATAGGAGCGCACAACTCCGGTAAGTTCTTATGAACTTCGTTTACTCTACTAGTGGATTTATGAATAATATTAATGATAATATGAATTCGTACTATTTTTCATTGTGGATTAAAAATTGATTTAGATGTAAGGAATTATATCGAAGAAGGTTTTAGAAGTTATGTTGTAGCGAATGCGAAATAGCAAATCCATTGCGGATTTGGTTATGCTAACGAAGGTTATGATAAGCTATGCGAGTCGACTGGTTCTAGTTGAACAAGTCGAGTAAGAATAAGCTACCACCCGTTTTAAATGGGTGGTCATGAATGCTATGATGAATGCTTGAAGTTTAATCCGTTATACGGATGGAAAGAAAGAATTTGTTGAAAGCAATTAACCCGATGTTACCGGGTTGTAAGTGATAAGCTTGAACCTCATTATGAGGGTATGTACCATTACCCATTTAATTGGGTAAATCGAATACGTAAGAATAATGAAAGCATATAAATGAATGAAGTTAATATGTTGTTACATCGAGTTAAATGAGTATTACGACTAAATTTTGAAGTCTTGTTATTAAATGTAGGTAAATCCTCAATCTTAGGCGACTCGGCGAAATGGAGCGAGCACATGTTCAAAATATGTCTTACCAAGTGCTTCCGCTAGCTTATGTAAATGTTTTGGGTCAAAATACTTTTTGTACAAATTGTTGGTAAAAACGTCTTAAAGTACTTGATGTTTTAGCTTTAGTAGTATCTTGTAGAATAATATTGTTTTGATTGTGGTTAAAACGGGGGCATACTCGTTTTACGGACGGGTCATGCCCAAATTTTATTAAAATCATGTGTTATTGTTACAAACGTTTTTACCCTTTTAAGTTGTAAAAGATTCGTACAGATTAAAAGTTTATGTTTCTAGCGTCTTTGGATGTCATTTCTTCTAGACGCAAATACGAACGTTTCAAGTTCGTATCAGAGCCAAAGTTTGAGGGATTCGGGCAAGATTCATAGTGCTCGAACTCAAACCGATGGCTCGTGCAAAAGTGTGCTCGCTCCGAGATCTCCAATGAGGTAAAACTTTAAGTTTTTGTTAAACACGAGTATGTATAGTGTGTTTATGATAAATACTTAAGTTAAGTATGCGATGTAGTAAAAATGGGAGTTAAACATTGGGTTTTATCTGATCTGGCGTCGCACACAGGTGTGTCGTTAAGTGACACAGCTGTGTGGACCATTGATGCTTGTTGCTGAGATCAGGGTGTATAGCAGGGCTGACACAGCTGTGTGACATTGTACTCAGAAAATCAACACAACTGTGTCTGGGCAAAATTTTTCAGCATTTTAACAAAGGAAGGGCCGTCGCCGACGGGCTTCCATGCCGTCGCCGACGCCCCCCATTGATCCGACGCACTAACTCGCTGTCTACGGACAAAATGGGCGACAACCACTTTTTAGAACCCGTCGCCGACGGAAGTTAAAGCCGTCGCCGACGGCTGTTAGAAGTGCGACCTGCTGAAATTTGTTGTTTTGCTTGTTTTTCATGATTAGGATTTTTGTATGATCTAAAAGACATTTAGATAATGATATAAGATCCTTATAAACATAAGGATAAGATACTTATGATCACAATCCGTGGTCACAACGAAAAAGAATTCATAAAGAATTAAAGGTAATGATGTGAATAACATAAGTTGAATAATGAGCCTTAGATGATCAAGATTTTGAATTGCACGATTACAAGTGTAGTAAACAAAGGTCGAAGTATGTGTTATATGGAAAGCTTATGATTTGTAATAAACGGAAACATGATGTTGTGTTAAGCTGGTCCGCCAGATTTTTATGTTCTTCATGTTTTAGCCAAAAGTACTTTCCGAAAGCCACTTCAACGTTTATTTAGGGTCCATGTAAGACCTAACATGATATATGTAACCACAATTAGTGGTTACGATGGAAAGAAATTTGTAAAGGTCAAAAGTAAAGTGTCGAATGACACGAATGAATGCTGAAAGTTTAAAAAGTGAGTAAAGTCTAAAATATGAGAATGTGAATGAAGTAAATACGGATTAATGAACTATGATGTACTGAAGCTTGTAAATTATGATTTAAGTTCCCATACTTCTCAGAAATGCCCGTTTTGGGTTCATGTCAAGTTATAAGAAGATATAACAAGATCATGTAGATCGTCGACGATAAAGTAAAATTTATAAAAAGTAGAATGTAATGAATGAATGACATGAAATGAATGATGAATGCATAAAGTGGAGCTGGAACTCGTATGAAAATTCGGATGAATGTATGCTTTGATAGAATTATGCATTTGAGGCTTGTACCATGTACATGAATGGAGTGATGCTTATGTGTATTTAATGATTTGCTTTAGTATGATTAAGAGGCGAATATGTGCTAAATGTGAATCATACGAGCTAACTAGTAAAGGATATGTTGAAATTATGTTATATAGTTGTTTCGAATGAAATTTGCTAATTGTAGAATCATGGAGCATTAGCATGTGAAAATACGTGTATGTGAATGTATATGTGTATTGTTTAGAGGATCACGTAAATTGTACATGTCGTACAATACGAGTATGAGAGACGCAAGGTATTATTATTATGACCTACCATATTTAGATGAATACATGTCCGAAGGTGTGAAGTATGTAAACGAGACAGTTGACTTTCTGAAGGTCAACAGTAAAGGGATATCATGAGATAGCCATTAGACACAATTGTTTAAGTAAAGAGTTAATGTGTTACGTACTAGATGAATTACGTGTTATGATAGATGATAGTTTAGTTGTATGGATTTGAAATGAGATAACTATTAATGAACGTCTCAATTATATGAAAATTCTACTAACGAAAGTCGATTAATGTATGAATAGAAAGAAAGTGAACAGTCGTATGTATGCTCACATAAACTAATGATATTACGAAAGTACTGATATGTAAGGATGGAAATCCGTCTATTGTCGAACCGAAGGGTAAAAGGTGGAATATTTGATTTTAGCAAGGTAGATCCACCACGGATATAGTTGCGGTGGAAAACGAAAGAAGTCTTAGTGTGAAAATAGGAGGCATGAAAAGTACAAGCGAGATTCGGGCAAAGTGCTTAAATCTTATTAAACGAGTCGAATAATTCATAAGGATTATTAAGCCAAAAACTTATAAGTTAGAAATTTTCTTAATCTGGACGTAGGATTTCAAGTCTATATGAAAGAGGACCAAATTTTGATCATGTAGGAAGAAACAGGAGGTTGATCGGGTAACCGGTTCAAAAGTTATGCGCGTTTAAGCATGCAAGTATGAAGTAATGTATGAAAGATATGCACGTGTGAAGTTACGTAGTAAGGTATGCACGTATGAGGTTATGTATGATTGTACACACGTATGTAAAGATGTAGGAATGTATGTATGTATGAAGGTGCGTATGTAGGTAAGTACGAATGTATGCATGAGTGTGTGTATATGTAGATATGAAGCAATGTATGAACGTATGTGGATATGTACGTAAGCAGGCATGAATGTATGTACGAATGCATGAAGAAAGAATTATCGTCCATGAAGGTATGAGGGATATGTATGAATGTACGCATGTACGTAGAGGTGCAGGAATGTATGTAAGTATGTATATATATATGTATGAATATACGCACGTATGCAAGTATGTATGAATGTATGCAAAAATGAATGAATGTATGTAAGTGTGAATGAATGAATGTAAGTGCGTATGAAGGTAGGAATAAATGTATGCACATATGTATATAAGTATGAATGAATGTATGTATGTATGCACGTGTAAAAGCATGTGCGAATGTACGATATGGATACGTTTGAGTATTAACGTTATAAAACGTGTTCCCGTTGAGAAAGCAAAGTAATGAAAATATGAGAACATTGGATGCATGAGGAATTGAAGTTGATCTCGGAAAGGGTAAAGTTACGTTATGTTACGAATTAAACCAATTAAGAACCTTGTAAGGGTTTTATGAGTACGAATATGTTATCATATCTAAAGTATTGAAGTGTTATATACATTGTATGAAAGTTAGGGCTATTATTATATTAAATGCAAAGATCCCTATGAATTCTCAATTATGTAAGCTTTGGTCTTACAAGTTATATTATTTGATCCAAGTACAGTATAATGCTGATACAAATAAGAAATTTGTGAAGGAGTTATGGGTTAATAAACACCAAATTAAACAAAAGAATGAAATGAAATAAGATAACCATCGATGTTAAATATAAGAAGGATGAAGTGACATGCTGTAAGAATGCTCTGATTAGAAGTAAGTACAATGTATACTCCAATATGAAATGACCTGACACGAACAGGTCAAATGATGACCTGTTATAAATGGGTCAAACAAACCAAGGTTTTAAAGAAACTAGAAATGGGATTAAATGTGCATAGTACAGGTCGGTAACAAACGTAGTGTAATGACGAATCTCGAGTTAAGTACGAAAGGTGAGTATGAAATAGTAGTTATGTTGCAAGTATGTTTTCGGGTATATGTAAATAGATGTATGAGTGTATATATATGAATGTACGTACGTATGAGTTAAAGGGGATTGTAGGTGCACAAGTAATAAAGCTTGTATGTATGTATGTATGTATGTATGTATGTATGTATGTATGTATGTATGTATGTATGTATGTATGTATGTATGTATGTATGTATGTATGTATGTATGTATGTATGTATGTATGTATGTATGTATGTATGTATGTATGTATGTATGTATGTATGTATGTATGTATGTATGTATGTATGTATGTATGTATGTATGTATGTATGTATGTATGTATGTATGTATGTATGTATGTATGTATGTATGTATGTATGTATGTATGTATGTATGTATGTATGTATGTATGTATGTATGTATGTATGTATGTATGTATGTATGTATGTATGTATGTATGTATGTATGTATGTAGTATGTATGTATGTATGTATGTATGTATGTATGTATGTATGTATGTATGTATGTATGTATGTATGTATGTATGTATGTATGTATGTATGTATGTATGTATGTATGTATGTATGTATGTATGTATGTATGTATGTATGTATGTATGTATGTATGTATGTATGTATGTATGTATGTATGTATGTATGTATGTATGTATGTATGTATGTATGTATGTATGTATGTATGTATGTATGTATGTATGTATGTATGTATGTATGTATGTATGTATGTATGTATGTATGTATGTATGTATGTATGTATGTATGTATGTATGTATGTATGTATGTATGTATGTATGTATGTATGTATGTATGTATGTATGTATGTATGTATGTATGTATGTATGTATGTATGTATGTATGTATGTATGTATGTATGTATGTATGTATGTATGTATGTATGTATGTATGTATGTATGTATGTATGTATGTATGTATGTATGTATGTATGTATGTATGTATGTATGTATGTATGTATGTATGTATGTATGTATGTATGTATGTATGTATGTATGTATGTATGTATGTATGTATGTATGTATGTATGTATGTATGTATGTATGTATGTATGTATGTATGTATGTATGTATGTATGTATGTATGTATGTATGTATGTATGTATGTATGTAAATTATCTGCAAGGATCACCAGCAGATGAGATCAGATATTGGTACGATTTTGGTGCCATAAACATGATTTATCTTACCTCACCTGATTTTCCTGCAAAATCGATTCCAAAAGAAAAGAATTTACAAACTTTAATGAAAATGATATTCACTACAGAAGGGCTATTGGGATAAGAGTAGTAATTCAGGGAATGGAATCTACTCTTAAAAAACCATTTAGAACTTATGGAGGAGAATATAAAAATTCTCCAGTTATGATTGCTCCGGCCTGAAAATCACCAGATGCAGCGATAAAATTTGCTACCACCCTAAATGGTATCAGAGCCACCGATATTTCTTTTGCGGGGGCTCTACAACTACGCCAACAAATACTAGAAACTGATTTTGACAAATTAATTTACTTAAACATAAAATTGATTGATAATGAAATTAGACTTATTAAGCTAAATACCCAAACTAATTTTATTGAAAGTGAAGTTTTGAGCACAAATACTGATTTTGATGATGATTATATTTCTGATGAAGATTTTAATTTTAGTCACTATGAATGGACAAGTTCTGATTTTACTTATGATGATATTGATTGGCAATATAGTTCTTCTTAATGGAAAACAAAAATTTTAATAAACTAAAAGAAAGTGAAAATTCTTTAAAAATAGATAAAGATATAATAGAAATACAAAAAACAATTATTTTTTATGGGGATAAAATAATATTTAGACTAGATAAAATTATGGAATTACTAGAATCTGCCTATCCTAGTAGGAAAGATAAAGAAACAATAACTAATTTACAAGACCCTTTAGTTCAACTTTTGCAAAATATGAAGATACCTAAAGGTTATAAAAACAATTAAAATGAATTCAGATACGGAAAGTGAAAATAATATAATTCCTAAGTTAGACGATTCTGAAATAGAAAATTTAACAACAAAAATAGGGGATATGGAATTAAATGATAATTTCATCAATATTAAAACTCAAGAAAATTTTAATATAAATGATACAGCTAGTACAAGCACTAGATTACCAATAAGAAATGAATCTCAAAGACCATCCCTAGGAGACGCCGCTATAAAATCAACAATAAGACAGGAAGATAATTATAGACCTTATCCTTCAATGAAGAATGAACCAATAAATCCTTTCGGAATATATTTAGATTTAGATTGTGTTAATAACACGGAAGAAGCAATCGATAAATGGGAAACCGCTTTTAGAATAGCCGTTTCTGTTAATAAAATGGATATTGAAACAATAAAAGGATTTTTAGAAAGAACCCTATTAAATAGTGCTTTAAGATATTGGCAAAATATAAGTCCTGATGCTAAACAATATATATTTAATTCAGATGAAGATTTGGCCAACATAATAACAAGAGCCGTAGAGGCTTTTAGATTAGAGTTTTGTGGAGAAGGCAATATAATAAGAGACCCAGCAACTATACAAAAATATTTAACAGCTTTACTAAGATTACAATTATGTGATATTTGTGAAATTGATAGATATATTTGTGTTTTTCAAGATTATTATTACCATATCTATAATCAAGTACCTGATACGGGTAATTATTTACCCTTATTTTTTGCAAAAATACCTGATCCTTGGGGACAAAAACTAATAAGTACTTATAACCCAGGAACATCAGATACCTTAGGAAAAAGAATAACACATGTCAGAGACAAATTAAGCGAGTGGTGTGGGGATGCAATATTAGCTAGATTGAGCAAAGGATTAAAAAGAAAAATATCTTTATGTTGTAGTAACCCAAAAATGCCTTTAATGATAGGTTGTGATAGTTCTTACTATTATGGAAAGATAAAAAGAAAATATAAGAAAAGGACTCATTTTAGAAAAAGATTTTTCAAAAAACGCAAGACAAAGTTTTATAAAAGAAAAGGATATAAAAAGACTTTTAAACCTACATATAAAAGAAAGCAAAGTCCTAAAAAGTGTAGGTGTTTTCTTTGTCATGAAGAAGGACATTATGCAAATAAATGTCCTAAGAAATTTAATAAAAATCTCAAGATATTTGAAATAGATGAAGACATTGAAAAAATGATGAATGAAGGAGAATTTATACAAATTAATGATTTTCATAATGAAGATTCTGATGAAAGCATATTTATATTAACCGAAACAGAATACACATCATCCGAAGATGAATAGATTAGATATAGCCACCACTAGTAAAATAGATGATGATATAATTGATTGCCAAAATGAACAATTTGGAGAATATAAACAAGAAGTATTAATAGATAAGAAAAAACTTAAACAAATACAACATGAAAATTTCTCATTATCAAACCATTCAGGATTTAAAATGAATACTTTACAAAAACTAGGAATAAAACCTAGAGATCATCATTTATATTATGGGCTAAATATTCAAGAAAGGGCTTTAGATATTAACATAACATCTAACAAAGTTATGATACCTTTATTATCTAAAAAAGATATCCAAGAAAAATTACAAAAGATAAAACCAGAAATAAGAAACACTTTGGGATGGGTACATGTAGGAGCTATCCAAATAATAATAAAATCTACCTTTAAAGAAGGTATAGATACCCCTATAGAATTAGCTGTTATGGATAATAGAATACAAAATAGAGAAGAAGCATGCCTTGGAATATTAAGAGGAAATTTACAATATGGAAAACTGAAATTTAATATCTATCCTAGAATTTCCTATAATATTCAAGATAAAGATTTTGATAAAACTTTAAGTCTATTACAAGATTTTAAGAGAAAAGATTTCTTTAAACAACAAAATAGACCTTATTCTATTACATATGCTATTTCTTATGCAGTGTCAAATACTCATCATTCTGAATGTTTTAGTATAAAAGACACTATTGATTTTCCTTATTTGTTTAACGATGTTTGTCAAATACAAATACCGACCTTACCTAAAATAGAAGAAATAGATTCAAGACCTTTAAGTCTTGATTTACGAGATAAACCAATGATGTCTTCTAACCAGATAACCCCTAGATTGTTGTTCTCAAACAAAGAGGTAATAAGTTATCCTCTAAGAATAACTAATTCAAGTAGATATAATGATGTAATTAGTGAAAAAGAAGATAATGTAAGGAATTACAAAATTCAAGGAGAATATTTCAATGGAAAAAGATTTTCGGCAGTAAATATGCTAATAGATACAGGTGCTAATGGGAATTATATAAACCATAAAATTTGTAAATACTTACAAAAATATCCATTAGAAGAACCCCATCAATACACAAACTTTAATGGTGAACTACATGAAATTAATGAAGCTGCAGAAACCATAATAAAGTTTGGAGAAGAAAAAATTCCTTTAAGACTCTTAATAGGTAATGAAGATGAAAACGATTCATTAGAAATAATGTTAGGATTAACTTTCTTAGAAAATGTAAAACCATATCAAATAACCTCCTATGGATTAAAAATTACATACAATGGCAAAATGATTTATATACCTAAATGACAAGCCCTAAAAGCATATACATCCCAATAGGTATTACTTATAAAGATTACAAAGCTGAATACTTTGCTGCTTATATAGATAGTGGCTCAGGATTGTGTATATGTAAACCAGATTGTTTTCCAAAGGAATATCATGAGGATTTAACACCATGTAATGGAGTTAGCTTTTCAAAAACTATAGTTCCCTTAAAAAGAGGAATAAAAAATCCAATAATAATAATTGGATCATACATGGTTAAATGTCCACCATTTTACTTTTATAATTCTGGATCAGATGTATTATTAGGAAATGATTTTTTAGAAAGATTTAACAAAATTACTTTTGATATAGTAGCCTACCAAATTATACTAAAAACACCATGTCATCACTTGATAGTAGTTAAAAGAATAAAAAATGCATATGGAAGAAAATTTCCAATTAACTTTACAACACGCGCAAGCCAGCGTGGTGATATTGGATACAAACAAAATCCAAAATTAGAAAAAGGGATACCAGTCTTGGAATATTACTTAAGAAAACCCTTAGATTATCAAGTAAATCTAAGAAGATTGGATAACCATATAGAAAACATAAAAGATAAGTTAAAACAATGTTATACAAGTAACCCGTTACAATTTTGGGATAAAAATCAGATTACAGCAAAATTAGAAATGAAAGATAAAGATAAAGAGATTAGAGTAAAACCAATGAGATACAATCCAGAAGACCAAAAAGAATTTAGGTCCCAGATAAAAGAACTCCTAGATTTAAAGTTGATCAGAGCTAGCCATAGTCCACACAGCTCTCCTGCCTTCTTAGTAAGAAAACATGCTGAGGTTGCAAGAGGTAAACCTAGAATGGTAATAAATTATAAAAAACTAAATGATAATACTGTTTTTGATGGATATTTTTTACCTCATAAAGAAAGTTTAATAAATTCAACTAGAAACAAAAAGATATTTTCGAAATTTGATTGTAAAAGTGGATTTTGGCAAATAAAAATGCATCCTGATAGTATTGCATACACAGCATTTTCTACTCCTCAAGGGCAATATGAATGGCTTGTAATGCCTTTTGGATTGAAAAATGCTCCTCAAATATTTCAAAGAAAAATGGATATTATATTTAGAAACTATGACTTTATTTTTGTATACATAGATGATATCCTAATCCTATCAGATGATATTAATTCTCATTTAAAACATCTTGACATTTTTACAGATTTATGTATGAAACATGGATTAGCTCTTTCAGAAAGAAAAACTAGTTTGTTACAAGAAACTATAGATTTTTTGGGAATGAAGATAGATGGCCAGGGGATAGAACTTCAAAGCCATATTTTGGAAAAAATAACTGCCTTCCCAAATAAATTGACTGATAAAAAACAAGTTCAAAGTTTTCTTGGGATATTAAATTATGCTTCTGATTTTATAGAAAATCTTGCAGCTTTAAGAAGACCCTTTCAAGCTCTTCTTAAAAAGGATAAAGTATTTACTTTTGATAAAGGTCTAGAAGAACAAGTAAAAAAGATAAAAGAATATTGTAAAAGGTTACCAAAATTACAATTACCCAAAGAAAAGGATGATTTAATTTTAGAAACTGATGCTTCAGAATATTATTGGAGTGGGATACTTAAAAGGATAGACTATAACTCTGAAGAAGAAAAAATTGGTGAAAGCATTTGTAGATATTGTTCAGGGACTTTTAGTGACACTGAAACAAGATATCATATTAATGAAAAAGAATTACTAGCAGTTATTAGAAGCTGCCAAAAGTTTTATTATTTCCTATTACCTAACAAATTTCTTTTAAGAACTGATAATACCCAGGTAAAAGCTTTTATAAAGAATAATTTGCCTTCTAAACCTGAGTATAAAAGGCTCATAAGATGGCAAACCCTTTTATCTGAATATAATTTTGATATTGAAATAATAAAATCTGATAAAAATGTTTTGGCAGATTTCTTGACTAGAGATGGAAGAATTAGGACAACAACTTGATAGCCGTCTAAAGATGATGGACGAACAGATACAAGCAATTAAAGAAATTGCAACCGATATGGGAGAACTCATAGATATAATCGAAACCATTCCTAAACATATTGCAGAAATAAAAAATCTGGTGAAAAGCCACTTCAGGATGATAAGTAACAAAGTTACCATGTATGAGTTCGATAGTATGAAGATGAAGCTTATGATAAAACATCAAATGATAGAAAAAGTAGATATGTCATTTGTTTTAGAAAAAACAGATATTCCATCTACTTCTTCTGGAGATCATGTGATGGAAAATGCTCCAGACATTGAAGAAGAGGTAAGAGAAAAATTTTCTTTTAAACCTCATTCAGATAAAACAACCACTTTTGGAAAAGTTCTCCAACCACAGATTCCTCCCCAACAACAACCTTTTTTATTAGATCCTGTTGCTAGACAAAGGAATAAAATGATAGAACTATACAGCCTTGCTCAAACTGAGTCAAGGTATGTTGATTTCACAGGGGTATACCCTAGATTAAATTATCTGCAAGGATCACCAGCAGATGAGATCAGATATTGGTACGATTTTGGTGCCATAAACATGATTTATCTTACCTCACCTGATTTTTCTGAATTATCAGATTTACCAAGATGGGTCATAACTTCAGTAAAAAATTGTTATCAGAATAACCCAACCATGACCCCTAGAGATACTTTAGCTCTAAAGTTTTTATCTGCAGGACCAGATTTTTTCAATGATTACTATTACCCTGCTTATCATTTTATACATCTTGAAAAATGTCAAGCATTTTCCTGCAAAATCGATTCCAAAAGAAAAGAATTTACAAACTTTAATGAAAATGATATTCACTACAGAAGGGCTATTGGGATAAGAGTAGTAATTCAGGGAATGGAATCTACTCTTAAAAAACCATTTAGAACTTATGGAGGAGAATATAAAAATTCTCCAGTTATGATTGCTCCGGCCCGAAAATCACCAGATGCAGCGATAAAATTTTTAAATAGCAAGATTAATTTGTTAGAAACTGGTTCAGTCAGATCAAGTCCGGAGGCACAGTATAAAATTTGTCAATATAGGAAACACCCTCCTGGAACCTGCCCGTCATGTTCTCCTAATAAAACCAATATGAGTACCAACTCATCAAGAGATAGCCTAAATTCTAATGAATAGGCATTAAACATAGATTAAAGGGTTTAAACATGTGAGTTTAAACACCTAATTATGAAAAAAGATTCTCTTCTAGATTTCTAACCGATATGTACAAAACTTGGATATTTGGTCTTGGAAAAGGTGAAGATAAGATTGACATAAATAAAGTGGGTAGAAATGACCATAAAGACAAAAAAGATGCAGGTCTTAAATATCTAACTTCCCAAGGCAACATTGAAAGGAGAGATGGGACACTTCAAGGCAAGAGATAAATGCAAAAAGAAACACGTATCTTGCAACAAGAAGACTCATCATGAATAAAGGCCTATAAAAAAGGGGAAAAGAGGAGGAGGAAAGGCATCGGTCTTCACTCATGTCTTAGAATGTTTTCTTTCATGTAATAAAAGTCTTTTGTATTTTCAAGAGTGTTTAGAGTGTTTTTATTTTCCCTTTTGTAAGATATTTCCCTTTGTAAGATTTCCACCATGGAATAAAAGTCTTTGATTTCCTTATAAATTCTGAGAGTGTTCATCTTTATTTAGAGATATTTTTCTCTTAATAAGAAAAATCCTCCAACCTCAAACTGTCTCTTTTTTCCTTACACCGGAGGTAGGAAACGAAACCAGGTTGTGCTGAATATTGCTGAAGGAGCCAAAGAGGAGTTACCTAAGACAACTTAGGTTTGGTCTGAAAGAGCCTAGTAAAAAGACTCTTGGTATAACCCGGCGATATCTTGGTCAAAACGGGAAAAAGGTACGGAAGCATGTTGGACCCTTTTTCTTTTTAATTTTGAAATATCACTAAATAATTGTTACTCTTAGTTTTTGTAAGGAAATATTTTACAAACAAAAGAAAATCTTAATTAAATTTTGTGATCTTTTTGATGATAATATAAATTTTAATCTCAAATTAAGGTGTACTATGTCTTTTGATTTTTCTAAGATATAAATTAATTATACAATATGTGGATAATAAAAATAACAACTATAGGAACTTTTGATATGTTTTTAAACTATTTTGATAATTGCCTACATGAAGTAACGATTTTGAACCGACAAAATATTTCGGCTACTACCACCCTAAATGGTATCAGAGCCACCGATATTTCTTTTGCGGGGGCTCTACAACTACGCCAACAAATACTAGAAACTGATTTTGACAAATTAATTTACTTAAACATAAAATTGATTGATAATGAAATTAGACTTATTAAGCTAAATACCCAAACTAATTTTATTGAAAGTGAAGTTTTGAGTACAAATACTGATTTTGATGATGATTATATTTCTGATGAAGATTTTAATTTTAGTCACTATGAATGGACAAGTTTTGATTTTACTTATGATGATACTGATTGGCAATATAGTTCTTCTTAATGGAAAACAAAAATTTTAATAAACTAAAAGAAAGTGAAAATTCTTTAAAAATAGATAAAGATATAAAAGAAATACAAAAAACAATTATTTTTTATGGGGATAAAATAATATTTAGACTAGATAAAATTATGGAATTACTAGAATCTGCCTATCCTAGTAGGAAAGATAAAGAAACAATAACTAATTTACAAGATCCTTTAGTTCAACTTTTGCAAAATATGAAGATACCTAAAGGTTATAAAAACAATTAAAATGAATTCAGACACGGAAAGTGAAAATAATATAATTCCTAAGTTAGACGATTCTGAAATAGAAAATTTAACAACAAAAATAGGGGATATGGAATTAAATGATAATTTCATCAATATTAAAACTCAAGAAAATTTTAATATAAATGATACAGCTAGTACAAGCACTAGATTACCAATAAGAAATGAATCTCAAAGACCATCCCTAGGATACGCCGCTATAAAATCAACAATAAGACAGGAAGATAATTATAGACCTTATCCTTCAATGAAGAATGAACCAATAAATCCTTTCGGAATATATTTAGATTTAGATTGTGTTAATAACACGGAAGAAGCAATCGATAAATGGGAAACCGCTTTTAGAATAGCCGTTTCTGTTAATAAAATGGATATTGAAACAATAAAAGGATTTTTAGAAAGAACCCTATTAAATAGTGCTTTAAGATATTGGCAAAATATAAGTCCTGATGCTAAACAATATATATTTAATTCAGATGAAGATTTGGCCAACATAATAACAAGAGCCGTAGAGGCTTTTAGATTAGAGTTTTGTGGAGAAGGCAATATAATAAGAGACCCAGCAACTATACAAAAATATTTAACAGCTTTACTAAGATTACAATTATGTGATATTTGTGAAATTGATAGATATATTTGTGTTTTTCAAGATTATTATTACCATATCTATAATCAAGTACCTGATACGGGTAATTATTTACCCTTATTTTTTGCAAAAATACCTGATCCTTGGGGACAAAAACTAATAAGTACTTATAACCCAGGAACATCAGATACCTTAGGAAAAAGAATAACACATGTCAGAGACAAATTAAGCGAGTGGTGTGGGGATGCAATATTAGCTAGATTGAGCAAAGGATTAAAAAGAAAAATATCTTTATGTTGTAGTAACCCAAAAATGCCTTTAATGATAGGTTGTGATAGTTCTTACTATTATGGAAAGATAAAAAGAAAATATAAGAAAAGGACTCATTTTAGAAAAAGATTTTTCAAAAAACGCAAGACAAAGTTTTATAAAAGAAAAGGATATAAAAAGACTTTTAAACCTACATATAAAAGAAAGCAAAGTCCTAAAAAGTGTAGGTGTTTTCTTTGTCATGAAGAAGGACATTATGCAAATAAATGTCCTAAGAAATTTAATAAAAATCTCAAGATATTTGAAATAGATGAAGACATTGAAAAAATGATGAATGAAGGAGAATTTATACAAATTAATGATTTTCATAATGAAGATTCTGATGAAAGCATATTTATATTAACCGAAACAGAATACACATCATCCGAAGATGAATAGATTAGATATAGCCACCACTAGTAAAATAGATGATGATATAATTGATTGCCAAAATGAACAATTTGGAGAATATAAACAAGAAGTATTAATAGATAAGAAAAAACTTAAACAAATACAACATGAAAATTTCTCATTATCAAACCATTCAGGATTTAAAATGAATACTTTACAAAAACTAGGAATAAAACCTAGAGATCATCATTTATATTATGGGCTAAATATTCAAGAAAGGGCTTTAGATATTAACATAACATCTAACAAAGTTATGATACCTTTATTATCTAAAAAAGATATCCAAGAAAAATTACAAAAGATAAAACCAGAAATAAGAAACACTTTGGGATGGGTACATGTAGGAGCTATCCAAATAATAATAAAATCTACCTTTAAAGAAGGTATAGATACCCCTATAGAATTAGCTGTTATGGATAATAGAATACAAAATAGAGAAGAAGCATGCCTTGGAATATTAAGAGGAAATTTACAATATGGAAAACTGAAATTTAATATCTATCCTAGAATTTCCTATAATATTCAAGATAAAGATTTTGATAAAACTTTAAGTCTATTACAAGATTTTAAGAGAAAAGATTTCTTTAAACAACAAAATAGACCTTATTCTATTACATATGCTATTTCTTATGCAGTGTCAAATACTCATCATTCTGAATGTTTTAGTATAAAAGACACTATTGATTTTCCTTATTTGTTTAACGATGTTTGTCAAATACAAATACCGACCTTACCTAAAATAGAAGAAATAGATTCAAGACCTTTAAGTCTTGATTTACGAGATAAACCAATGATGTCTTCTAACCAGATAACCCCTAGATTGTTGTTCTCAAACAAAGAGGTAATAAGTTATCCTCTAAGAATAACTAATTCAAGTAGATATAATGATGTAATTAGTGAAAAAGAAGATAATGTAAGGAATTACAAAATTCAAGGAGAATATTTCAATAGATACAGGTGCTAATGGGAATTATATAAACCATAAAATTTGTAAATACTTACAAAAATATCCATTAGAAGAACCCCATCAATACACAAACTTTAATGGTGAACTACATGAAATTAATGAAGCTGTAGAAACCATAATAAAGTTTGGAGAAGAAAAAATTCCTTTAAGACTCTTAATAGGTAATGAAGATGAAAACGATTCATTAGAAATAATGTTAGGATTAACTTTCTTAGAAAATGTAAAACCATATCAAATAACCTCCTATGGATTAAAAATTACATACAATGGCAAAATGATTTATATACCTAAATGACAAGCCCTAAAAGCATATACATCCCAATAGGTATTACTTATAAAGATTACAAAGCTGAATACTTTGCTGCTTATATAGATAGTGGCTCAGGATTGTGTATATGTAAACCAGATTGTTTTCCAAAGGAATATCATGAGGATTTAACACCATGTAATGGAGTTAGCTTTTCAAAAACTATAGTTCCCTTAAAAAGAGGAATAAAAAATCCAATAATAATAATTGGATCATACATGGTTAAATGTCCACCATTTTACTTTTATAATTCTGGATCAGATGTATTATTAGGAAATGATTTTTTAGAAAGATTTAACAAAATTACTTTTGATATAGTAGCCTACCAAATTATACTAAAAACACCATGTCATCACTTGATAGTAGTTAAAAGAATAAAAAATGCATATGGAAGAAAATTTCCAATTAACTTTACAACACGCGCAAGCCAGCGTGGTGATATTGGATACAAACAAAATCCAAAATTAGAAAAAGGGATACCAGTCTTGGAATATTACTTAAGAAAACCCTTAGATTATCAAGTAAATCTAAGAAGATTGGATAACCATATAGAAAACATAAAAGATAAGTTAAAACAATGTTATACAAGTAACCCGTTACAATTTTGGGATAAAAATCAGATTACAGCAAAATTAGAAATGAAAGATAAAGATAAAGAGATTAGAGTAAAACCAATGAGATACAATCCAGAAGACCAAAAAGAATTTAGGTCCCAGATAAAAGAACTCCTAGATTTAAAGTTGATCAGAGCTAGCCATAGTCCACACAGCTCTCCTGCCTTCTTAGTAAGAAAACATGCTGAGGTTGCAAGAGGTAAACCTAGAATGGTAATAAATTATAAAAAACTAAATGATAATACTGTTTTTGATGGATATTTTTTACCTCATAAAGAAAGTTTAATAAATTCAACTAGAAACAAAAAGATATTTTCGAAATTTGATTGTAAAAGTGGATTTTGGCAAATAAAAATGCATCCTGATAGTATTGCATACACAGCATTTTCTACTCCTCAAGGGCAATATGAATGGCTTGTAATGCCTTTTGGATTGAAAAATGCTCCTCAAATATTTCAAAGAAAAATGGATATTATATTTAGAAACTATGACTTTATTTTTGTATACATAGATGATATCCTAATCCTATCAGATGATATTAATTCTCATTTAAAACATCTTGACATTTTTACAGATTTATGTATGAAACATGGATTAGCTCTTTCAGAAAGAAAAACTAGTTTGTTACAAGAAACTATAGATTTTTTGGGAATGAAGATAGATGGCCAGGGGATAGAACTTCAAAGCCATATTTTGGAAAAAATAACTGCCTTCCCAAATAAATTGACTGATAAAAAACAAGTTCAAAGTTTTCTTGGGATATTAAATTATGCTTCTGATTTTATAGAAAATCTTGCAGCTTTAAGAAGACCCTTTCAAGCTCTTCTTAAAAAGGATAAAGTATTTACTTTTGATAAAGGTCTAGAAGAACAAGTAAAAAAGATAAAAGAATATTGTAAAAGGTTACCAAAATTACAATTACCCAAAGAAAAGGATGATTTAATTTTAGAAACTGATGCTTCAGAATATTATTGGAGTGGGATACTTAAAAGGATAGACTATAACTCTGAAGAAGAAAAAATTGGTGAAAGCATTTGTAGATATTGTTCAGGGACTTTTAGTGACACTGAAACAAGATATCATATTAATGAAAAAGAATTACTAGCAGTTATTAGAAGCTGCCAAAAGTTTTATTATTTCCTATTACCTAACAAATTTCTTTTAAGAACTGATAATACCCAGGTAAAAGCTTTTATAAAGAATAATTTGCCTTCTAAACCTGAGTATAAAAGGCTCATAAGATGGCAAACCCTTTTATCTGAATATAATTTTGATATTGAAATAATAAAATCTGATAAAAATGTTTTGGCAGATTTCTTGACTAGAGATGGAAGAATTAGGACAACAACTTGATAGCCGTCTAAAGATGATGGACGAACAGATACAAGCAATTAAAGAAATTGCAACCGATATGGGAGAACTCATAGATATAATCGAAACCATTCCTGAACATATTGCAGAAATAAAAAATCTGGTGAAAAGCCACTTCAGGATGATTAGTAACAAAGTTACCATGTATGAGTTCGATAGTATGAAGATGAAGCTTATGATAAAACATCAAATGATAGAAAAAGTAGATATGTCATTTGTTTTAGAAAAAACAGATATTCCATCTACTTCTTCTGGAGATCATGTGATGGAAAATGCTCTAGACATTGAAGAAGAGGTAAGAGAAAAATTTTCTTTTAAACCTCATTCAGATAAAACAACCACTTTTGGAAAAGTTCTCCAACCACAGATTCCTCCCCAACAACAACCTTTTTTATTAGATCCTGTTGCTAGACAAAGGAATAAAATGATAGAACTATACAGCCTTGCTCAAACTGAGTCAAGGTATGTTGATTTCATAGGGGTATACCCTAGATTAAATTATCTGCAAGGATCACCAGCAGATGAGATCAGATATTGGTACGATTTTGGTGCCATAAACATGATTTATCTTACCTCACTTGATTTTCCTGAATTATCAGATTTACCAAGATGGGTCATAACTTCAGTAAAAAATTGTTATCAGAATAACCCAACCATGACCCCTAGAGATACTTTAGCTCTAAAGTTTTTATCTGCAGGACCAGATTTTTTCAATGATTACTATTACCCTGCTTATCATTTTATACATCTTGAAAAATGTCAAGCATTTTCCTGCAAAATCGATTCCAAAAGAAAAGAATTTACAAACTTTAATGAAAATGATATTCACTACAGAAGGGCTATTGGGATAAGAGTAGTAATTCAGGGAATGGAATCTACTCTTAAAAAACCATTTAGAACTTATGGAGGAGAATATAAAAATTCTCCAGTTATGATTGCTCCGGCCCGAAAATCACCAGATGCAGCGATAAAATTTTTAAATAGCAAGATTAATTTGTTAGAAACTGGTTCAGTCAGATCAAGTCCGGAGGCACAGTATAAAATTTGTCAATATAGGAAACACCCTCCTGGAACCTGCCCGTCATGTTCTCCTAATAAAACCAATATGAGTACCAACTCATCAAGAGATAGCCTAAATTCTAATGAATAGGCATTAAACATAGATTAAAGGGTTTAAACATGTGAGTTTAAACACCTAATTATGAAAAAAGATTCTCTTCTAGATTTCTAACCGATATGTACAAAACTTGGATATTTGGTCTTGGAAAAGGTGAAGATAAGATTGACATAAATAAAGTGGGTAGAGATGACCATAAAGACAAAAAAGATGCAGGTCTTATGTGACAACCCGAATTCGCAAGGTTAGTAGCGTTTAATTAATACTCGTGCCATAACTCCGTTAAACTAAATACGATAACATGTTAATTAATATTTTGGGCCACATATGCATTACTTGATTTTGATACGTTATAGTTTGTGTATTAACTTTAAACGTAAGTGACAACTGATTTCGTCGCGGACCACGAGTAACACGAGTCACCCATGTCACCTTAGACTCGAATCACTTGGGAGTAGTGTGGATCGATCACTTGGACCCTGATTACTCCACTCATGGGCCGGCTAGGGGGACTTCATCCACATATACGCACCACACGCACACATTGATTTAGTGATTGGGCTAAGTAAAGCCCAAAGGGCTGATTGTTTTGGTTAAGGGCCGGTTACCTTAGGTTATATACACACACATGACGCTACGTGACTTAATACCACACATATTCAAACCCTACTCCCATACATTGCATTCGGCAGGAGAAACCCCTCCCACTTGATCGAAGTTCTTCCCCCTTGGAGGTCATTCTGTGTGTCTAAATCTCGGTTAGTCTTGTACCTTAATCCGCTGTTATGATAAAGTGCACGATAGTTGTTTTAAATATGTCGAATTCTTGTCATGAAAACTGCTGTCGAATCATTGTTCTTGTATAAATAAATGGCGGTTATGGGTGTGTGTAGTAGTAGCCTTGAATTGATCAACCATGTGCTAGATATTGTTGTCAAATAGTCAAAAGACATTAATGTATGTCACAAGAATAAGAGATAATGTGATGTTGTTTTGTGGAGATTGAAATTCGTGTATAGGATTGACTTTGTGATGCATGCTTTGATTTAAATTAATTAAGCCATGAAGACTAGCCGACAACTTAGATAGGAGATACACATACATCTGACAACATTAAACATATATAAAAGTCACATGGGCGGTCGATTATTGTGATAGTACCACTCTCATTAGACCAAAATGAGGCCCAATCACAATATCTTGAGTGTAAACCCAAACCGGCCAAATAAGGCCAAGTCACCCTAGCCCTTTTATTTTGAGGTGATTATTAATTGGTGTTTATGTGTATGTATAATTTTGATAGAAACATGCTGATGAATCAATAGCTTGGTTTGGAATTTTCATATTTAAATAGGATAATAATGGTTAGCGGTGATTATGGCAAAGAGTCAAGGAATTGATGACTAGAACATATATCAGTTTGACACGTTTCCATGTTTGAGGTTATAATAATAAGTTAGTCATCAAATATATATTAGTCATCACATATATTAGTCACCAAATAATAAGGAACATACATTAGTCATCACATATATATGCATAGGCTATGAAATCGGATCTCACACATAAAACCGAACTGGATTGGGCCGTTCTGTTTAAAGCTGGGCCACAAAAGTTAATTATTTATAGACAAGGGGGCCGGCTCTCATAACCAGTTGAGTTTTGGGGCAATTGAACAACATAACCATTTGTGAAGAATTTGTGTAGACTTGAACAGGAAACCATTAAACAGAATTTAGTTGGGCCTCCGCTATTACCGGGATTACTGTTAAACTGGGCCGGCGTAGTGGGCCAGTAGTTGGGCCGGGTTGTACGTTTAGTGGCGACCCACGGTTGTGTTGTTTGGGAATGTGCGTATGATTTGATTTACAATTTGCATGACGAAACGTGTATGATTACCCTTGCGATGTAATGTGTATACTATTTGTGTTACATGGATAGGAAATGTGTGACTTGGTGTTAATGAAACTGATTGGTTTTGGTAACTATAATAGGGATTAACTGATTAACTTGGAATACGTGCCTTAATCTTACCGAGCAAACCAAAGGTGAGTTCATCTCTTGAGCATGCGTCCCGGTGGTTGGGACAGTCAGTGGGTATTCCTGGGAGGGATAAGTCTTTTGGGTAAAAACGGGAATGTTGGATAATATACTCTTCCTATCACCTTTAAAGTCCCTCCGTGTTGTTTGGTTACCAGGAAGGTAACATGGTATTAGTTAGTAGCGCTACTTAGGTTTGGCAACCTCACCCCGTACCTGGGAGGACGGGTGTTGAACTAATGACCTAGTCATGACCAATGCTTTGATAGGAGCTTTGGAGAAAGGGCAAAATAATCAGAAGCCGTCTTGTATTGGGGTATTATCAACATTGTTTTCAACATTGCTTTCGGAATTAACTTCAATGGATTAACTAAACACTTGGTAATCAACGTTTTCGTAAAACTATGAACTCACCAGCGTTGTCTGATACACTTGTTGCATGCTCGCAGGTCGTTAGGTATATTGGATTCGGGGAACTTGCTGTCTGGAGTAGCTGGAGTGGTCATGGGTCGACTGGGAGGATTTATGTGATTGATTTCATGAAACTATACTTGGGTTTTGAAACAGTTTAACTTCGTTTACTATTTGCTTCCGCTGAACTTATTGATTTTCGTTTAAACTTGTTGAGGATGTTTTTATTAATAATGGGGATTTTATTTATAACTTGTATTGGTTCAATGTAATTGGTGGCTCGTTATTGGTTTGTCACACGCCTAACAGGGACACTCCCTATGTGGTAATTTGGGGGTGTGACAGTTTGGTATCAGAGCCACTGGTTATAGTGAACTTGGTTTTAAAACGTTTTTATAAAACCAGACTATAACCGAACAGTACCGAAATCGACCATGACACTCAGCTCCAGATTGCAAGGTTCGTTTCTCATTTACTATTGCATAGTATATCTACTGTACACTTATGTATGACATTGCACGTGAATGCACACTTGGCACAACAGCATGAGCCCTTATATTACCAATTTTTCGCTATTGTGATTCTTGGTTGTTATATTACCAACCCCTGTTATTTGAACTGTTAGTGTGACACAACCCTTTGACCATTGTGATTCTTGATCCTGTAAAACCTTTTGTTGCTATTTGAATGTGGGGAACCTTTTAGCGCAAGTTAAGAGGCACTGAGATAAGCATGCAAATCGCCTTATTATTATGGGTGCACACATAATAATAACGCGAGGTGCATGCAAGTCCCAGTGAGGCTTAACGGGCGTGGGAAGGGTTCTGCCCTATTGTGTGTAAACTTGGTAGTTTGTAGATTTCAATGTGATACTCGACTTTTACCTCATTTCGACCCTTAAGATAGTTCCCTTCTCTTATTTAGAACCATGAGTGGACGTGGAGGAGGCCGAGGTGGTGGACGTGGTCACATTGCTATGACCCAGGCCGAATTAACCGACTTGATCAACACTCGTGTAGCTGAAGCCCTAGCGGCTTACCAGGCTGGTACGATATGTGCCAATTACTTTCTATCCTTGTGTCGTATACTCGAATCTTACCTATGCGTCTTACTTCCTTCGTTTTAGGTCAACCTGCGAATCAAAACCATCCACCTGCCTGTACGTACAAGATGTTCATGGATTGTAAACCACAGACCTTCAGCGGGACTGAGGGGGCTGTGGGACTCTTACGTTGGTTCGAGAAGGCTGAATCAGTATTTGCTATGTGCAACTGTCCCGTGGGGGACCGTGTGAAGTATGCTACAGGCACCTTGGAGGATGGTGCCTTAACCTGGTGGAATGCCCAAGTGCAAATGTTGGGTATTGAGATGGCGAATGCCACTACCTGGGATGATTTCAAGGAGTTGATGCGAGAGGAGTATTGTCCTCGTGATGAGATTCAGAAACTGGAGAACGAGTTCTACAACCTGAAAATGGAGGGGTCTGAGATTGAAGCATACACAAGGAGGTCTAATGATTAAGCAACTTTGTGCCCTAACATGTCTCGACCTCCACCTCGGCGGATTGAGTTGTATCTCAAGGGCTTAGCACCAACTGTTAAGGGGCACGTTACTGCTGCAAACTTAGACAATCTGCCCCGTATCGTCCGTCTGGCACATAAGATTACTGACCAAGAGGTCGAACGTGGCAACTTGCCGCCACGTGTTTCTGCTACTACCTCGACTGCTACAGCTACCACACCTGCTAGTGATCACAAGCGAAAATGGAACGATACTGACAAAGCAACCGGTGCCAGCCAATCTCAGAAAAGGGCAGACAACAGCATCCACCGTTGTTTTAGCCAGTCATCTTCTGTGAACCAGAATCAGAGCAACAATTCAAATCAGGGTTCTTACGCGGGAAAGTTACCAAAGTGTGATAAGTGTATGTTTCACCATCGCGGGCCATGCACCCGGGTATGTCATAGGTGCAACAAGGTGGGTCATATGGCTAAAGATTGCAGGGTCTGGCTTCCAAAGCAGCCGCAGCAGCAGCCACAGCAACAGGAGAGGCAACAGTCTCAACAGAACCAGGGAAATCAAAAGGGGTGCTTTCAGTGTGGTGATGAGGGTCATTTTAAGAGGGATTGCCCTCAGCTTAATCAGAATGCTGGCAACAACAACAATGCTGGGAATGATAACAATGGGAATAATGGTGGGAACGGAGCACGTGGAAGAGTATTTACTATTGGCGCTGGGGGAAACTCGCAATGAAGGGTAATGCTGAGGCCGGTACGTCTTCTTTGAATGATCTTTCTGCTTCTGTTTTATTTGACTCTTGTTTCGATTGGAGTTATGTGCCTTAGGGTTCAGTCGTCAGTTAGGACTGACTCCCACCTTTCCTGTAAACAAGCATGTAGTAGAATTAACTGATAGTAAATCGATAGAAGCTTCTCATGCTCTTTTTGGTTGTAAACTTGATCTCGTGGGTCAAGTGTTCGACATTGACCTACTTCCCAATACTCTTGTAAGTTTTGATATGGTCGTTGACATGGACTTGGTTATCTATGTATCAAGCAGAAAATTCTCTGCAAAAAGAAAATCGTGCGTTCCCTCTCCCCAGTGGGGAATCCTTATCAATTCAAGAACATCGTAGTGGTGCTACTGTTGGCATCGTCTCAGTCGTGAAAGCCCAGAAGTGTCTACGGAAGGGCTACTCTGCTATTCTAGCTTTCGTCATCGATTCGCCACTTTAAGAAAGGAAGATAGAGTATCTTCCCGTTATTTGTGAATTTTATGACGTGTCTCCTGAAGAGTTACCTGGTTTACTTCCACATCGTTAGGTGGAATTTCAGAATTGACCTTATGCAAATCCTGATTTCCTTCTGGGATACAGCAATCCCTTGGATTCGCTGGATACTATCACAGATTCATCACGGAATTTTCGAAGATTGCGTAGCCTTAACCTCGTTAGCACTGCGGGGAGCGGTGAACTCTTGGGAACCAAATTAGGAGGACGTCTTCTCAGCTTTCTCAGCTTAGGGAAGTGGGGTAGGCGAAGCACATGGGCCTCGATATCCTATTCACCTGAGTTTTGATAGGATGCATTGAAACCTGAAGACCATATGTGGGTCACCGGGCCTGAAGGCCCAGATATCCACGCATGGGAACGAAGTTTGACATGTGGGAAAGTCAAGGTAGGATATTAGCAACCAGAAACACATATATGGAAATGAGAACCTAGTCACAGACCCAGGATTTGTACTTGAACCCCTTGGGAAGCTGTTAAGCTTAAGAAATAGTGGAAATTCGCAGTGAAGCTCTGTCATCCCCGATTGTTCAACGGTGGGACCCACTTTCGATATCCTTGGCGAATTTCGGGACGAAATTCCCTTTCAAGTTGGGGATGATGTGGCACCCAACTGACCTAGCAATTCTGTTTTTACAATTTGGTTTACGTAGTGCCTGTGCAGTACCTGGATGCTTAGTGATTGCGTGTAATGCTTGATTTTTATTTGTGATTATTATTTGCGTAGTATTACATATAGTTTAATTAGAGTTTTCATCACTTCATCCCTCTGTGCTTACTTGTCAAATTTCGGGACGAAATTCTTTTCAAGTTGGGGATGATGTGACAACCCGAATTCGCAAGGTTAGTAGCGTTTAATTAATACTCGTGCCATAACTCCGTTAAACTAAATACGATAACATGTTAATTAATATTTTGGGCCACATATGCATTACTTGATTTTGATACGTTATAGTTTGTGTATTAACTTTAAACGTAAGTGACAACTGATTTCGTCGCGGACCACGAGTAACACGAGTCACCCATGTCACCTTAGACTCGAATCACTTGGGAGTAGTGTGGATCGATCACTTGGACCCTGATTACTCCACTCATGGGCCGGCTAGGGGGACTTCATCCACATATACGCACCACACGCACACATTGATTTAGTGATTGGGCTAAGTAAAGCCCAAAGGGCTGATTGTTTTGGTTAAGGGCCGGTTACCTTAGGTTATATACACAAACATGACGCTACGTGACTTAATACCACACATATTCAAACCCTACTCCCATACATTGCATTCGGCAGGAGAAACCCCTCCCACTTGATCGAAGTTCTTCCCCCTTGGAGGTCATTCTGTGTGTCTAAATCTCGGTTAGTCTTGTACCTTAATCCACTGTTATGATAAAGTGCACGATAGTTGTTTTAAATATGTCGAATTCTTGTCATGAAAACTGCTGTCGAATCATTGTTCTTGTATAAATAAATGGCGGTTATGGGTGTGTGTAGTAGTAGCCTTGAATTGATCAACCATGTGCTAGATATTGTTGTCAAATAGTCAAAAGACATTAATGTATGTCACAAGAATAAGAGATAATGTGATGTTGTTTTGTGGAGATTGAAATTCGTGTATAGGATTGACTTTGTGATGCATGCTTTGATTTAAATTAATTAAGCCATGAAGACTAGCCGACAACTTAGATAGGAGATACACATACATCTGACAACATTAAACATATATAAAAGTCACATGGGCGGTCGATTATTGTGATAGTACCACTCTCAATAGACCAAAATGAGGCCCAATCACAATATCTTGAGTGTAAACCCAAACCGGCCAAATAAGGCCAAGTCACCCTAGCCCTTTTATTTTGAGGTGATTATTAATTGGTGTTTATGTGTATGTATAATTTTGATAGAAACATGCTGATGAATCAATAGCTTGGTTTGGAATTTTCATATTTAAATAGGATAATAATGGTTAGCGGTGATTATGGCAAAGAGTCAAGGAATTGATGACTAGAACATATATCAGTTTGACACGTTTCCATGTTTGAGGTTATAATAATAAGTTAGTCATCAAATATATATTAGTCATCACATATATTAGTCACCAAATAATAAGGAACATACATTAGTCATCACATATATATGCATAGGCTATGAAATCGGATCTCACACATAAAACCGAACTGGATTGGGCCGTTCTGTTTAAAGCTGGGCCACAAAAGTTAATTATTTATAGACAAGGGGGCCGGCTCTCATAACCAGTTGAGTTTTGGGGCAATTGAACAACATAACCATTTGTGAAGAATTTGTGTAGACTTGAACAGGAAACCATTAAACAGAATTTAGTTGGGCCTCCGCTATTACCGGGATTACTGTTAAACTGGGCCGGCGTAGTGGGCCAGTAGTTGGGCCGGGTTGTACGTTTAGTGGCGACCCACGGTTGTGTTGTTTGGGAATGTGCGTATGATTTGATTTACAATTTGCATGACGAAACGTGTATGATTACCCTTGCGATGTAATGTGTATACTATTTGTGTTACATGGATAGGAAATGTGTGACTTGGTGTTAATGAAACTGATTGGTTTTGGTAACTATAATAGGGATTAACTGATTAACTTGGAATACGTGCCTTAATCTTACCGAGCAAACCAAAGGTGAGTTCATCTCTTGAGCATGCGTCCCGGTGGTTGGGACAGTCAGTGGGTATTCCTGGGAGGGATAAGTCTTTTGGGTAAAAACGGGAATGTTGGATAATATACTCTTCCTATCACCTTTAAAGTCCCTCCGTGTTGTTTGGTTACCAGGAAGGTAACATGGTATTAGTTAGTAGCGCTACTTAGGTTTGGCAACCTCACCCCGTACCTGGGAGGACGGGTGTTGAACTAATGACCTAGTCATGACCAATGCTTTGATAGGAGCTTTGGAGAAAGGGCAAAATAATCAGAAGCCGTCTTGTATTGGGGTATTATCAACATTGTTTTCAACATTGCTTTCGGAATTAACTTCAATGGATTAACTAAACACTTGGTAATCAACGTTTTCGTAAAACTATGAACTCACCAGCGTTGTCTAATACACTTGTTGCATGCTCGCAGGTCGTTAGGTATATTGGATTTGGGGAACTTGCTGTCTGGAGTAGCTGGAGTGGTCATGGGTCGACTGGGAGGATTTATGTGATTGATTTCATGAAACTATACTTGGGTTTTGAAACAGTTTAACTTCGTTTACTATTTGCTTCCGCTGAACTTATTGATTTTCGTTTAAACTTGTTGAGGATGTTTTTATTAATAATGGGGATTTTATTTATAACTTGTATTGGTTCAATGTAATTGGTGGCTCGTTATTGGACACGCCTAACAGGGACACTCCCTATGTGGTAATTTGGGGGTGTGACATCTTAAATATCTAACTTCCCAAGGCAACATTGAAAGGAGAGATGGGACACTTCAAGGCAAGAGATAAATGCAAAAAGAAACACGTATCTTGCAACAAGAAGACTCATCATGAATAAAGGCCTATAAAAAGGGGAAAAGAGGAGGAGGAAAGGCATCGGTCTTCACTCATGTCTTAGAATGTTTTCTTTCATGTAATAAAAGTCTTTTGTATTTTCAAGAGTGTTTAGAGTGTTTTTATTTTCCCTTTTGTAAGATATTTCCCTTTGTAAGATTTCCACCATGGAATAAAAGTCTTTGATTTCCTTATAAATTCTGAGAGTGTTCATCTTTATTTAGAGATATTTTTCTCTTAATAAGAAAAATCCTCCAACCTCAAACTGTCTCTTTTTTCCTTACACCGGAGGTAGGAAACGAAACCAGGTTGTGCTGAATATTGCTGAAGGAGCCAAAGAGGAGTTACCTAAGACAACTTAGGTTTGGTCTGAAAGAGCCTAGTAAAAAGACTCTTGGTATAACCCGGCGATATCTTGGTCAAAACGGGAAAAAGGTACGGAAGCATGTTGGACCCTTTTTCTTTTTAATTTTGAAATATCACTAAATAATTGTTACTCTTAGTTTTTGTAAGGAAATATTTTACAAACAAAAGAAAATCTTAATTAAATTTTGTGATCTTTTTGATGATAATATAAATTTTAATCTCAAATTAAGGTGTACTATGTCTTTTGATTTTTCTAAGATATAAATTAATTATACAATATGTGGATAATAAAAATAACAACTATAGGAACTTTTGCTATGTTTTTAAACTATTTTGATAATTGCCTACATGAAGTAACGATTTTGAACCGACAAAATATTTCGGCTACTACCACCCTAAATGGTATCAGAGCCACCGATATTTCTTTTGCGGGGGCTCTACAACTACGCCAACAAATACTAGCAACTGATTTTGACAAATTAATTTACTTAAACATAAAATTGATTGATAATGAAATTAGACTTATTAAGCTAAATACCCAAACTAATTTTATTGAAAGTGAAGTTTTGAGCACAAATACTGATTTTGATGATGATTATATTTCTGATGAAGATTTTAATTTTAGTCACTATGAATGGACAAGTTCTGATTTTACTTATGATGATACTGATTGGCAATATAGTTCTTCTTAATGGAAAACAAAAATTTTAATAAACTTAAAGAAAGTGAAAATTCTTTAAAAATAGATAAAGATATAATAGAAATACAAAAAACAATTATTTTTTATGGGGATAAAATAATATTTAGACTAGATAAAATTATGGAATTACTTGCCTATCCTAGTAGGAAAGATAAAGAAACAATAACTAATTTACAAGACCCTTTAGTTCAACTTTTGCAAAATATGAAGATACCTAAAGGTTATAAAAACAATTAAAATGAATTCAGATACGGAAAGTGAAAATAATATAATTCCTAAGTTAGACGATTCTGAAATAGAAAATTTAACAACAAAAATAGGGGATATGGAATTAAATGATAATTTCATCAATATTAAAACTCAAGAAAATTTTAATATAAATGATACAGCTAGTACAAGCACTAGATTACCAATAAGAAATGAATCTCAAAGACCATCCCTAGGATACGCCGCTATAAAATCAACAATAAGACAGGAAGATAATTATAGACCTTATCCTTCAATGAAGAATGAACCAATAAATCCTTTCGGAATATATTTAGATTTAGATTGTGTTAATAACACGGAAGAAGCAATCGATAAATGGGAAACCGCTTTTAGAATAGCCGTTTCTGTTAATAAAATGGATATTGAAACAATAAAAGGATTTTTAGAAAGAACCCTATTAAATAGTGCTTTAAGATATTGGCAAAATATAAGTCCTGATGCTAAACAATATATATTTAATTCAGATGAAGATTTGGCCAACATAATAACAAGAGCCGTAGAGGCTTTTAGATTAGAGTTTTGTGGAGAAGGCAATATAATAAGAGACCCAGCAACTATACAAAAATATTTAACAGCTTTACTAAGATTACAATTATGTGATATTTGTGAAATTGATAGATATATTTGTGTTTTTCAAGATTATTATTACCATATCTATAATCAAGTACCTGATACGGGTAATTATTTACCCTTATTTTTTGCAAAAATACCTGATCCTTGGGGACAAAAACTAATAAGTACTTATAACCCAGGAACATCAGATACCTTAGGAAAAAGAATAACACATGTCAGAGACAAATTAAGCGAGTGGTGTGGGGATGCAATATTAGCTAGATTGAGCAAAGGATTAAAAAGAAAAATATCTTTATGTTGTAGTAACCCAAAAATGCCTTTAATGATAGGTTGTGATAGTTCTTACTATTATGGAAAGATAAAAAGAAAATATAAGAAAAGGACTCATTTTAGAAAAAGATTTTTCAAAAAACGCAAGACAAAGTTTTATAAAAGAAAAGGATATAAAAAGACTTTTAAACCTACATATAAAAGAAAGCAAAGTCCTAAAAAGTGTAGGTGTTTTCTTTGTCATGAAGAAGGACATTATGCAAATAAATGTCCTAAGAAATTTAATAAAAATCTCAAGATATTTGAAATAGATGAAGACATTGAAAAAATGATGAATGAAGGAGAATTTATACAAATTAATGATTTTCATAATGAAGATTCTGATGAAAGCATATTTATATTAACCGAAACAGAATACACATCATCCGAAGATGAATAGATTAGATATAGCCACCACTAGTAAAATAGATGATGATATAATTGATTGCCAAAATGAACAATTTGGAGAATATAAACAAGAAGTATTAATAGATAAGAAAAAACTTAAACAAATACAACATGAAAATTTCTCATTATCAAACCATTCAGGATTTAAAATGAATACTTTACAAAAACTAGGAATAAAACCTAGAGATCATCATTTATATTATGGGCTAAATATTCAAGAAAGGGCTTTAGATATTAACATAACATCTAACAAAGTTATGATACCTTTATTATCTAAAAAAGATATCCAAGAAAAATTACAAAAGATAAAACCAGAAATAAGAAACACTTTGGGATGGGTACATGTAGGAGCTATCCAAATAATAATAAAATCTACCTTTAAAGAAGGTATAGATACCCCTATAGAATTAGCTGTTATGGATAATAGAATACAAAATAGAGAAGAAGCATGCCTTGGAATATTAAGAGGAAATTTACAATATGGAAAACTGAAATTTAATATCTATCCTAGAATTTCCTATAATATTCAAGATAAAGATTTTGATAAAACTTTAAGTCTATTACAAGAATTTAAGAGAAAAGATTTCTTTAAACAACAAAATAGACCTTATTCTATTACATATGCTATTTCTTATGCAGTGTCAAATACTCATCATTCTGAATGTTTTAGTATAAAAGACACTATTGATTTTCCTTATTTGTTTAACGATGTTTGTCAAATACAAATACCGACCTTACCTAAAATAGAAGAAATAGATTCAAGCCCTTTAAGTCTTGATTTACGAGATAAACCAATGATGTCTTCTAACCAGATAACCCCTAGATTGTTGTTCTCAAACAAAGAGGTAATAAGTTATCCTCTAAGAATAACTAATTCAAGTAGATATAATGATGTAATTAGTGAAAAAGAAGATAATGTAAGGAATTACAAAATTCAAGGAGAATATTTCAATGGAAAAAGATTTTCGGCAGTAAATATGCTAATAGATACAGGTGCTAATGGGAATTATATAAACCATAAAATTTGTAAATACTTACAAAAATATCCATTAGAAGAACCCCATCAATACACAAACTTTAATGGTGAACTACATGAAATTAATGAAGCTGTAGAAACCATAATAAAGTTTGGAGAAGAAAAAATTCCTTTAAGACTCTTAATAGGTAATGAAGATGAAAACGATTCATTAGAAATAATGTTAGGATTAACTTTCTTAGAAAATGTAAAACCATATCAAATAACCTCCTATGGATTAAAAATTACATACAATGGCAAAATGATTTATATACCTAAATGACAAGCCCTAAAAGCATATACATCCCAATAGGTATTACTTATAAAGATTACAAAGCTGAATACTTTGCTGCTTATATAGATAGTGGCTCAGGATTGTGTATATGTAAACCAGATTGTTTTCCAAAGGAATATCATGAGGATTTAACACCATGTAATGGAGTTAGCTTTTCAAAAACTATAGTTCCCTTAAAAAGAGGAATAAAAAATCCAATAATAATAATTGGATCATACATGGTTAAATGTCCACCATTTTACTTTTATAATTCTGGATCAGATGTATTATTAGGAAATGATTTTTTAGAAAGATTTAACAAAATTACTTTTGATATAGTAGCCTACCAAATTATACTAAAAACACCATGTCATCACTTGATAGTAGTTAAAAGAATAAAAAATGCATATGGAAGAAAATTTCCAATTAACTTTACAACACGCGCAAGCCAGCGTGGTGATATTGGATACAAACAAAATCCAAAATTAGAAAAAGGGATACCAGTCTTGGAATATTACTTAAGAAAACCCTTAGATTATCAAGTAAATCTAAGAAGATTGGATAACCATATAGAAAACATAAAAGATAAGTTAAAACAATGTTATACAAGTAACCCGTTACAATTTTGGGATAAAAATCAGATTACAGCAAAATTAGAAATGAAAGATAAAGATAAAGAGATTAGAGTAAAACCAATGAGATACAATCCAGAAGACCAAAAAGAATTTAGGTCCCAGATAAAAGAACTCCTAGATTTAAAGTTGATCAGAGCTAGCCATAGTCCACACAGCTCTCCTGCCTTCTTAGTAAGAAAACATGCTGAGGTTGCAAGAGGTAAACCTAGAATGGTAATAAATTATAAAAAACTAAATGATAATACTGTTTTTGATGGATATTTTTTACCTCATAAAGAAAGTTTAATAAATTCAACTAGAAACAAAAAGATATTTTCGAAATTTGATTGTAAAAGTGGATTTTGGCAAATAAAAATGCATCCTGATAGTATTGCATACACAGCATTTTCTACTCCTCAAGGGCAATATGAATGGCTTGTAATGCCTTTTGGATTGAAAAATGCTCCTCAAATATTTCAAAGAAAAATGGATATTATATTTAGAAACTATGACTTTATTTTTGTATACATAGATGATATCCTAATCCTATCAGATGATATTAATTCTCATTTAAAACATCTTGACATTTTTACAGATTTATGTATGAAACATGGATTAGCTCTTTCAGAAAGAAAAACTAGTTTGTTACAAGAAACTATAGATTTTTTGGGAATGAAGATAGATGGCCAGGGGATAGAACTTCAAAGCCATATTTTGGAAAAAATAACTGCCTTCCCAAATAAATTGACTGATAAAAAACAAGTTCAAAGTTTTCTTGGGATATTAAATTATGCTTCTGATTTTATAGAAAATCTTGCAGCTTTAAGAAGACCCTTTCAAGCTCTTCTTAAAAAGGATAAAGTATTTACTTTTGATAAAGGTCTAGAAGAACAAGTAAAAAAGATAAAAGAATATTGTAAAAGGTTACCAAAATTACAATTACCCAAAGAAAAGGATGATTTAATTTTAGAAACTGATGCTTCAGAATATTATTGGAGTGGGATACTTAAAAGGATAGACTATAACTCTGAAGAAGAAAAAATTGGTGAAAGCATTTGTAGATATTGTTCAGGGACTTTTAGTGACACTGAAACAAGATATCATATTAATGAAAAAGAATTACTAGCAGTTATTAGAAGCTGCCAAAAGTTTTAAAGTTTTATTATTTCCTATTACCTAACAAATTTCTTTTAAGAACTGATAATACCCAGGTAAAAGCTTTTATAAAGAATAATTTGCCTTCTAAACCTGAGTATAAAAGGCTCATAAGATGGCAAACCCTTTTATCTGAATATAATTTTGATATTGAAATAATAAAATCTGATAAAAATGTTTTGGCAGATTTCTTGACTAGAGATGGAAGAATTAGGACAACAACTTGATAGCCGTCTAAAGATGATGGACGAACAGATACAAGCAATTAAAGAAATTGCAACCGATATGGGAGAACTCATAGATATAATCGAAACCATTCCTGAACATATTGCAGAAATAAAAAATCTGGTGAAAAGCCACTTCAGGATGATAAGTAACAAAGTTACCATGTATGAGTTCGATAGTATGAAGATGAAGCTTATGATAAAACATCAAATGATAGAAAAAGTAGATATGTCATTTGTTTTAGAAAAAACAGATATTCCATCTACTTCTTCTGGAGATCATGTGATGGAAAATGCTCCAGACATTGAAGAAGAGGTAAGAGAAAAATTTTCTTTTAAACCTCATTCAGATAAAACAACCACTTTTGGAAAAGTTCTCCAACCACAGATTCCTCCCCAACAACAACCTTTTTTATTAGATCCTGTTGCTAGACAAAGGAATAAAATGATAGAACTATACAGCCTTGCTCAAACTGAGTCAAGGTATGTTGATTTCACAGGGGTATACCCTAGATTAAATTATCTGCAAGGATCACCAGCAGATGAGATCAGATATTGGTACGATTTTGGTGCCATAAACATGATTTATCTTACCTCACTTGATTTTCCTGAATTATCAGATTTACCAAGATGGGTCATAACTTCAGTAAAAAATTGTTATCAGAATAACCCAACCATGACCCCTAGAGATACTTTAGCTCTAAAGTTTTTATCTGCAGGACCAGATTTTTTCAATGATTACTATTACCCTGCTTATCATTTTATACATCTTGAAAAATGTCAAGCATTTTCCTGCAAAATCGATTCCAAAAGAAAAGAATTTACAAACTTTAATGAAAATGATATTCACTACAGAAGGGCTATTGGGATAAGAGTAGTAATTCAGGGAATGGAATCTACTCTTAAAAAACCATTTAGAACTTATGGAGGAGAATATAAAAATTCTCCAGTTATGATTGCTCCGGCCCGAAAATCACCAGATGCAGCGATAAAATTTTTAAATAGCAAGATTAATTTGTTAGAAACTGGTTCAGTCAGATCAAGTCCGGAGGCACAGTATAAAATTTGTCAATATAGGAAACACCCTCCTGGAACCTGCCCGTCATGTTCTCCTAATAAAACCAATATGAGTACCAACTCATCAAGAGATAGCCTAAATTCTAATGAATAGGCATTAAACATAGATTAAAGGGTTTAAACATGTGAGTTTAAACACCTAATTATGAAAAAAGATTCTCTTCTAGATTTCTAACCGATATGTACAAAACTTGGATATTTGGTCTTGGAAAAGGTGAAGATAAGATTGACATAAATAAAGTGGGTAGAGATGACCATAAAGACAAAAAAGATGCAGGTCTTAAATATCTAACTTCCCAAGGCAACATTGAAAGGAGAGATGGGACACTTCAAGGCAAGAGATAAATGCAAAAAGAAACACGTATCTTGCAACAAGAAGACTCATCATGAATAAAGGCCTATAAAAAAGGGGAAAAGAGGAGGAGGAAAGGCATCGGTCTTCACTCATGTCTTAGAATGTTTTCTTTCATGTAATAAAAGTCTTTTGTATTTTCAAGAGTGTTTAGAGTGTTTTTATTTTCCCTTTTGTAAGATATTTCCCTTTGTAAGATTTCCACCATGGAATAAAAGTCTTTGATTTCCTTATAAATTCTGAGAGTGTTCATCTTTATTTAGAGATATTTTTCTCTTAATAAGAAAAATCCTCCAACCTCAAACTGTCTCTTTTTTCCTTACACCGGAGGTAGGAAACGAAACCAGGTTGTGCTGAATATTGCTGAAGGAGCCAAAGAGGAGTTACCTAAGACAACTTAGGTTTGGTCTGAAAGAGCCTAGTAAAAAGACTCTTGGTATAACCCGGCGATATCTTGGTCAAAACGGGAAAAAGGTACGGAAGCATGTTGGACCCTTTTTCTTTTTAATTTTGAAATATCACTAAATAATTGTTACTCTTAGTTTTTGTAAGGAAATATTTTACAAACAAAAGAAAATCTTAATTAAATTTTGTGATCTTTTTGATGATAATATAAATTTTAATCTCAAATTAAGGTGTACTATGTCTTTTGATTTTTCTAAGATATAAATTAATTATACAATATGTGGATAATAAAAATAACAACTATAGGAACTTTTGATATGTTTTTAAACTATTTTGATAATTGCCTACATGAAGTAACGATTTTGAACCGACAAAATATTTCGGCTACTACCACCCAAAATGGTATCAGAGCCACCGATATTTCTTTTGCGGGGGCTCTACAACTACGCCAACAAATACTAGAAACTGATTTTGACAAATTAATTTACTTAAACATAAAATTGATTGATAATGAAATTAGACTTATTAAGCTAAATACCCAAACTAATTTTATTGAAAGTGAAGTTTTGAGCACAAATACTGATTTTGATGATGATTATATTTCTGATGAAGATTTTAATTTTAGTCACTATGAATGGACAATGTAACACCCCCAAAATTCCACCTTCGGAAACCCCGCGAGGCGTGTTACGCATCAGAGTTCGAGCCACCAATCACATTGAACCAATGGTAAATATTTAAATAAATCATGACATTAATTTACTCACATAAGTTGTCAACATAATATTAATTCTCAAAAGTCATGTAGCGGAAGCATGTATTAAGTTGTTTAGCAATCGTTTCATAATAACGCTTAAAAACCAATGTATCACATGTATTTTAATCCAAAAGCCTCGATCCATGACCACTCCAGCACTCCCAGATAGCAAGCTTCCCAATTCCAGGATACCTAACGACCTGCGAGCATGTAACACGTGTATCAGACAAAGCTGGCGAGTTCACAGTTTTAGAAAATGTTTATTACCCGTTGTGTGTAAAACCGTTCAATAACCACTGCAAGTAATATTGTTAATATCTCATTTCCAAACACGGACGGCTCACGGACTGCCCTTCCCACGTACTCCTATCTAGTACTGGGCCAGACTGGGTCATTAGTTCACCTCCGTCCTCTACAGGCACGGGGTGAGGGTGCCAAACCTAAGTAGCGCTACTAACTAATACCCGATGAGGGACTTACAAAAGATGATAGGTGAGAATATTAACCAATATACCCGTTTTTACCCCAAAGACTTATCCCCCCCATGGGATACCCCCTGACTGTCCCCAACCACTGGGACACATGCTCGAATGTAGTGAACTCACCTTTGGATTGCTCGGTAGGACTAGATTTTCGTGTACCTTCACAGTTAATCACCCAAGACCTATTATGGTTACCGAATATAATTAATCTCATGGACACAAGATCACGTATTCAACACACACATCCCACATATTGCATATAACCACATCACACAACGTTATGCACAATAAATATTCAAGTCACAGATCATTACGCATCATCACTCAGTCGACTAACAACATTTAACAGTTTGTTACATGATTCAATTTTTGGTGCTGGCCATGGGTTCTAACAGCATCATAGAGCATATGGCCCTTCAGGCCCAATATCGACTTAATGATCCAGCACATGTTAATATCCATTTTCAACACTTAGATTTGTACAGTCCATTAGACCTCGGCCAAAAACATACATGTATTAATCCGTTTCCAGCCTACCCTACCCATACGCAGCCCAGCTATCGGTTACAACCCAAGTAAGTATGCCACACCAAACCGTTGTATAACCGAAAGCATAGAATAACTAGTTTCATATATATATTAGACTTACTATGTAGCTTTACAAAAGAAAGCATGTGGGGACCCCACATATCATGAGCGCCGCCCACCAAGATGATCACATGATCAGATCATCATCGTCACTTCATATATATTTCACTTTAAATTCATGTCTTTGATAACTACCACCACATGATGTGGGTTTTGAGGTCCAATTAAAAGAAAGGGTTGTGAGGTCCAATTAAAAGAAAGGGTTGTGAGGTCCAATTAAAACTGTTTGACTCATTATTCATTACATCTAATCGCACCAATCCTTAATCAATAATTTCCATGCAAGCTTTCACATAATACCCTTAGTTAAAGCATGATGCAAAACGTGCAATCCCTGAACCTATTCACAATTGTAGTCAGTAGCATTTATAATCATGGTTCATAATATTACTTGAATGCAGGTTACAATAATTCTAAATTCTTGTATTCGATAGCATGCATACACAAGCAAAAGCATTCAGGTCAGACCACATGTGCACATCGCATATATTCCTAGTTTGCTAACAACATTCACACGATTACACACATATTGATTCTTAACTAATATTTAATTGCCACTATACATATATAAACGGTTTCCCTATATCATTACCGAAATGAACAACAGAGAATCAAAACAATCATCGCTCATCATGCTATCCTCCTATTATAACAATTAAATCATATCATCATATTTACATTAATACACGTTTTATCCCTATGATTACCAAACCAATAATTCACATAAATTTCAATCAAGATTCAAAACAAGAATATCCAGAGATAACACGCTACTGACCAAGTGGCTTCGAGATAAGGGGGTGCCCTACTGCTACCGCTACAGCCTGAATCGGGGCGTCGGTAGTCCGCCGTCACCGGTGAGTTTCTCTACCACCATTACCAGTAGTCTTCCCCGCTAACATCTAATCGAAGACACGTCACTATCGTTCCGTCGTTGAGCCATCGCATTACAACAGACGGAGTTGAGCTCCGTCAATGCTCGTCGCAACTACCGCAGAACACCACAACTTCTGTCAGCCCACCACTGCTGACGTCGTTCCCTAGCGCCACCGTGCCGCCACCGCCCACGGTGGTGGTTAGCTATATAGGAGTGAGATGGGTGAGTAGAGGGGAAAGAGGATGTGTGTGTGTGTGTCGGAAACGTCATCATGACAGGTTGCCGGAGTCGGTGACTTCACATAATTTCGTCGGAGGAGGAGGGGCTCGACCAGGGAGGATGATGCTTCGGATGATTCTACTGCCGTTGCTAGTTTTAAGAGAATATAGGGTTTTCCATCATTATGCAATCACAAATCACGTAAACAAGGGAAAAGAAGGGCCCGAGTTGTCTTGGGCTTCTAAGAAAAGTTGGGCCAGGTTTAGTGTACTGATGGATTAAATGTGAGGGGCTCTATTCCGGCCCATACATAAGTCCGATGAAATTGTGCGTATGACATGTTCGATTTGGGTTTCGTGTGTGGGAGCGGCCCAAATTAACAATCGTTTAATTAAAATAACTAGCACCAAACTTAACTGCGTTAACAAGTAAACGTATGAATATACACAATTCAATGCAACTCCACTAAATACAAAGGTCCAATAGCAATCCATTCTATAAAAGCTTGTCGGTCATACTTAAGTAATTCACATGAAACATTGATAAAGTTCAATCAAAGTTGTGCATGTTAGATTGCATGAAATCTTGAGAAGTCTATGTGATATGATATAGTTGATCGATGCATATGCCAGTTACTTTCACAGTTTAGATTGACACATTTCATTCAAAAGGTCCACGTAAATCATCTTTAAATTGTCTAAACTAAATCGATCCATTTAGATAAGCATCACATTATATTGTTGGCCATTTAATAACAAATTGAGAATCGAACCAAGATACGGGTTGTCACATCATCCCCAACTTGAAAGGGAATTTCGTCCCGAAATTCGCCAATGATATTAGAAGTTGACACAACCATTTAAACAACTGAGGATACTAGAGCTTACTCTGATCATTGTGTTCCCACGTGAACCCCAGTCCACGACTTTACTTCCTACGAACTCTCACAATTTGAAATTCGACTAAGTCAACGAATCTTGACGTCCTAGTCTAAGATTTCAGTAGATTCCTCAACAACCGAAACTTGTCATTAAGCTCAGGCTCTAATAAGCGTATCACCAGCGTTTCATCGGACAACACTGCCTTAGGTTCGAGACATAAATTGCATCATGTATGTTACCTAATTCGTCGGGTAACTCGAGTTTGCAGTACGCGACTGATTCCTCTCAGAGTTCTGAATAATTTGACGTAACGTAAATTAAGCTTGTGACGCCCCCCAAGCGTACCACACCCTCCCAGGGTGAGTCTTTCAAAAGCTGTGAAGACTCGTCAGTTTCTTTGATTGCAAGAAAGTGTGCTGGTTTCGTGACACAATCAGAGATCACCTAGGTGATGTTGTATCCCGTTTCGAGTTTTAGATAGACCGGGGGTAAAATCCATGGCAGTCAGTTCCCATTTCCACCTGAGCCTTTCTGGTTGCTAATATCCCGCTTGACTTTCCACAAGTCAAACATCATTCGGCCTGGTCGTCCGTATATGGTCTTCAGGTTTTTAATTCATCCTATCAAAACTCAAATGAATAAGATACCAAAACTCGCATGCCTTGCCTACACCAGTTCCCTAAGGTTGCTGTATAGTGAGGTCCATATTTGTTCCATGCAGTAGCAAATATCGTCCGACCTACCAAAGGTTTCTTCCCCATGCCCCGCATGGGTCAATCTTGAGAACTCTCTTCCTTCAGTAACCCAGTTTGAACCAGGCGAGTCTGATCGGGTATGTTAAAGTGGATAGTGAGCTGCAAAGCTCGTGCACATCCAGATTTCACGGTTGTACTCTTTCAAAAGCTCCACCCAACAATGTCATTAACTGATTTAACTCTCTCGTAGCCAGGGTATACGGGGGGGCCCTTTGTGATCGGTCTAAGTAGTGCATTTGGTACCGCCCAAGTAATGCCTCCAAGTGAACCCAAAGGTCATGATTTCTACCACCGGGTGTGTGTCGTGCTGTTCTTCTTCGTAACTCCATTACGTACGTCGTCACTTTCTTGTGTTGCGTCGGCGTGTAACTGGGACTCCGATTCAAACATGATGATATACCACTGTATTACCCACACCCTTGGGTAAAACGATGCTCAGCGTCTTGTAGAGTTAAAATTCGAAAGTTGGAAAGGCGTCCTCCTGTTCTGTCCTTCACAATCTCATTACCCGGCTGTACTAGAGCGGTCTAAGCTACGCGACCTCCGGAATCCCTGTGATTAATCTGCGAGTATATTAAGCGGAACCAAGTAATCGTTGTATCCTCGAGGAATTCTTCAGTGTCGATCAGTTCCAACCGAAACGAGTCTTAGCGAGATTCATGTGTATCCCTGCTTCGTTGATTGTATGACTCACCAAAGACATCTCTCGAACCCATAAGTTACATTTATCGAGATTTCGCATGGTATGGCTCCTCCCTCAGGGTCCCTCTAATGTAAGAATGCCTGTGATGTTCTTCTCCTTTGGGACAGATTCGGTACGTCATCGAAAATCATGGTTGGTTCACGTGATACGTAAAGCTGCGGGTGTGATGACTACTCCCAAGGTCATGGGTACAAAGTCGCATGTCTGAATTGCGTCTGACAACCTTCTTGTCGAACAGTTCTCATAGTGGCTTATACTGCTCTTGCACCCATCCTGATGCAAAACAGTAAAAGTACGAGTATTCGGAGCTTCCTCTGATCGTGAGATCAATGAGTTTCTGACTAATAGTTGTGGCGATATGTCTAAAAGTTCTTCAAGTTGTACCTTGGGATTAGTCACAGCAATTGATAGATCCTCGATCCTATCGCCCCTAGTCTGATCACTAGAATTAGTTGCTGCTACAGCGAGATCATCCTTTCGTAGACGCTTTCGGGGCTATCATTACTTTCATGATGCTAACCTTCTCACCACTCTGGTACTTCAACGCATAAAGTGACGCTAAATTTCTTCTCACAGGGTGCGTCTGAGTGATTTGTCTAGTTAATGAACCATTACTGACTACTGCATCGTAATCACCAAGGATAGTAGAAGTGAGACCGGTGTCGATTGCCTGTCTCTCGTAGGGTCGAGTTTGCGTCCCAACTAACATGTGCGGTCGCAGTTGACTCGCCATCAGCCGGTTCCATAACATGTTTGGTTTTGCGAGTCATCAGGGTTAAATAGTATTAGGGCGAAGTGATTTACTACCCAACCAAACCACCATGACGTTATTGTCTTATCGTTGCTCACATCAATTCTCATTTTCTTTCCGTGAGCACCACTGCCGGTGCATTTGTTACAGTCACGCGGGTTTCTCCCGTATTGACGTCGCTCTCGCGGTTGTGGTCGTTTTTGAATCATCAACGTCCAATACATGCCGAAAGCACCTTCATTTCTATACAGTAGGCTACTATTACAAGTACCGGGTTGTCACGAATACTGTTGTTCTAAGGTTGGCGCCTGAAGCCGATCGCCACGTTCTTTCACCACAATGTTCCTCTTTTCACACTTCGTGCCGAGTTCCAAGGTGCTACTCGTGGTGCTGGAAGTTACACATTCCACACTAAAAAATCTGTTATCACTGCTAAAGTTCGGATTGGTTTGCATCAGTTGACCCCCACGAGTCGCTGTCCAGTGTTAAAAACTTAGATTGAAGTCAGTTCGCTGGTGTTCGTTGCTGGTAATCGGGGTCGTCCAACTACTGAAGTCGGTAGGATACTACACTCATCCTTTTGTCCATCATTCCAGCAAGCGATTCGAATTATTCCCAGTGTGTTTCAAGAGTGTTGCAAAAGTGATCGCACTCCGAGGTGTAGAGCGTTAGTATGTTGGGTCCAATCAAATGAAGACAAGTGAGGAAGGTAATAACCATTCATTCAACGCTATCACATCCAACTCAGGAACGTTCGCACAAGCACCTAGCATTCTACACAGTTTGCTAGGCGTTCTGATGAGTGTTCAAGCACTGTTTATTAACATCGAGGTTCGTAAAAGTTTGCTGAGAAGTGAAAAGTTCGTGTTTCAAAAATTTGTGTTCATGTAGGAGTCACTCACTGCTATGTCTCCTATAGGCTGTTGTGTGCCACATTAGTCAAATAACAGTGCGGAACCCCTTTTTCACTTGTTAAACCTCACTGGGACTCGCATCATAGAAGTGAAAAGCCGTGTACACAATATGAGGGTAAGAATACTTGGTACATTCCGTACCAGCTTGATAGGCTGCTAAAGCCTGAGCCACGAGGGTGTTGATTAGGTCATTCAACTCAGCCTGAGTCATGGTGATGTTACCACATCCATGTCCTCGTTCCCTCATGTTTCTATAGTTGGAGTAAACCGATTTAGAAGTCGAAACGAGATGAGAGTCAAGTATTATACTGATATTTACGTACTACCAAGTTCACACATAGTAGGGCAGAACCCTCCTCACGCTCGATAAGTCTCACTGGGACTTGCATGCACCCCGCGTTATTATTAAGTGTGCACCCATAATAATAAGGCAATTTGCATGCTTATCTCAGTGCTTCTTAGTTCGCGCTCAAAGTTTCCCCCGTTCAAACAACACAACAGATGATGTCACAGGTCTATGGCTCGCATGAGTCGATGTGTGGGGTCACGCTATCAAGTCACTATGGTGCCAATTGTTTCAGTTCATATACGTTGTGAGTGTGCGACTGTTAAACAAGTAATGTGTAAAGTGAGAGAGAAACGAACCTTGCAATCTGGAGCTGAGTGTCATGATCGATTTTCGAAGTTGTTCGGTTATAGTCTGGCTTTATAAAATGTTTTAAAACCTAGTTCACTATAACCAGTGGCTCTGATACCAACTGTAACACCCCCAAAATTCCACCTTCGGAAACCCCGCGAGGCGTGTTACGCATCAGAGTTCGAGCCACCAATCACATTGAACCAATGGTAAATATTTAAATAAATCATGACATTAATTTACTCACATAAGTTGTCAACATAATATTAATTCTCAAAAGTCATGTAGCGGAAGCATGTATTAAGTTGTTTAGCAATCGTTTCATAATAACGCTTAAAAACCAATGTATCACATGTATTTTAATCCAAAAGCCTCGATCCATGACCACTCCAGCACTCCCAGATAGCAAGCTTCCCAATTCCAGGATACCTAACGACCTGCGAGCATGTAACACGTGTATCAGACAAAGCTGGCGAGTTCACAGTTTTAGAAAATGTTTATTACCCGTTGTGTGAAAAACCGTTCAATAACCACTGCAAGTAATATTGTTAATATCTCATTTCCAAACACGGACGGCTCACGGACTGCCCTTCCCACGTACTCCTATCTAGTACTGGGCCAGACTGGGTCATTAGTTCACCTCCGTCCTCTACAGGCACGGGGTGAGGGTGCCAAACCTAAGTAGCGCTACTAACTAATACCCGATGAGGGACTTACAAAAGATGATAGGTGAGAATATTAACCAATATACCCGTTTTTACCCCAAAGACTTATCCCCCCCATGGGATACCCCCTGACTGTCCCCAACCACTGGGACACATGCTCGAATGTAGTGAACTCACCTTTGGATTGCTCGGTAGGACTAGATTTTCGTGTACCTTCACAGTTAATCACCCAAGACCTATTATGGTTACCGAATATAATTAATCTCATGGACACAAGATCACGTATTCAACACACACATCCCACATATTGCATATAACCACATCACACAACGTTATGCACAATAAATATTCAAGTCACAGATCATTACGCATCATCACTCAGTCGACTAACAACATTTAACAGTTTGTTACATGATTCAATTTTTGGTGCTGGCCATGGGTTCTAACAGCATCATAGAGCATATGGCCCTTCAGGCCCAATATCGACTTAATGATCCAGCACATGTTAATATCCATTTTCAACACTTAGATTTGTACAGTCCATTAGACCTCGGCCAAAAACATACATGTATTAATCCGTTTCCAGCCTACCCTACCCATACGCAGCCCAGCTATCGGTTACAACCCAAGTAAGTATGCCACACCAAACCGTTGTATAACCGAAAGCATAGAATAACTAGTTTCATATATATATTAGACTTACTATGTAGCTTTACAAAAGAAAGCATGTGGGGACCCCACATATCATGAGCGCCGCCCACCAAGATGATCACATGATCAGATCATCATCGTCACTTCATATATATTTCACTTTAAATTCATGTCTTTGATAACTACCACCACATGATGTGGGTTTTGAGGTCCAATTAAAAGAAAGGGTTGTGAGGTCCAATTAAAAGAAAGGGTTGTGAGGTCCAATTAAAACTGTTTGACTCATTATTCATTACATCTAATCGCACCAATCCTTAATCAATAATTTCCATGCAAGCTTTCACATAATACCCTTAGTTAAAGCATGATGCAAAACGTGCAATCCCTGAACCTATTCACAATTGTAGTCAGTAGCATTTATAATCATGGTTCATAATATTACTTGAATGCAGGTTACAATAATTCTAAATTCTTGTATTCGATAGCATGCATACACAAGCAAAAGCATTCAGGTCAGACCACATGTGCACATCGCATATATTCCTAGTTTGCTAACAACATTCACACGATTACACACATATTGATTCTTAACTAATATTTAATTGCCACTATACATATATAAACGGTTTCCCTATATCATTACCGAAATGAACAACAGAGAATCAAAACAATCATCGCTCATCATGCTATCCTCCTATTATAACAATTAAATCATATCATCATATTTACATTAATACACGTTTTATCCCTATGATTACCAAACCAATAATTCACATAAATTTCAATCAAGATTCAAAACAAGAATATCCAGAGATAACACGCTACTGACCAAGTGGCTTCGAGATAAGGGGGTGCCCTACTGCTACCGCTACAGCCTGAATCGGGGCGTCGGTAGTCCGCCGTCACCGGTGAGTTTCTCTACCACCATTACCAGTAGTCTTCCCCGCTAACATCTAATCGAAGACACGTCACTATCGTTCCGTCGTTGAGCCATCGCATTACAACAGACGGAGTTGAGCTCCGTCAATGCTCGTCGCAACTACCGCAGAACACCACAACTTCTGTCAGCCCACCACTGCTGACGTCGTTCCCTAGCGCCACCGTGCCGCCACCGCCCACGGTGGTGGTTAGCTATATAGGAGTGAGATGGGTGAGTAGAGGGGAAAGAGGATGTGTGTGTGTGTGTCGGAAACGTCATCATGACAGGTTGCCGGAGTCGGTGACTTCACATAATTTCGTCGGAGGAGGAGGGGCTCGACCAGGGAGGATGATGCTTCGGATGATTCTACTGCCGTTGCTAGTTTTAAGAGAATATAGGGTTTTCCATCATTATGCAATCACAAATCACGTAAACAAGGGAAAAGAAGGGCCCGAGTTGTCTTGGGCTTCTAAGAAAAGTTGGGCCAGGTTTAGTGTACTGATGGATTAAATGTGAGGGGCTCTATTCCGGCCCATACATAAGTCCGATGAAATTGTGCGTATGACATGTTCGATTTGGGTTTCGTGTGTGGGAGCGGCCCAAATTAACAATCGTTTAATTAAAATAACTAGCACCAAACTTAACTGCGTTAACAAGTAAACGTATGAATATACACAATTCAATGCAACTCCACTAAATACAAAGGTCCAATAGCAATCCATTCTATAAAAGCTTGTCGGTCATACTTAAGTAATTCACATGAAACATTGATAAAGTTCAATCAAAGTTGTGCATGTTAGATTGCATGAAATCTTGAGAAGTCTATGTGATATGATATAGTTGATCGATGCATATGCCAGTTACTTTCACAGTTTAGATTGACACATTTCATTCAAAAGGTCCACGTAAATCATCTTTAAATTGTCTAAACTAAATCGATCCATTTAGATAAGCATCACATTATATTGTTGGCCATTTAATAACAAATTGAGAATCGAACCAAGATACGGGTTGTCACAGACAAGTTCTGATTTTACTTATGATGATACTGATTGGCAATATAGTTCTTCTTAATGGAAAACAAAAATTTTAATAAACTAAAAGAAAGTGAAAATTCTTTAAAAATAGATAAAGATATAATAGAAATACAAAAAACAATTATTTTTTATGGGGGATAAAATAATATTTAGACTAGATAAAATTATGGAATTACTTGCCTATCCTAGTAGGAAAGATAAAGAAACAATAACTAATTTACAAGACCCTTTAGTTCAACTTTTGCAAAATATGAAGATACCTAAAGGTTATAAAAACAATTAAAATGAATTCAGATACGGAAAGTGAAAATAATATAATTCCTAAGTTAGACGATTCTGAAATAGAAAATTTAACAACAAAAATAGGGGATATGGAATTAAATGATAATTTCATCAATATTAAAACTCAAGAAAATTTTAATATAAATGATACAGCTAGTACAAGCACTAGATTACCAATAAGAAATGAATCTCAAAGACCATCCCTAGGATACGCCGCTATAAAATCAACAATAAGACAGGAAGATAATTATAGACCTTATCCTTCAATGAAGAATGAACCAATAAATCCTTTCGGAATATATTTAGATTTAGATTGTGTTAATAACACGGAAGAAGCAATCGATAAATGGGAAACCGCTTTTAGAATAGCCGTTTCTGTTAATAAAATGGATATTGAAACAATAAAAGGATTTTTAGAAAGAACCCTATTAAATAGTGCTTTAAGATATTGGCAAAATATAAGTCCTGATGCTAAACAATATATATTTAATTCAGATGATGATTTGGCCAACATAATAACAAGAGCCGTAGAGGCTTTTAGATTAGAGTTTTGTGGAGAAGGCAATATAATAAGAGACCCAGCAACTATACAAAAATATTTAACAGCTTTACTAAGATTACAATTATGTGATATTTGTGAAATTGATAGATATATTTGTGTTTTTCAAGATTATTATTACCATATCTATAATCAAGTACCTGATACGGGTAATTATTTACCCTTATTTTTTGCAAAAATACCTGATCCTTGGGGACAAAAACTAATAAGTACTTATAACCCAGGAACATCAGATACCTTAGGAAAAAGAATAACACATGTCAGAGACAAATTAAGCGAGTGGTGTGGGGATGCAATATTAGCTAGATTGAGCAAAGGATTAAAAAGAAAAATATCTTTATGTTGTAGTAACCCAAAAATGCCTTTAATGATAGGTTGTGATAGTTCTTACTATTATGGAAAGATAAAAAGAAAATATAAGAAAAGGACTCATTTTAGAAAAAGATTTTTCAAAAAACGCAAGACAAAGTTTTATAAAAGAAAAGGATATAAAAAGACTTTTAAACCTACATATAAAAGAAAGCAAAGTCCTAAAAAGTGTAGGTGTTTTCTTTGTCATGAAGAAGGACATTATGCAAATAAATGTCCTAAGAAATTTAATAAAAATCTCAAGATATTTGAAATAGATGAAGACATTGAAAAAATGATGAATGAAGGAGAATTTATACAAATTAATGATTTTCATAATGAAGATTCTGATGAAAGCATATTTATATTAACCGAAACAGAATACACATCATCCGAAGATGAATAGATTAGATATAGCCACCACTAGTAAAATAGATGATGATATAATTGATTGCCAAAATGAACAATTTGGAGAATATAAACAAGAAGTATTAATAGATAAGAAAAAACTTAAACAAATACAACATGAAAATTTCTCATTATCAAACCATTCAGGATTTAAAATGAATACTTTACAAAAACTAGGAATAAAACCTAGAGATCATCATTTATATTATGGGCTAAATATTCAAGAAAGGGCTTTAGATATTAACATAACATCTAACAAAGTTATGATACCTTTATTATCTAAAAAAGATATCCAAGAAAAATTACAAAAGATAAAACCAGAAATAAGAAACACTTTGGGATGGGTACATGTAGGAGCTATCCAAATAATAATAAAATCTACCTTTAAAGAAGGTATAGATACCCCTATAGAATTAGCTGTTATGGATAATAGAATACAAAATAGAGAAGAAGCATGCCTTGGAATATTAAGAGGAAATTTACAATATGGAAAACTGAAATTTAATATCTATCCTAGAATTTCCTATAATATTCAAGATAAAGATTTTGATAAAACTTTAAGTCTATTACAAGATTTTAAGAGAAAAGATTTCTTTAAACAACAAAATAGACCTTATTCTATTACATATGCTATTTCTTATGCAGTGTCAAATACTCATCATTCTGAATGTTTTAGTATAAAAGACACTATTGATTTTCCTTATTTGTTTAACGATGTTTGTCAAATACAAATACCGACCTTACCTAAAATAGAAGAAATAGATTCAAGACCTTTAAGTCTTGATTTACGAGATAAACCAATGATGTCTTCTAACCAGATAACCCCTAGATTGTTGTTCTCAAACAAAGAGGTAATAAGTTATCCTCTAAGAATAACTAATTCAAGTAGATATAATGATGTAATTAGTGAAAAAGAAGATAATGTAAGGAATTACAAAATTCAAGGAGAATATTTCAATGGAAAAAGATTTTCGGCAGTAAATATGCTAATAGATACAGGTGCTAATGGGAATTATATAAACCATAAAATTTGTAAATAACTTACAAAAATATCCATTAGAAGAACCCCATCAATACACAAACTTTAATGGTGAACTACATGAAATTAATGAAGCTGTAGAAACCATAATAAAGTTTGGAGAAGAAAAAATTCCTTTAAGACTCTTAATAGGTAATGAAGATGAAAACGATTCATTAGAAATAATGTTAGGATTAACTTTCTTAGAAAATGTAAAACCATATCAAATAACCTCCTATGGATTAAAAATTACATACAATGGCAAAATGATTTATATACCTAAATGACAAGCCCTAAAAGCATATACATCTCAATAGGTATTACTTATAAAGATTACAAAGCTGAATACTTTGCTGCTTATATAGATAGTGGCTCAGGATTGTGTATATGTAAACCAGATTGTTTTCCAAAGGAATATCATGAGGATTTAACACCATGTAATGGAGTTAGCTTTTCAAAAACTATAGTTCCCTTAAAAAGAGGAATAAAAAATCCAATAATAATAATTGGATCATACATGGTTAAATGTCCACCATTTTACTTTTATAATTCTGGATCAGATGTATTATTAGGAAATGATTTTTTAGAAAGATTTAACAAAATTACTTTTGATATAGTAGCCTACCAAATTATACTAAAAACATCATGTCATCACTTGATAGTAGTTAAAAGAATAAAAAATGCATATGGAAGAAAATTTCCAATTAACTTTACAACACGCGCAAGCCAGTATGTATGTATGTATGTATGTATGTATGTATGTATGTATGTATGTATGTATGTATGTATGTATGTATGTATGTATGTATGTATGTATGTATGTATGTATGTATGTATGTATGTATGTATGTATGTATGTATGTATGTATGTATGTATGTATACAAAAATAAAGTCATAGTTTCTAAATATAATATCCATTTTTCTTTGAAATATTTGAGGAGCATTTTTCAATCCAAAAGGCATTACAAGCCATTCATATTGCCCTTGAGGAGTAGAAAATGCTGTGTATGCAATACTATCAGGATGCATTTTTATTTGCCAAAATCCACTTTTACAATCAAATTTCGAAAATATCTTTTTGTTTCTAGTTGAATTTATTAAACTTTCTTTATGAGGTAAAAAATATCCATCAAAAACAGTATTATCATTTAGTTTTTTATAATTTATTACCATTCTAGGTTTACCTCTTGCAACCTCAGCATGTTTTCTTACTAAGAAGGCAGGAGAGCTGTGTGGACTATGGCTAGCTCTGATCAACTTTAAATCTAGGAGTTCTTTTATCTGGGACCTAAATTCTTTTTGGTCTTCTGGATTGTATCTCATTGGTTTTACTCTAATCTCTTTATCTTTATCTTTCATTTCTAATTTTGCTGTAATCTGATTTTTATCCCAAAATTGTAACGGGTTACTTGTATAACATTGTTTTAACTTATCTTTTATGTTTTCTATATGGTTATCCAATCTTCTTAGATTTACTTGATAATCTAAGGGTTTTCTTAAGTAATATTCCAAGACTGGTATCCCTTTTTCTAATTTTGGATTTTGTTTGTATCCAATATCGGTGGCTCTGATACCATTTAGGGTGGTAGTAGCCGAAATATTTTGTCGGTTCAATGGTTTCGATTATATCTATGAGTTCTCCCATATCGGTTGCAATTTCTTTAATTGCTTGTATCTGTTCGTCCATCATCTTTAGACGGCTATCAAGTTGTTGTCCTAATTCTTCCATCTCTAGTCAAGAAATCTGCCAAAACATTTTTATCAGATTTTATTATTTCAATATCAAAATTATATTCAGATAAAAGGGTTTGCCATCTTATGAGCCTTTTATACTCAGGTTTAGAAGGCAAATTATTCTTTATAAAAGCTTTTACCTGGGTATTATCAGTTTTTAAAAGAAATTTGTTAGGTAATAGGAAATAATAAAACTTTTGGCAGCTTCTAATAACTGCTAGTAATTCTTTTTCATTAATATGATATCTTGTTTCAGTGTCACTAAAAGTCCCTGAACAATATCTACAAATGCTTTCACCAATTTTTTCTTCTTCAGAGTTATAGTCTATCCTTTTAAGTATCCCACTCCAATAATATTCTGAAGCATCAGTTTCTAAAATTAGACAAAATATTTCGGCTACTACCACCCTAAATGGTATCAGAGCCACCGATATTTCTTTTGCGGGGGCTCTACAACTACGCCAACAAATACTAGAAACTGATTTTGACAAATTAATTTACTTAAACATAAAATTGATTGATAATGAAATTAGACTTATTAAGCTAAATACCCAAACTAATTTTATTGAAAGTGAAGTTTTGAGCACAAATACTGATTTTGATGATGATTATATTTCTGATGAAGATTTTAATTTTAGTCACTATGAATGGACAAGTTCTGATTTTACTTATGATGATACTGATTGGCAATATAGTTCTTCTTAATGGAAAACAAAAATTTTAATAAACTAAAAGAAAGTGAAAATTCTTTAAAAATAGATAAAGATATAATAGAAATACAAAAAACAATTATTTTTTATGGGGATAAAATAATATTTAGACTAGATAAAATTATGGAATTACTATAATCTGCCTATCCTAGTAGGAAAGATAAAGAAACAATAACTAATTTACAAGACCCTTTAGTTCAACTTTTGCAAAATATGAAGATACCTAAAGGTTATAAAAACAATTAAAATGAATTCAGATACGGAAAGTGAAAATAATATAATTCCTAAGTTAGACGATTCTGAAATAGAAAATTTAACAACAAAAATAGGGGATATGGAATTAAATGATAATTTCATCAATATTAAAACTCAAGAAAATTTTAATATAAATGATACAGCTAGTACAAGCACTAGATTACCAATAAGAAATGAATCTCAAAGACCATCCCTAGGATACGCCGCTATAAAATCAACAATAAGACAGGAAGATAATTATAGACCTTATCCTTCAATGAAGAATGAACCAATAAATCCTTTCGGAATATATTTAGATTTAGATTGTGTTAATAACACGGAAGAAGCAATCGATAAATGGGAAACCGCTTTTAGAATAGCCGTTTCTGTTAATAAAATGGATATTGAAACAATAAAAGGATTTTTAGAAAGAACCCTATTAAATAGTGCTTTAAGATATTGGCAAAATATAAGTCCTGATGCTAAACAATATATATTTAATTCAGATGAAGATTTGGCCAACATAATAACAAGAGCCGTAGAGGCTTTTAGATTAGCGTTTTGTGGAGAAGGCAATATAATAAGAGACCCAGCAACTATACAAAAATATTTAACAGCTTTACTAAGATTACAATTATGTGATATTTGTGAAATTGATAGATATATTTGTGTTTTTCAAGATTATTATTACCATATCTATAATCAAGTACCTGATACGGGTAATTATTTACCCTTATTTTTTGCAAAAATACCTGATCCTTGGGGACAAAAACTAATAAGTACTTATAACCCAGGAACATCAGATACCTTAGGAAAAAGAATAACACATGTCAGAGACAAATTAAGCGAGTGGTGTGGGGATGCAATATTAGCTAGATTGAGCAAAGGATTAAAAAGAAAAATATCTTTATGTTGTAGTAACCCAAAAATGCCTTTAATGATAGGTTGTGATAGTTCTTACTATTATGGAAAGATAAAAAGAAAATATAAGAAAAGGACTCATTTTAGAAAAAGATTTTTCAAAAAACGCAAGACAAAGTTTTATAAAAGAAAAGGATATAAAAAGACTTTTAAACCTACATATAAAAGAAAGCAAAGTCCTAAAAAGTGTAGGTGTTTTCTTTGTCATGAAGAAGGACATTATGCAAATAAATGTCCTAAGAAATTTAATAAAAATCTCAAGATATTTGAAATAGATGAAGACATTGAAAAAATGATGAATGAAGGAGAATTTATACAAATTAATGATTTTCATAATGAAGATTCTGATGAAAGCATATTTATATTAACCGAAACAGAATACACATCATCCGAAGATGAATAGATTAGATATAGCCACCACTAGTAAAATAGATGATGATATAATTGATTGCCAAAATGAACAATTTGGAGAATATAAACAAGAAGTATTAATAGATAAGAAAAACTTAAACAAATACAACATGAAAATTTCTCATTATCAAACCATTCAGGATTTAAAATGAATACTTTACAAAAACTAGGAATAAAACCTAGAGATCATCATTTATATTATGGGCTAAATATTCAAGAAAGGGCTTTAGATATTAACATAACATCTAACAAAGTTATGATACCTTTATTATCTAAAAAAAGATATCCAAGAAAAATTACAAAAGATAAAACCAGAAATAAGAAACACTTTGGGATGGGTACATGTAGGAGCTATCCAAATAATAATAAAATCTACCTTTAAAGAAGGTATAGATACCCCTATAGAATTAGCTGTTATGGATAATAGAATACAAAATAGAGAAGAAGCATGCCTTGGAATATTAAGAGGAAATTTACAATATGGAAAACTGAAATTTAATATCTATCCTAGAATTTCCTATAATATTCAAGATAAAGATTTTGATAAAACTTTAAGTCTATTACAAGATTTTAAGAGAAAAGATTTCTTTAAACAACAAAATAGACCTTATTCTATTACATATGCTATTTCTTATGCAGTGTCAAATACTCATCATTCTGAATGTTTTAGTATAAAAGACACTATTGATTTTCCTTATTTGTTTAACGATGTTTGTCAAATACAAATACCGACCTTACCTAAAATAGAAGAAATAGATTCAAGACCTTTAAGTCTTGATTTACGAGATAAACCAATGATGTCTTCTAACCAGATAACCCCTAGATTGTTGTTCTCAAACAAAGAGGTAATAAGTTATCCTCTAAGAATAACTAATTCAAGTAGATATAATGATGTAATTAGTGAAAAAGAAGATAATGTAAGGAATTACAAAATTCAAGGAGAATATTTCAATGGAAAAAGATTTTCGGCAGTAAATATGCTAATAGATACAGGTGCTAATGGGAATTATATAAACCATAAAATTTGTAAATAACTTACAAAAATATCCATTAGAAGAACCCATCAATACACAAACTTTAATGGTGAACTACATGAAATTAATGAAGCTGTAGAAACCATAATAAAGTTTGGAGAAGAAAAAATTCCTTTAAGACTCTTAATAGGTAATGAAGATGAAAACGATTCATTAGAAATAATGTTAGGATTAACTTTCTTAGAAAATGTAAAACCATATCAAATAACCTCTTATGGATTAAAAATTACATACAATGGCAAAATGATTTATATACATAAATGACAAGCCCTAAAAGCATATACATCCCAATAGGTATTACTTATAAAGATTACAAAGCTGAATACTTTGCTGCTTATATAGATAGTGGCTCAGGATTGTGTATATGTAAACCAGATTGTTTTCCAAAGGAATATCATGAGGATTTAACACCATGTAATGGAGTTAGCTTTTCAAAAACTATAGTTCCCTTAAAAAGAGGAATAAAAAATCCAATAATAATAATTGGATCATACATGGTTAAATGTCCACCATTTTACTTTTATAATTCTGGATCAGATGTATTATTGGAAATGATTTTTTAGAAAGATTTAACAAAATTACTTTTGATATAGTAGCCTGTTTTTTGAAAAATCTTTTTCTAAAATGAGTCCTTTTCTTATATTTTCTTTTTATCTTTCCATAATAGTAAGAACTATCACAACCTATCATTAAAGGCATTTTTGGGTTACTACAACATAAAGGCATTCACGCACGCACGCACGCACGCATGCATGTATGTATGTATGTGTAAATGTATTCATGAAGGTATGTATGTGTGTATGTAGGAGCATACGTGTAATTATAAGTATATGAGTATTATACTTGATTTAAGAAAGTAACGATAGGACGTATAGCTATGTATGTTCATGAATGAGACCTTTTTTACAAAATATGGGTGCATTCTTGCCATGGTATGTATTTTGAATGAAATGAATGAATAAACGTGCACCGATGAACACTACTAAGGAGCTAACATGAGGCAAGAATTCGGAATTTAAAGATATGTGAATATATTTCAGAATTGTGTTACGTAGAAGGACCGGTCAGTTAAGGACTATGGTCCCGTGGAAATGAGCAAGGTTTCGAGGACGAAACCTCTTTTAAGAGGGGTAGACTTGTAACACCCCAAAAATGGTAAATAATAAGTAAAGAATTTAACTTGGTTAATAAATAAATGACTAAATGGTAATTAGTTAAAGTAAGAAAGCTTAAGTTAAATACTCTCTCAAAGTGGGAGGGTTTATTGTGTAACTATTAAACAAGAAGGGTTTAATTAAAAATCAAAAGAGAAACACCACACTGGGTGTTGATCGATCGAACCAGGAGAAAGGGAAAGGGGGGGTGACAAACCCTAACTACAAGAAATCAAGCAATTGAATCAAAATTTGTAGGAAATTCCAATGCATGAGCTCTCAAATTCGAGCATCTAACCCTAGTTAGTAAAGAGGTGAGTTTAAATTCTGAAATTTATGATTTGTAGGAGGATGGGTTCGACCCAACCTCGATTCCTTGTCTCAAATATGAGAAATTCGAGTTTGAATTGCTCTCTAGAACAAGAAACCATGTTGACTTCAGTTTGGTATGAAGATTTTAGTGAAAACCCATTTGAAGTTGTGATGATATGATTAGAGATGATGATGCATGTGTTTATTTTTGATGTAGTATGATGGGTAAGGTTAATATATGCATAATGATGTTATAATAATCTGAATATTTGAGGAATTTATGTGTTTGAGATGTATTGCCATGATTTTAGAATGACTTGGTAGAGATGCGTTTGCTATGCTTGTATATTGTGCTAGTTAAGATTGTACTCACATAAGGTGTTCGATGAAATGCTTGAGCCGAATTGGTTATGTATGAACATGAGAAATTGTAGTTTTAATGATCTAATGATGGCATGAAATATGAATACAAATAATGAACGTTATAGTAATGATGTAAATGCGTGAAAGCAATGTATAATGTGAAAGCTAAACGTGATTGTGATGCACCTTATAGGGTCGAAGAAAAGAGGAGAATCAAGCCAAGCAAAGGCAATAAGAGCGCACAACTCCGGTAAGTTCTTATGAACTTCGTTTACTCTACTAGTGGATTTATGAATAATATTAATGATAATATGAATTCGTACTATTTTCCGTTGTGGATTAAAAATTGATTTAGATGTAAGGAATTATATCGAAGAAGGTTTTAGAAGTTATGTTGCAGCGAATGCGAAATAGCAAATCCATTGCGGATTTGGTTATGCTAACGAAGGTTATGATAAGCTATGCGAGTCGACCGGTTCTAGTTGAACAAGTCGAGTAAGAATAAGCTACCACCCGTTTTAAATGGGTGGTCATGAATGCTATGATGAATGCTTGAAGTTTAATCTGTTATACGGATGGAAAGAAAGAATTATGTTGAAAGCAATTAACCCGATGTTACCGGGTTGTAAGTGATAAGCTTGAACCTCATTATGAGGGTATGTACCATTACCCATTTAATTGGGTAAATCGAATACGTAAGAATAATGAAAGCATATAAATGAATGAAGTTAATATGTTGTTACATCGAGTTAAATGAGTATTACGTCTAACTTTTGAAGTCTTGTTATTGAATGTAGGTAAATCCTCAATCTTAGGCGACTCGGCGAAATGGAGCGAGCACATGTTCAAAATATGTCTTACCAAGTGCTTCCGCTAGCTTATGTAAATGTTTTGGGTCAAAATACTTTTTGTACAAATTGTTGGTAAAAACGTCTTAAAGTACTTGATGTTTTAGCTTTAGTAGTATCTTGTAGAATAATATTGTTTTGATTGTGGTTAAAACATGGGCATACTCGTTTTACGGACGGGTCATGCCCAAATTTTATTAAAATCATGTGTTATTGTTACAAACGTTTTTACCCTTTTAAGTTGTAAAAGATTCGTACATATTAAAAGTTTATGTTTCTAGCGTGTTTGGATGTCATTTCTTCTAGACGCAAATACGGACGTTTCAGGTGTAAATGGATTCGTGGTATTCTTGAGTCTGCGAGATCGTCTATCTTGTGAATGGGGCCGACTTTTGAATTTGAATGTGAGAAAGGTATAAGGCAGGGAGATCTTATATCTCCTTTCCTGTTTATTATAGTGATGGAGGCTTTTTCAGTTTTATTTTGGAAGAGCAGTTCATATTGGTGCATTTGATGGTATTAATCTTCCTAACAATAGGCCGCTTCTTTCCCATTTCTTATTCGCTACTGATGTCATGATATTTGGGGAGTGTTCGACTTTTAATTTTCTAAACTTGAAGAGAATATTGAGGGTTTTTATATTTGTTCGAGTCTGAAGATAAATATAATAAGTTGACTATGATGGACGTTGGTGTGGAATGGCAAGAGGTGAGAAGAATGGCGGATGTTATGGGGTTCCAAGCGAGTTCAATTCCTTTTATGTATTTAGGAATTCGTGTGGGAGCGAATATGAATAGAATTGCCAATTGGGAGCCGGTTATGGAGGTGATTCGATCAAGGTTAACTAAGTGGAAGGCAAGTACTTTATCGATAGGGGGAAGGGTTGTTTTAATTAAATTTATTCTTGAAGCTTTGCCAAATTACTACTTTTCATTGTATAAGGCTCCCATGAAGGTATTGGAAAAGATAGAATCGCTTATAAAGAACTTTCTTTGGGGAGGCACTGAAGAAGTAAGGAAACTACACTGGGTCACTTGGAATATGATTACACGGCCAAAGAAGGAAGGTGGCTTGGGTTTGTCCAGGTTGTTTGACTGCAATAGAGATTTAATTTCCAAATGGTTTCGAACGGAGCCAGAATCTTTAGGTCGTTGAGACTATTCATGGTTCTAATAGGAAATGTGAGTTATATCCAGCTAAGAAGAGCTTCACTAGTGTTTGGTCTAACATTGTCAAAGAATGTCATAGATTAAATATGCATGGTTTTGGGTCGATACATGGACGGACAAGGGGAGATTGATGGATACTTTTTCATCTCTTTTTAAGGTGGAAGAGATAAAGATGTGTATGGTTTCTGACATTTTAACTCGGGAGGATATGCTTACCTTGGTTAATTGGTCGTGGAAGAAGGATCCCGAGTCAGAGATCGAGTTAAAGGAATTGGACGAGTTGATGGAGGTGATTCGTCATGTCTCGCTAATCAAGCGTGTAGATGATTGGAGATGGAATGGGGATGTAAACGGGTGCTTTTCAGTTGTTGCGGTTAGAAGGTGGTTTTCCGGAAATAAAGTAGGTAACGGAGATGTAGTGTTCGAGTGGTGTAAATGGTTACCGGATAAATGCAATATCTTTATGTTGAGAACTTTGTTGAATCGCCTTCCTACCAAGTTGGCGCTAAGGAGAAGGAATATTCACGCGGATAATGCATTATGTATTCTTTGTGAAGATGGTGAGGAGTCGGTGGATCATCTCTTTACTGGGTGTGGTATCTCATGGGGGTGTGGGAAGGCATATTAAGGTGGTGTGGTCTACCCAATTTTTTTTGCTTTTAGCTTAAAGGATGTGGTGGAGATACATTCATGGATGGTTTGTCTAATCTTCGGAAGGAGATTGTGAGAGGGGTGGTCGTTGCATGTTGTTGAAGGATTTGAAAAGCTAGAAACGAGCAAATTTTTTAGAACAAACAATGCAAGGTGGTAGAGATTGTAGCGGATGTAAAGGCACTTACTTTCTTATGGTTTAGTAATAGGCACAATAATAACGATAAGGATTGGAAGTCGTGTAATTTGTTTTTGATGTAATGTTGTAGGCAGCCCCTTCTCTCCGTCTTGGAGATTAGGTGGTTTTTGCGTGTTGTTTAATGAAGTTCACTTTTCAAAAAAAAAGTGTATAAATGGTTATAATTATATTAAATTTTATTTTTGTTTTATGTAAGAGAATAAATGAGCAAAAAGACTACACTACCCTTTTGTGATTTGATTTAACAAAAAATTTTAACATAGTTAGTGTTAAAGAACAAAACGTGAAGCATTTTAAAACAATAAGTGCAAAGTTCGTCTGAAACTTGCTATATAGATAAAGGACAAAATTTACAATTCACTCTTATTTTTAGGCTTTTTTTTATATTATTGTAATTTTTAAATATTTTTTTTATTATTTATAAAACCCACCCCACCCTCAACTAGGGCGGCAATTGTAAAACAAAACATTTTTATTGTCGCCCCTAGTTAGGGGTGGGTGGATTTTATATAAAATAAATAAAAATATTTTGTTTTTTTTTTTATATTTTTCAAAATGTCCCCTAAAGTTTGAAATGGCATATTTGCTCCTGAGTTAACAGACCTCATTTAATGATGTTAAAAATCTAGGCTGAAATGACACCAAAAAAATGTCAGGGCCGGTGATAAAAAAATTCATGTTTGAAATGGCCTATGTGACCAAACATCAGAAACCATTTTTGCAGTTTACTCTAAATTATTACCAAATCACTTGGTATTACGCGTATTGTCAAATGAAATTAAACAAGTTGGTTCAAAACATGAGCCGAACACAAAATAATATGACTATACGTGCGTTCAACATGACACAAATAAATATATGTGTCTTTCATGTTGAACAATTCTACTCGATAACCCACCAACTCTCAACACACGTCCATAACTTCTGTAAGAAAATCTTTTCTAAAAATAAGATAAAAATGAATTACTAGTTATCTTAGATGAAGAATATAATTCTTTAGAATCATATTTTTATATATGAAAAAGTATATCGTACAATATGTTTTAGCGTATATTGTGTACTCGATGGCAAAATCGCACGTTATGTTACAAAAAAATGAAATCGCATGTTTCAAGAAAACTTGGAAATCGCATGTGCATAAAGAAAAAAGGAAATCGCATGTTTAAAAATAGCCTAAAATCGCATGTACAAGAATTTTTTGAAATCGCATGTGATAAAGGAAAAAAAGAAATCGCATGTTATAAACCCAATTCGCATGTTGATAATGCATCGCGTACGCAATGTTCGTTAAGCTATTTTGTACGTTAACCTGCCTTTTCTATATTATATCACAACTATTCCAATTTTTAATCATCACTATTATTCGGATAATTATCTGCCTCGATTTTGAGCTGTCCAAAAACTATGGTATGATTTTCTGAGATGACATGAACGTAACACAAAATTTGTGGGTTTAATTTAGTTTAAGCGGGATTGAATCAATTTTAGGGTGGAGGGAGTGGTCACCCTTTGGTGAGTGTTTAAATAAGGGTCCTATTATTAATACATGGCAAAAACTTATTTACACATGGTGTATACGGGCCGTATAAAACTAACAAAGTCTGTGCCTTCAGACTTTGTCAGTTTTTTTCATTCCATACGGGCCATATAACTGTATACGGCCCGTATACACCATGTGTAAAGAATTTGGCTGGTCGTATACAATGGATACGAACAATGTATACGGGCCGTATAACTGTATACGGCCCGTATGAAAAGAAAATTAGATTTTACCCAAAGTATTTAATGGATTTAAGGTGTCAATCACACGAGACATTTTACAGTCGTTAGGTGGTCAAATCTTTCTAAAAGTAGAAAAAATAAAACTTTAACAAGTAACAAAGATTGAAAAACAAAAAAACGTGTCGTATGACTGTAATAAAAAGGAAGGGTGAGGCATTTGATGAGAGTTGTAAGGAGAAGCGTTTTAATCACTTGTTTTTAACGGGGATGTAATGCAATGATTCTGCTAGTTGTCGGGCTTCCAATGCTTACACAGGGTGATAAACAACGCTGATATGAACCCAAACCAACTGCTTTGTCTTGAGTCGTCGGGAAAACTTTTCCTCAGTGGAGGGTGAGTAGTATTAGTCTGAGTCCATTGTGGTTCGTGAATGTTTCGAATCATCATAGAAGACGTGTCGGGTTCTGCTAGAAGAGTATAAGGATTTTGTTGGTTTGTTTCCAAGTAGGGTTTAGAATGTTTGAAGTATTCTTGGTTCAATACCAACTCTTCTGAAAGACAAGAATACAACGTTCATGTATCACAAGGAATGACCGATCTAAGGCAGGGAACCTGATTTAGATACACAAATTCATCACCGGTTTCTACAGCACAAGCACATACACTGTTTGTTGGAAGAACCCTACACGTCTTCTGCTAGTTACTCTTTTCTTCGATTTCAACAAATCTTTCAAGGTCTTAAGTGATGGACAATTGGTTAAAAGATGTAGAAGAGTTTGTGTAGAGATCTTTACGTACAAATTTGCATCATCCTTACGGTTACAAATGAAGTATTAAAAGATGTTAGTTTCTTGACAATATGGTTTCTCGACAAATGAAGTATTATCTGTCATTGCTGCCTCTTCGGTTGGTAAAAGACATAGGATGGTTTCTAATACAGGCTCTTTTAGAGAAGCGTTGGGATTCAAGGGTTTATGAGTAAAAGATATTAGTTTCTTGACAATATGGTTTCTCGACAAATGAAGTATTATCTGTCCTTGCTGCCTCTTCGGTTGGTAAAAGACATAGGATGGTTTCTAATACAGGCTCTTTGTCAGTTGTGGTTGATTTATAGCAGGAGGTTATGAAATGAATATATGTTTATGCGAATTCACAACATCCTTGCTTTATTCTCTTTAATCTATTAGAACGATCCTTGTTTTGTCACGTACATGCGTTTAATTCCCAACATCATCTGTTCATCATTGTTCTTGATGATGAAGATGAAGATGAAGAAACGAGGGTTTATTCTCATTAATCTATTAGAACGATCCTTGACTTGAATTTGTGGATTTCGGTTGGATCAGAAAAACTTAACAAGAGAATCAACTAAAAAAATACAATTGATTACTCGGTCGAATAACCGGTCCGTTAAAGTTGAGCTTCCTGATGCAACTTTCACAGTGGTACCAATGTCCTACTACTACAATCCTTCCAACGCCTGATTCCGATACAACCCTCGATGTTGATGAGTGAAAGAGTTAACATTCTGATTCAGATTCAGGAAGCAGATGTTTATGAGCGAAAGAGTTAACATTCTGATTCAGATTCAGATTCAAGAAGCAGATGTTTATTAGTGTTTTGAGAAACTAATAAGGTAAACCTGAATTTTCAAACTTTTAGATACTTACTTGAATCGTTAGTAATGCTAGATGTCATTTTGGCTGAACCACAACCTATTACCATTTTTTACCATGCGTATACGGGTCGTATACTGTTTATACGGCCGTATACGACTGGTAAAAAATATTTTTACCGATCGTATACTATGTATACGATGATTGTATACGGGTCGTATATTGTTATACGGCCCGTATACTATGGGTAAAAATGGTAAAAATTGGTTTATTCTCTTTAATCTATTAGAACGATCCTTGTCTTGAGAACCTGATTCTAATTTAAACAATAGAATTTGTGGATCAACAGAAATAACTGAAAATAACTCGCCATTCTCTTGCATCTGTATACGTTGATTGTGGATTTAAGTTGCAAGAATTGTGTCTGTCGCATGGACTCAGACTCATACTACTAGCAGAAGAACCCGACACGTCTTCTGTGATGATTCGAAACATTCACGAACCACAATGGACTCAGACTCATACCACTAGCAGAAGAACCCGACAAGTCTTCTGTGATGATTCGAAACATTCCGAATCACTGCCGTTTTTTCTCTTCCGGTTACCAGGCCAATCATCTCCGTCTACGTTTGGTTTCAGCTACTGGAGTGAAATATTTGTTGGAATTTGTGGATCAACTGAAATAACTGAATACAACCGGTCAAATCACACACTATATAAAGTGTAAAGTTATCGTGTGTTGTAGCTTGTAATAGATTAACTAGACCCCTCAAGTTGTCATTCATAACAACTAAGCGTCTGGAGAAGAGTATGTTGATATAGGAGAGTTGATGCAATTTTACAAGCATTTTATCATGTGTTGTAATTTTAATGAAACAATGAAGATTGAATATGCTGTCACAGTTGTCAAGACTGTTTGTCGGGTTTCCAACGTTCTACAGCACAAGTTCATCACCGGTTTCTACAGCACAAGTTCATCACCGGTTTCTACAGCACAAGTTCATCACTGGTTTCTACAACACAAGTTCATCACCGGTTTCTACAACACAAGTTCATCACCGATTTCTACAACACAAGTTCGTCACCGGTTTCTACAACACAAGTTCATCACCGGTTTCTACAACACAAGTTCATCACCGGTTTCTACAACACAAGTTCATCACCGGTTTCTACAACACAAGTTCATACTATTCTTCATAGCTATATTCCCACTCACAAGTTGTTGATACTGAGCTTCCTGATACATATCGTTCGTAAGAAACTTTTCGTGCACTGAACCTTCAGTTGTGTACTCTTCAATCTTCTTGAGTATTTTTCTAACTTTATGCTTGCATCCACCACAGTGAATATTAACTTTGAGTGAAAGAAAATACAATTGATCTCTTCATGTTACGGAGAATGTTCTAGAAATTGAAGGAAAAGGAAAAGATTTTTTGAAATCAAATTCAACAGAGATAACTTAATACAACCGGTCAAATCACACACTATATAAAGATTACAGAGGTTTTTACCATTTTTTACCATAGGTATACGGGCCGTATACGGTTTATACGGCCGTATACTCTCGATAAAAATTTTTTCTACCGATCGTATACAATGTATACGAACGATGTATATGGGTCGTATATTGTTATACGACCCGTATAATATGGGAAAAAAATGCTAAAAATTGGTTTATTCTCTTTAATCTATTAGAACGATCCTTGTTTTGAGAACCTGATTCTGATTTAAACAATGGAATTTGTGGATCAGCAGAAATAACTGAAAATAACTCGCCATTCTCTTGCACCTGTGTCCGTCACATGATAGAAGACGTGTCGGGTTCTGCTAGAAGAGTATTCTGAAAGACAAGAATACAACGTTCATGTATCACAAGGAATGACCGATCTGAGGCAGAGAACCTGATTTAGATACACAAATTCATTACCGATTTCTACAGCACAAACACATACGCAATGAAGTATGAAAAGATGTTAGTTTCTTGACAGTATGGTTTCTCGACAAATGAAGTATTATCTGACATCATCTGTTCATCATTGTGTGAGATTAGCCAAATGAGGATGAAAGATACTCAAACCATCTGATCCCGTTGTTGCAAACTCCTTTAATGTGAGATTCTTCAAGTTTGCACATTTTGAGAAAATACCAATGTGTTTGTCAGCTTCATCAACACACAAAGTGACAGAATGATGTGGAAAAACAAGGACCATTCACCTCTTTTAATGAAGCAATGAAGATTGAATATGAACTAGGGTTTTTTCTCTTCCGGTTACCAGGCCTATCATTTCCGTCTACGTCTGGTTTCCTCAACGAAAACCATCAGCCATTATTTACCCTTTTTCCTTTGGTTTCTTGTTGATTTTGAGGGTGAGGGTTGTAGGATCGTTTGCTGACCCGATGAGTCGATCAGAAGAGGTCTTAGACTAATCCAGAGGCGGAATTCATTGAATTAGTCTTCGTAAAGCTTGATTTCACACTTTAACGTCTCCTTTATTGATTCTATAACAGTTTACAAGCACATGGAGACAATTCGGACAGAGCTTCGCTTTTTCACACACACATCCGTACTAACTACTGCTGGAACCACCCATATGACACCTATATATAGGAGTCAGGAACCACTCATATGGACATGTCCATATGAGCGAACCTACCAGTTGACATATGGGCGGTCCACTTAAATGTCACAAAAGCGGTCCGACTCATTTACCCTATAAGCGGTCCTAATACTCTAAACACATATACAATACGATCAACCCTGTCCTAAGACTCGAACTAAGATGTAGTCGACAGACAACTGCACCAACAGACTCCCCCTTGAATGTTGACGGAATCTTCAGTGAGAGTCTTTGATCATTTCCAGCTCTTCACTCTTGTTCGGTCTTCTTCAGGAACTCAGCCTGGAATCAAATCTTCTTCAGGAATTCCTTCCTGGAATCATATGCCTGGATCTTTCTCTGGCTCTAACTTTCGTCAGACTCCCCCTATCATCATGCTGGGATCTCTGTCTGGAAATCGTTATCACCATTGAAATCAACTCCTGGCTTTCTCTGTTTAAGCTCTTCTCTGGTTCTGATAAGTCTCCTGGCTATCCATAGCAACAGGATCAGAAACCTGCAAAACTCAACCATACTATTACAAACTACTGCAATTTGCAATTCAACTTAATGAATCAGCAAATCATATAAGAAAAATTATGAAGATCAAACTGTAGGTTACCATTCAACTTATTCATCAAGTTAATGAACCAAATTTGCATTTCAAATCTTCACAATTTAACACTCTCTCTCAAACCACAAGTTCAACATGTTTAGCACTTGAAATGTCAAATATCAGTTCTTCACACTCTGTTGTCGAAAATCTTTTTGTAGTTTTCAAATATCAAACAAAAATACAATATTTTTGGATTTTTGAATTTTGAACAAATACAGAAATGAACACTATTTTTGAGAGATTGTGCAAGAGGATCATATCGGTTTTTGAGACATATCACCAACACCGTTGATCTTGATTAATCAGCAAATGTTAAAAACAAATTTACTTCTGATTGTCAGTATTGTTGTCCACTTAAACCTCTACACAAATTTTCAATTGATTCAAGATATGTATTTAATGTATTAGCACTTAAACTTATTTGAGTGTCCCACCTCTTGAATATACTCCCGTATCCAGATCCCAATATTCTGATTTACAGGTAAGTATAACTACAAATGATATCTGTATATAAATTAGGGGAAAAATGCGAGAACTGAGGGATCTCAGGTCAGAACTTCCGTTCAGCAGAGAGATATCAGCTTCGACTTAGTAGTGGGTCCCCTTTAGAGGATCTTTTCAGCTACAACAACTGATCATCAATTTTATTGTCTAATCAGCTGAGGGCTTTATGCTATGTTTCAAGCATATGAAGAAAGTATTAGCCAGGGACTAGGTCAGAACTACCGTTCAGCAGAAGTCCCGGAATAATACCCCAGACATCATTAGAGTACAAGAACCTAGTATTCCAGAATAAGAAACCTTTCAAACGAGATTTCAGGGGTTACCTATATATCCAAGTAGTGTTCCCCACAAAATAAGTAAGTTTTGATTTTAGGTTTATATCTCGAATACAATTTACTAACTGTGCGAAGTCTACTGACACATCATTAGTAAGACTTGTTTAAAACATTTTTGTCTTTACAAATCTCTAGCATGCTGTGATAGTCCACCGATGTACTATCATCTCCTCTTTTTGCAACAAAACTCATTTTCATTTTTCAATTTTTTTAAATTTTTCAAAATTTTAATACTCCCCCTAAAATCAAAATATGTATCAATTTTGATTTTCTGAAGAAAAATTGAAAACAAACTATACAAGAAACTTGACAACATTATGTGAATTACCTCAATTCACCATTCTCGTGCAAAAACAATCAGAACTCCCCCTCACAACAAACTACTTTCCCATAATGATTTCAAAACACTTAAGTTTGTTTCAATCAAAATGGTTTTTCCGGAAAAATTAGTTTGTGTTCAAACCATTTGTAGATTCGGGGTTATCTCTTCATCTTGTTTTCTTCAAACCTTTTAAAGATTTATCATTTCCAGTTTGATCATAAACCATCAGTAGAAAATCAAGTACAAATTAATGTCCCTGATTTACCACATGTAAATCGAAAAATCACCAAAGTGAATTTTCTCAAGAAATGTGCCGATACATGATCCACGATACCATCTTGGGATCTCCGGCAAGTCAGGTTTTTCTATTTAAACAATTTCACCCAAGCCTGACTGACCTTGGGTGATTTTGAATTCTTGCTCAACAATGGTGGAAAATTTGCATCATCCATTGCTAAACTAGAATTCTCAACTTTTACCTTAACCAATGGCTCCTCTGGTTTTACCATACCAGAATCATTGCCTGAAGGTGGCTTGTCCGACTTTGATCTGTCAGATTCATCGCCGACCTTTTCTTTCTTCTTCCCTCTCTGTTCTGTCCTCAGATTTGTATCTGATGAATTCGTCTTGCTTGTTTTTGCAACTGAAGGAGTCGATTCATCAGAACTTTTATTCTGTTTATCCTGTGAACCTGAGGACAAAATCTTCTCGAGATATTCTCTCGCTTTCTTTCTCTTCTTCCTCAGTCGGTCTTTCTGCCCCTGAGAAAGTTTAACTTTCGTCTCTAGAACTTTCGGTTGTTGAACTTTTGGTTCTCGAACTTTTAGTTCTTCGGGCTTGACCTTGACTGGAATTCTTGCCACTTTCTGAGACATAACCCTTGATCTTCCCATTGATCTCCTCGGGCAATCTCGGGCAATGTGACCTTTGATATTGCAGTTATAGCACCTCCTGGTCTCATATCTCCAGAACTGGCAATTAACAGCAATGTGTCCATGATAGCCGCAGCTGTAACACATTCTGTTATCGTACCAGTTATCACCGTTGTACCAAACACTCAAGTCGTAACATTGTTTGGCCTGGTGATATTCCTTCCTCAACTTTGCTGGATTTGACGCTTTAGTACTGTGGTCTAACCTGCACCACTTATTACCAACATTTTTTGAGTTTACATTTTTTATTTTTTGTAAATTTTGTTTTTGATTGGATGATCGATCCGATGAACTTTTATTATCTTTTTGTTTCTGTTCTGCTTTCTTCTTCAAAGGCTTTTGCTTAGAACATTCACCTTTTTCGGTCGATTGCAAAACAGTTTTCTGAAATTTTTCTTTCAAATTTAAAAACAATTTTTGTTTTTCTTTTTTAACATTTTCATCATCGGATGCATCATCACAATCTTCAACTTTGACAGAGTCAAAGTTTGTGACACAGTCACTTATTGGAACTGAATTGATCGGTTTTGGACAAGGAATATTCAACTTGTCAGATTTAGTCGCAAAACTGATCAATTTCTTTTCAAGTTCATCAATCTTGATCCTTGAACTCTTAGCTTCATCTTCAAGCTTAGATATTCTTTCAAGATGAGACTTGATTGAATTTTCATTTTCATTTTTCAAACTTTCAAGAACAGATTTTTCATTTTCCAAAACATTTATCTGTTCTTGAAGTTTCACTTCATTAGCTTTAAGATTTTTGTTCTCCAATTTTATCCAGAAATCTTCATTTTCAGATGATTTCTGTTTGCTTTCAAAAACCTTTTCATTTTCTTTCAAACCTTTGGTCTCTAATGTCAAACTGTTCACACTACCCAACAGTTTGACATTTTCGACTTTCAACTTCTCACAAATACCCTGTAAGTCTAGAATCTGTTTTTCATCAGCTTTCTTCTTATTGTTCAACTTCTTGATCTCCAATGCTAAACTTTCTGCATCCTTCAAAAGTTTGGCATTGACTGTCTTGAAGTTGTGACAATTTGAGCATACTGATGCAGACCTTGACAATTCATTCTTTACAGATTCTTTGACTTTTACAGCTTTTTCTTTCCTTTTCTCATCCTTGATCACCATCTGTTCTTCAATCCTTTTAATGAGTGGAGAGATTGTCAGTTGAGAAAATTCTCTAGAACATTTCAAGTTCAAGACATAATCTTCCCATTCTTCTTTCGGTAAAGCATTGATAAACTTTTCAACCCACTCTTCTGGTGCTTTTGTAATACCTAAATCAGACATTGAACTAACAAGATGTTTGTATCTCTTAATGACGCCTCTTGTACTTTCTCCTTGAAAACCTGAAAATGAATCAAATTCATTCTTTAATATTTTTATTCTATCAAGTGTTTCTTGAGTCCTGTTAACGATATTGAAATCCATGATTCGATAACACGTTTTTCAAACACTGTGAGAGATAAGCGAACCAATCAGCAATCTGACACAAAAGCGGATCAGATGGGCCAAAAGAGTGGACCAGAGAAAAATATGTCCAATAAGCGATTCAGAAAAGATGTTCAAATAAGCGATCCACCAAATGTCCGAATAAGCGGTTCAGTATCGGTCCAGATAAGCGGTCCAAGATCAAAACTGTTCGAATAAATGGTTCCTGATAATCCGAAAAGGCGATCCACAATCAGTTCGGTCGAGCGATCCTAGAATTTGTCCAAATGAGCGATCCTCGACTGATCGGATAAGCGGTTCCAACCGTTCGAATGAGCGGTTCCAAACAACTTCTGTTCGAGCGGACCAGGATGGTTCAAATAAGCGGTTCAGAAATAGTTCGTTCGAGCGGTTCCAACTCAATCGACCGGATGAGCGGTTCTCAAATGTTCAGATTAACGGTCCAAAGATGTCTGAATGGGCGGTCCAAGAACAATTCGACTGAATGAGCGGTTCAAGTTCCGTCCGTTCGAGCGGTTCCAGACCAAATTTTCGAGCGGTTCCAGACCAAATTTTCGAGCGGTTCCAGAACAAGTCAAAAACACGGTCCACTTTCAAACATCATTTTGACCCCTAAAAACTTCGAATTTTAATCTGAAACTTTCCAGGGTTTGTCTAAACACATTTTCGCACAATCCCTGAGATTTTGATCAAATTCCGACCGTGAAATCTTTCCGAATCAGAAAAAAAAGGTGTAGAAGTGAGAATTTCGAGCGAAAATCGAGCTAAACAGCAAGAACTCTTCCTCCTGAGCTCTGATACCACATGTAGGATCGTTTGCTGACCCGATGAGTCGATCAGAAGAGGTCTTAGACTAATCCAGAGGCGGAATTCATTGAATTAGTCTTCGTAAAGCTTGATTTCACACTTTAACGTCTCCTTTATTGATTCTATAACAGTTTACAAGCACATGGAGACAATTCGGACAGAGCTTCGCTTTTTCACACACACATCCGTACTAACTACTGCTGGAACCACCCATATGACACCTATATATAGGAGTCAGGAACCATTCATATGGACATGTCCATATGAGCGAACCTACCAGTTGACATATGGGTGGTCCACTTAAATGTCACAAAAGCGGTCCGACTCATTTACCCTATAAGCGGTCCTAATACTCTAAACACATATACAATACGATCAACCCTGTCCTAAGACTCGAACTAAGATGTAGTCGACAGACAACTGCACCAACAAGGGTTTTGCATTGATTCCTGCGCTCAAATCATCTGCTTCCTGAATCTGAATCTGAAAGTTAACTAGACCCCTCAAGTTGTCATTCGTAACAACTAAGCATCTGGAGAAGAGTATGTTGATATAGGAGAGTTGAACCCGACACGTCTTCTATGATGATTCGAAACATTCCGAATAACTAGCAGAACCCGATCCACTTACATTCGAATAACGCTGAGAATCCACAACGCTTATGGCCAGATTCTTTCCTTCAATCTTGGCAAAATCAATGTCTGCTTGTTTTATTATCACGAAAGTACTGAACAACCGAGATAGGCACAATAACAACAACAGCTTTCCATGATTTGGAGACTGATCGGATCGAATCAGTGATTTTACTGGAAGCCGTTTGATTATTTCTTGTTTTATTATCACAAAAGTACTGAACAACCGAGATAGGCACAATAACAACAACGCTAATTAGAAAAAAAACGTGATTCATATACACAACGGTCTCTTTGCTTCGTCCACTAGAACTATTTGTGTATGCATTCTTTTGGTAGTTAACAACGCTAATTAGAAAAAAATCTGTAAAATTAATCATATCGATTGCTATAACAGGATGGATGTGACACACACAGATAGATAAGCTGTCACAGTTGTCAAGACTGTTTGTCGGGTTTCCAATGCTCACACAGGGTGATAAACAACGCTGATACGAACACATGTGTTTCGAAATAGGCTTTGTTCTTGGTTTAATGAAGTTACACGTAACATCTACTTATATTGAGATTTAAACAATGCCCGCCTTAACTGAGATAATGGACATCCATCAAGCTCAAAAAAGAAAACTTGTGTTTCCCATAGTCACAAAAGATTGCGGTTTGTATTTCGCATAGCCACCGTTTCCGTAGTAAAAAATGGTTGCGGTTTGTATTTCGCATAGCCACCATTTCCGTAGTAAAAAACAGTTGGGTTTGCACATTCAATCTTCAATACTTCATTAAAATACCACTAGTAGAAGAACCCGACACGTCTTCATGTTACGGAGAATGTTCTAGAAATTGAAGGAAAAGGAAAAGATTTGTTGAAATCGAATTTGACAACTATGACAGCTTATTAAAGGTAGCAATCACCTCCAATCATTTCCTGGTCAAATCACACACTATAAAGTTTAAAGTTATCGTGTGTTGTAGTTTGGAAAGATGACCGAATAGAGATCTGAATAACAAACTGTGGAGAACTTGTTTGTATCGGGTTCTTCTGCTAGTTAGTTGATCAACGGACTGATCGGTAACGTTACTCTACTTGTGCTCCGATTTAAGCGGCGTGTTCCGATCAACGTTGTTTAAAGGTGATGAAGAGTTTAGAAACCCTAGAATGATGGTGTTTTTACGGGAAAAAACATGATAATTGAAAAACATCAATCTATACGGCACGTATACAGTTATACGGCCCGTATACATTTGGTAAACATCAAAAACCTCAGAAATAAATCCATTGAGCCGTATACTTTTTATAAATCGTATACACTTGTATACGGCTCGTATAACTATATACGGGCCGTATATAATAAAATAAAAAAAAAACATTCTCTGCGCATTTTCCTATTCAAAAACATTCTATACGGGCCGTATATTTTGTATACGGCCCGTATACACTAGGGATGTGAAAATAAGATCTAGGGGGTGTGGGAATAAGGGGGGCCTTAAATAATTTTCTAGACAATAATAATAATGTCATGCCATGTCAAGTCCCCACTCCACTTCCCATTTTACATTCAATCACTAGCAATGATCAAACACATGAAGAGTGGTAAACAATTTAAAAAAATAGAAGTTAAATTTTTGATTGGTTGGAAGGGGTTGAGACCCACCATTATTAGGGCTGTAAACGAGCCGACTCGAGCCGAGCTTGACCCAGCTCGAGCTCGGCTCGATATGAATTCGAGCTGGCTCGGCTCGAGCTCAAAATTCAAATCGAGCTGGGATTTGAGGCTCGAGCTCGACTCGATTAAAATTCGAGCTAGCTCAGCTCGGCTCAATCTAGCTCGAACTAACAAAAAAACGCAAAATTTACTAAACAAAAAGCCCTAAAAATGAATATTTTCATATACTAAGGGCCATATATGCAATTTATTTTAACAAAATGGCTAAATATGCAATTATAAATAGTTAACTCACTTTTTACATTTTCTTTACCTTCTTTTATAGGGGAAATACTCCCTTAGCTTTTATCTTCTGAGCGATGTGGGACAAAAAAATGAAGGATGTAAACCTTATCGAGCTGGCTCACGAGGTCACGAGCCGAGCCGAGCCAGGCCAAGCTCGAGCTCGGCTCGTTTACAAACCGAGCCGAGCCGAGCTGGCTCATTTCCAACCGAGCCAATTTCGAGCCGAGCTTTTTTCGAACATTTTTCGAGCGTGTTTCGAGCGATCTGCGAGCCACGAGTTTTTTGAACACCCCTAACCATTATCACTCTCCCTCACCCACATCTCTCCTCTTCACCCTCGGTGAATACCCACCGATTTTGGCCCTCACCTCTCACTGAACTGAACTCACCGAAGGGGTGGCAATGATTCTCCACGCGACAAACTCCCTGTTAGTAAATATATTGTATATGTATTTATGTACAGTTATAACCTTTTGATTAGGTGATTTAGTTTCCCTATTCAACGTTGTATCTTGTATTATATATTTTCCATTATCAAGGAGAATAGGCAATCATTCACAAAATAATATGGTATAAGAGCAAAATTTGCTCTGAACCCTAGCCGCCAGCCGATACCACACAATCGACCTCAGTCTTCCTCCTCTGCTTCTCCGGCATCGGCCGGACACTTGCAGCTCTCATTTTTTTGTTTTCTCTGTCTTGGTGTTCTCTGCCAGACAGTCTCCTAACTCTACCCTGTTTATGCAGTCACCAATATCCAGCAGAAGGTTCGTGTTCTTGATGGCGTGAAGGTTTCGTATACTTCATGGGTTCGCTTATTTACCTTACATGCTCGCGGCTATAGGGTTCTTGCTCATATTGACCGTACGCCGCCACCCGCAAAAACCGATCCCACCTATGATTCCTGGTTGGAGATTGATTCAACCGTCCTCCGGAGGATCTACAGTACCTTGTCTGATGACTTGCTTAAACAGGTACTTACTGACGACTCCACTGCTCATCAAGCTTGGATTCGTATCGAGAATCAATTTCATAACAATAAAGGTACTCGAATTGCCGCCTTAGAACATGAGTTTGCCAATACGGCGCTCAAAAATCACCCGTCCTTGGAAGCCTATTTTCAGAAACTACGGGAATTAGCTGATCAGTTGAACGATCTGCTCGACACGCCCATTGATAAAAAACGGTTGGTTCTTCAGATGGTCCGTGGACTTCCCGCTGAATTCGATACCATGGGCTCTCTGGTTAACCAATTGCTGCCCCCTTGGCCAGAGGCGTGTGAGATGTTGTTGAACGATCAACGTCGTCGTGCTGCTCGTGACTTAATGGATAGTTCCCCTGTGGTTGCTGCTGCCCAAACAACACCCACAACACCACCCACTTCCGCCCATGCACCCCCACCTCGTGACCCAACCAGGGATGGTTCTCGGGACTCTAGGGGCCGGCCCAATACGTCTCAGAACAGGGGACGCGGCCGTGCTTCTGGCTCTCGGAACCCTCCCAACAACACCCACCCAAACCCGACCAACTACAACCGCTACTCCTCCTACCCCACTGCACCACCGCCCTACCCCTACTGGCCTACTCCACCCTACTAGACACCACCCCCTTGTCCCTACCCAACCACCTCTGCCTGGAACCAACCTTGGGCTCCCTTTGGTCCAATAGTTGTCGCAACCCCCGACCCCTACCCCGGGAGCGGGCGGCCGCGAGATCCAGATTAGTGGTATCGGTGTTTATTAATTCGGAAGTGGAAATTAACATCAGGACCGTAGTTAGGAAATAGTTTATCATAGTTAAAACACCAAATTTTATAAATAATAAATACATGGGAAAAAACCCCAAGTTTCCATTACAATATATTTATAGGGATAAACCCTATTTTATTGAAATAAAACTTCTTTCTTGTTTAGGTAACTTTTATAGCCACTTTTCCAAACCTTCAATACTCTCCAGCTGGCTTCTATTTGGATTTCACATTTTGTTACCTGAAACGCGTTTTAAACAGTTTTATCAGCAAGAAATACTGGCGAGTGCATCCCAGTTTAATGAAAACAAGCTTTTATATCTTTACAGTATTGAGAGCGATTACAATGTTTATATCTACCCAATTACCACCCACGGTACTGTCAATCCTGACTTGTGGTCATGCTACTACTCACAGTGTAGTAACAAGTAATGTATACAAAACGACAACATACCGACAGTAATTGTAGAATACATAGACTCAATCACTGTTAAATATACTTTAAAATAATTGAGGTTTTGTTAAACAGATTGGTAGAAAAAGAGAATGACTCACATTGCTGTTTTAGATAATACTACTGCTTTCTGGTGACTTCCTGGTTATAATCTATTAAAATTAAACAATGCACACGTGTTAGTAAGATAATCCAATTTACATTAGCTATACCCCCGGAGACAGAACTCCAACGACTGAGTCAGGCAGAGCCTCGACATGCGTTACGGAGCTCTAGATCAATGGCAGAGTAACTAATACGTAACCGGGGGTTATAATAATTACAACGAGGCAGAGCTTCGCTTTTTAGGGGTATTATTCCCAAGAGTTTTTAGCTATTAATATTTGAGAGAGGGAAAGAAATTTTGAACGAATGTAAATTGAGCTCGACCACTCCTTATATAGGCTGGATTATGGTGGCTCGTGGCCTGCGACGGCCGCTTCTATATCTCTCACGGCCCGCGAGAGAACTAGGGTAGGCCCTAGCTTAGTCGACTCAACCCCCTAGACCCAACACGTACACGACACATGGCACAATGTGGTCCGGCCTGGTGTCACTTGGTCGCGCCCCGCGACAGACCCAGAGAACTGGGTCGCGGCCCGCGACAGCCTAATATTTTTGTTTTTATTTGATTTTTTTATAAATATAAAGGTATTTTAGGGTTATTTTTGTATACGGGGTGTATTTTAGGATGTATAGGAGTATTCTAATGGTTTTGGGAGAGTTGCTATAACAGTCCCTGCCCCGACTCAACAGCACCCAAATTAGACCCAAACACCATCGGCACACCATCACAGGGTTCGCAAGCACAGGCACACTTCACTGACTTTGATGCCTTAGACCCTACTCAGATTGCACAGGCTTTCCAGGCGGTGTCTCTTGACCCAGAGGATGAGAATTGGGACATGGATACGGGAGCCACATCTCATGTCACACTTGACCAAGGTATGACCTCTACTATGTCTCCTTTTTCTCACATAAAGTCCGTATTGGTTGGTAATGGGAACCGGTTACCGGTTCTTGGATCCGGTAACACTACCCTTCACACTCCAAATAAAACCTTCCACTTAAAAAATGTCCTTTATAACCCTCACTTTATTAAAAACCTTATTTTGGTTAGACAGTTTACCATGACAATTGCGTTTCAGTTGAATTTGACCCTTTTGGATTTTCTGTGAAGGATTACAAGGATGGCACGCCCCTGATCCACCATAATAGCTCGAGTGGTCTCTATTCCTTCACCAAGAATTCACTGGCAACTGCGTTTATCTCCGTCTCTTCCCCCCAGTCTTGGCATGACCGTCTTGGTCACCCGGGTCGTCATGTTATGGATTTTCTTAATTCTCATAAGTTTTTACCTTGTAATAAACTTGATACTTCTTTGGTTTGTCATGCGTGCCAGTTAGCTAAAAATTAAAGACTTCGTTTTGTTGATTCTATCACTCGTACATTTATGCCTTTTTCTATTGTTCATTGTGACTTATGGACTTCACCGGTTGCTTGTACCGCAGGTTACAAGTACTATATGGTGCTTATTGATGATTTCACTCAATACACTTGGGTGTATCCATTGAAATACAAATCGGAAGTGTTTACCAAATTTTCTAACTTTTATGTGTTTGTACAAACTCAATTTAAACTAAAAATCCAACAGTTTCAGTGTGATATGGGGGGGGGAGTTCAATAACCACAAATTCCTTGAGTTCGCTAATACTCACGGAATACAATTTCATTTTTCTTGTCCTCACACGTCCCAACAAAATGGGAAGTAGGAGCGCATGATTAGTCGTCTCAATGACATCATACTCTCCCTTCTTGTTCATGCCTCACTACGGGTATCACTTGATTCATTATCTCATCTGTCCAGAGCTCGAGTAACGACATTGTCTATCAATGCCTGCAGCTCCGCACCAGCTATATTAACTCTGGTAGTATCATTATTCTCCCTCGGGTGGCTATTAACCTCATCAGATCCAGCCATGTAGCTTGATTGCTACATAAATTATTGACAAAGATTTATTCAGGAGTCTATTATGGAATTGCCTTTTATGGAAATTCATTAACCATGGTAACTTAAGCCATATTGGTTAATTTGATTTATTTAAATTTTTATTATATTTTATCCCAGTTATAAACTATTAAGGATATTGAGATGGCACAAAAGGCCTTGTCACTAGGACAATTTTAATTCGTAAGCCATGATTTTATAGAATCAAGGCATTAAGGCTTGAACATAGTTAATTACCTTCTCTTGACAGAGTGTCGTAGACTACTACTGTCTTCTTTGTCTCAGAGGACAATAATCATGGCCCGCAGGCACTTTATCACAAATGGATGTTTAATATATGATCATCTTAATTGATTATTTGAACCCATGATTCTAGATCATTAGGCTAAATAGGGGGGGGGGTTGGAAATTCCCAATATAAAGATGACAAGTGTGATTTTATCGTATCACTGTTGTCAGGAGTGTTAACATGTTTTTAGATGTTAACAAAGATCTGGATCTCTTTTAAACAGGTTTTACCATCATAGCTAGGTCTTTAATGACATTCAAGCTAGGTTATACCCTTTAAGATTCTTTTTTTCTTTTTAATATATATACTGGTAGATCAATTACGAAAAGGAATGATATTTTGATTTATTTCATATATTATATTCATATATAATGATAAAATGAAATTTAGATAAAACATTCCAATGATTTTAAAAGAAGTACAGAATTGCCCTAAACGGGACTTGAAAGAAAATAATGTTGTCCACGAAGGGACTAAAAGATAAATATGTCCTTATAAGGACTACTAAGTAAAAGATCTTCAGCAAAAGAAGTTTCTTCTTCACTTTATTTCTGAATGTTTTCTCCTTGGTTCTCTGTGTGAGGTATGAATACTGAAGGTTTTTGTGGGTAATCCAAATCTTCTATATTAGGAATCTTTGCAAACGTGAAATCCAAGGATTCTATGGTTAATGAATAATACGAATCACGAATAAGGTCAGGACAGGTATAATCCAAGTTTGGGATTCCAAGACTTGGAGGTAAGAAATATGAGTCCTTTGGGTCCATAGGTATTTATCTTTGGAGTGGGAGCTTCAGGGACAGCTGGTATGAACTCCTCCGATGTTGGCTTCTCATTTGAAGTTTCAAAAGTCTTGGGTACAGAATTTGAAATATGGTTAATGGGTTCAAAAGGTCCTTTCTCCATACTGCTCGTATGCTAATTCGAGCCGTAGTACGAAGCTTTACATTCTTAAACTTCGGATTTGGAGAGCATCCACCAATGGCAGCTTTGCTCGGCGACACGATCCTCAGATGCATAAATATCGAAAACAATGTATACAGATAACAGGGATGAGATCATTCCTAGTTCATGTCTAGACTCGAAAGTTTAAGGATTGTGCTACTGTGTCATTGAGATTAAACACAAAAGGCTAGTGTTTAAATCACTCAATGTTGGCTCTGATACCAACCTGTCACACCCCGATATTTCCACGTATTACCGGTGGGCCCGGTGGGGAGTATCGTGACGTAGTTGATATCATCATAGTCAAATATTCACAGTTCAATTCACAGCGAAAGTCTAAAGTAATAATAATACAAACCGATTCGAAAGTATAATAAAGTATTACACAACGGTTGTATATGGATCCACAAGCGGATCTTAAAACAGAAAAATAAACATTGTTCAACAGACTTTAGACGTTTAGAACATGCAAGATTCCTTATTAACGCCCTGATCTCCCAGCCAATTACGTACAATACTTGTCACTTAATCTTTTTGGAAAATACGTCAGTTTACACTGGTAAATACAATTAACTGACTCTTTTGAAAACATTTATGAAAATTGATTTAAATGCACAAGGCACAAATATCCTTTTTATAACTTGGGACAATTATATAAAAATAATCTTGTATACAGATTTACATGTTCGTTATACATTCAGGGCCCGATATTAGTAACCGAGTCAAGATTAACAAACACACCACAAGTATAGGCCCACAAGAGGGTGAGATACCGTCTCCCTTATGCAACTGTCAGGTGTATGCCTACACCCCGTGCCTAAGACGTGGCCATTTCTTAATAATGATGCCAAGGATATCCGGGACATGGTCATTAACCCCCAAAGGCTTTTATTTCAAACAAGACAGATTAAAACGGGTTACCTCAATAATTTAATCACAATCTGATTAAACATTCAATACCCGGCCAAGCGGTATTATTATAATACCGTATCCCAAGCCCGTATAGGGAAAATAAGTTAAAAGTATTTACCTGAGCTAAAATGTAATTTTATTCTCAGCCGTATATTCAAATCAGCAAGCACAAGTACCTCTACCGGGGCTCTCAATCTGGAACGAAGGTTTTATTTACCTATTAGATTCCTAACGGGTCTTATTTAAGTTTAAACTTAGACCGGTTAGTTTTAAGGAAAGGTTTACGGTTCAAAATGCAAGATTAGGCGAAGACCGGATTAGAGTGTGATTTAGACCCGACAAGTATGGAGACTTGTATCATATGGGTAAACTAAACACATTCTGAATTTTGAAGTGAAAATGATAAGGTTTGACCCGTTTCGGCTAATTCATGTAAATTAGTTACAAAAACCGTATCGAACGCGTAAAATGCATAACGGGTAACCAAATGAGTCATGAACATGTTTCACAAGTTGATATGCTTTAAATATATTGTGATATCAGTAGGATACCTTCCATTATGCCCAAAACGAATTTAAAATCAAATTAAGCCCTGTAGGGGTATTTTGGTCATTTTAAAGATTATAAAAGAGGTCAAATGACAATCTGAGGTTCTGGTCTAAAATGATCAGTAAAAATATTTATTTTAGTAGGTTATATCAGTAAAATATCATATGTGTGAAATTTATCATTCATGGCCAAACTATGCACCATAGGGGCATTTTGGTCATTTCACATAAGCTTTAAAGGCCAAATTTGGAAAATCTGAGTTCAAAACTTTTTCTTACTGTTAAAGTATAAAAATTTATTCATAACATTAGTGGGTAACAAGCTTTAGGTGCCTAATATGGTTTTAAACCATACTATGCGCCTAAATCGCATAAAAGTCGGTATTTGACGATTTTCGGGTTGATTAAGGAAATCTGAGATTATAATCAGCCTTTACTGTTTAAAATAACTTATTTAATATATAAAATCAGTAGAAAAAGGTTTGATATGTAAAGGATGTGTAAAACTCATTTTATTAGCGAAAAGGGCATTATCGTCAATTACCGAGTCTATGCGAGAACCCTATGTTATGATCAGTTTAAAAATACATAAAAATCTCCAAAAATCCCAAAATATTATATTATATCAGTGGCTAAAAGTTTTGGTGTTAAAATTTGAGTTTAAATAGGTTTTATGCTGAAATTGCCGTTTAATTAATAAAAAGGCTTTAATTTACGATATTGAGCATAACTCCCATTTTAGACCACGAACTGATGTGAAATTTTAAGGACATGTTTATAAATCAGTAACAAAGGTCTTTTTCTTCTCACATTTTCAAAAATCTCATCTTAATATCAAAAGGACATAATGGTCAACTTTAAGCATATAACGGAAACATACAATGATCTAGGATTTCTATGGAACCATGTTGTATAACCTTGGAAGGTTATACTAACATATAATACGGTCCTAAAGGAATCCTAAGGCATATCTAAACTAAGCTAAATCGGGTCAGAACTGAAAGTCAAAGCAAAAGTCTACTTTTGCGACTTTCGGTTCCGAACCGAGCCTAAACTCAGAATTGTCGGGTTGAACATGCCTAGACATTTTCAATTAATATTTACCAAGTTATTAAAGTGACCAAACTGATTTTATTGCCTTAACATCATTAGTTATGAGTTTTATTTAAAAACCGACTCGTTTGACTTTTATTTTAATTATTTTGACCCGACAATTTACTAAGCAAACGTGGTAATTAGGAGGTGCCCTTTTGAGAGTTTAATACCTACCTAATTACGATCACGTAGCCATGTTCGTTGCGAACAATGGCTCGATCGTTTAAAAGTCAAAGCGTTTATCGCGAACGCTTGACTTTTCGGCTTTAAGAGCCAAACAATTAAACTAAGCACGAAAGAACACTTACAAAGGGTCCAAGCAAGGATGGAATTGACCTAGAATGCTCAGGTATGAAGCATAAAAGCTCCAACTTAGAACAATTCAGATCAAGTGTGAAATGAGAGTAAGAACAAGTGGGTTTATATAGGATTTCAAGAACCGTTAGGATCATTTCTCATAAACCGAGCTTCAATCTTGGCCCTCCACTTGGGCAAATGGTTTTGGAATACAATGGGATGTTAAAAACCATCAAATGGTAGCCCAAGGTATTGAAAATATTACATAAAAGCCCCTGAAATTCGACCAGATTGCTGAAAACAAGAATCTGCCCAGATCAGTCTCTGGCGCCCCGCGAGAGGCCTCTCGCGTCCCGCCAGAGACCAGAATGGCAGATTTGCAGAAATGGTCCCTGCAGTGTAAAAACTTGATTTCTGGCTCGTTTAAGCCCCGTTAACCCCATTTCAAGGCTCTAAAATGAAGTTAAAGTATAGGGAACTTGAAATGTGCTCAAAAATATCTCGGATCTCAGTTCGTTTGGTCGTACAGTTGCGTTATTCGGTTAATTACGACGGAAGTCGTAACGGACGCAAAAACGATCCAAATTAAGCGACGGATGGAATTTTATCATGCCAATCACTAAAATAAAATATTTTAATGATTACATAAATTTTTGGATGTCCGGATATATTCAGAACGTAAGATATGCGCGAAAATGCAAACTTATGCACTTTTTGACGCTTTTAGTCCTTATTGATCAAATAAGTTTATTTTAGCATACCGAGCCCTTCAAAGCCTATTTCTAAGCTATGTAAAAGATATTTAGGGCATGTTTAACTTATGATCATATTCCGGAAGGTTCGATATCATACGAATTGGTATACTTTTGCAGTTTGACGCAATTAGTCCCTCTAATGCGCAAACTTGAGTATATCATCGTTAAATAGCATCTAAGCCTTATCTAATCCATATTAGGCATTCTTGAGAGTATTATTAAACATCACGATTCTTCGGGTTCGTAAAAAGGTCATTCAGAGGTATGATTAAACATATTGACGCTTTTAACCCCGTAAACTTGCAAAGTTGCACGTAACGTCACTTAAAGGCATAAAAACCTTAGACGGTCAATACTTGGCATTCCCGAGAGTATAATCAAATATAATGAAGCTCCCGGTTTGTTAAAAGGTCACTCAGAGGTAAGAATTAACATGTTGACGCTTTTAACCCTTTATCGCGCAAACTTTCAATTAATTACGCAAATGGTTACAGTTGATCAACAAGTGGCTCATTTGTGAATATAAATACCGTAAGAGATTATTCAGAAACTTATTTTAAGTATGTTAACACTTCCAGTCCTTCCACAATCAAAGTTTTTGATTTTTTCACAAAATTAGTCCTTCATAGTCAACGTTTGACTTTATTAGGGTTTATTACACGTGTCAATACATCATTGGACGTGCTTTTACGAGGTGTTACATGCGCATGCTATCCCAATGAGTCCGCCACTCATCCTCACAAACTACACCCCAAATCCTCTTTGTGTGTCTTTTTGGGCTATCCTGCTAATTATCGTGGTTACCGGTGTCTCAAATTCTCTACCGGCAAAACCATTTTCTCTAGACATGCGACCTTTTTCGAAACCATGTTCCCTCTATCCGATTCCCCTGAACCCAAACCGTCTCCATCCTTCTGTGATGACCAGCCCCCTATTTACCCATTCTTCCCTCCCGGTTTTGGACCTCCTTCTCCCGGCCCACCAGGCTTCGGCCCATCTCTATTACATCCCACACCCGAGCCCAACTCCCAGCAGCCCGTTACCCAACCGGCAGCATCCGACTTACCAATTCCTCCCAATTCAGTCCATTCCCAACATCGCCCGAATCTACGACCCAACCCGCCACCTCCACACCGGCCCAACCCACCGACCCACCTCCCAACAACCACCCGACCCATCCCATGACGACACGTAGCCGTGCTGGCATTGTCAAGCCACATGTCCCTCTCAACCTGTCGACCGTCACCCCGTCCATTTCCCCGTTACCAAAATCTCACCTACATGCCCTTAAGGATCCAAACTGGAACGCGGCCATGGCCGCCAAATACGAAGCTTTATTGGAGAATCAAACATGGGACTTAGTGCCGAGACCTACCTCTGCGCCCATAATCCGGTGCATGTGGCTCTACAAACATAAATTTTTAGCATCTGGTCGGTTGGAACGCTATAAGGCCCGACTTGTTGTGAATGGTAAAAGCCAAACGATTGGTATTGACTGTGACGAGACCTTTAGCCCAGTGGTCAAACCGACCATCATTCAGACTGTGTTAAGTCTCACCGTCTCTAAATCCTGGCCCGTTCACCAGCTTGACGTGAAAAACGCCTTCCTTCATGGTCATCTAAATGAAACTGTTTACATGCATCAGCCCCCGGGCTTTATTGATCAGAATAATCCAGGTTTTGTGTGCAGGTTAACGAAGTCACTATATGGTCTGAAACAGGCGCCACGGGCGTGGTATCAACGGTTCTCAAACTTTATTATTAAGTGCAGTTTCAAAAGCAGCGTGTGCGACACTTCTCTTTTTGTGTTTAACAAAGGGAGTCAAAAGGCTTATGTTTCGCTATATGTTGACGACATTATTCTAACGGCCTTTGATTCCACTTTGCTTCAGAATATTATTACTACCCTCAAGGCGGAATTTGCTATGACCGACCTTGGGGCGCTTCATCACTTCCTCGGTATCAAGGTCGAGCACAAGAACGGGGGTCTCATTCTCTCGCAGTCTACTTATGCGAATGACATTTTACACAGGGTAAACATAGTGAATTGCAAACCTTGCACTACACCTGTTGAGGTCGGCTCCAAACTCAGTGCCTCCTCTGGTTCTCCAGTTGTAGATGGCACTATCTACCGTAGTCTCACTGGCGCGTTATAGTATTTGACAATTACTCGTACAGATATCTCGTACGCAGTACAACAGGTTTGCCTCTTTATGCATGATCCACGGGAACCTCATTTTTAGTTCCTCAAGCGCATTCTTCGTTACATCAAAGGAATGCTTGCGTACGGCCTGCACATCAACCCGTCTCGATCCATTTCACTAACCGCTTAATCTGATGCGGATTGGGGCGGGTGCCCAGATTCGAGGCGCTCAACTTCTGGTTACTGTATATACTTGGGGGACAATCTTGTCTCGTGGAGCTCAAAGCGTCAGCAAACAATCGCTTGTTCAAGTGCTGAAGCTGAATATCTTGGCGTCGCGAATGCAGTTGCTAAAGCTAGTTGGATTCGCAACCTTTTACTTGAGCTCGGTTTACCAGTCAAGCAAGCCACCGTAGTTTACTGCGACAACATCTCTGTTGTTTATCTTACACAGAATCCAGTTCAACATCAACGCACTAAACACGTTGAACTTGACATCCATTTTGTCTGTGACAAGGTTCGTATTGGTGAAGTCCGCGTCCTTCACAAAAGGCCTGCCAAAGCAGCTGTTTACACGTTTCAGATCCAGTTTGTGCCTTCGTTCGGCTACGGCTCAAACTGCGGGGGTCTCTTAGTAAATATATTGTATATGTATTTATGTACAGTTATAGCCTTTTGATTAGGTGGTTTAGTTTCCATATTCAACTTTGTATCATGTATTATATATTTTTCATTATCAATGAGAATAGGCAATCATTCAGAAAATAATACTCCCCTCCCCACTCCACTCACCGAACCCACTCCGTCCACCCTTAGTTCGAAACTCCAAACACATTTAGTTAGACGGTTCATCTTTGAGTCAACATGCTCTTCATGAGTTGACCTGTTATTAAATTATCTTCTATGTCAGTATATATATGCAAAAAATAAAAGCTAAATGAGATAATAAATAGATGTTAAAAATCAGAATTTCGGTTGTTTGAATTTTGAAAGAGTAGTTGCTCTCATTACACTCGCCATTTTCCACACGTTACTCAAAGATATCCCCATCTCCGGTCGTCTTCTGAACTCTTCTCCGTCAACTCTGTTGTCTTAGCTCACGTAACCATAATTTCCATTAAAAAAAAAAAAAAAAGAAAACCCCTCACATCTCTATTCTTATTCTCTCGTGAACCAGAACAACCGATCCACCATTACTCTACCTTGAACATTACCCACCATTAAAATGAGCATGTGTGTACGCATAACCTCCCTCTTTTTCTTCCTCTTCATTATTATTCAGTATGCTTCTTGTCAGTTACCATCTTCTCAATTAACCACCATGAACAACCTTCGTGAACTGCTTCAGGCCAACAATATTATATCCAAATTGAATTCTTTACAAAATTTAACAAACCCATGTTCATGGACAGGGGTTTTATGCAACCCAAACAATTCGTTTATCACCGGGCTTTCCCTCTCGTCTTTCTATCTGTTCACCATCCAAGATGCTTCTTCTTGGTCGTCTCTTGTTTGCGGGATTCAAACGTTAGAAACGCTTGATGTTTCCAACAATCAGCTGGCGGTAATCGCGCCTCCTTTGTTGCTGTCTTCCTGTGGTGGTTTGAAGGTTTTGAACTTTAGCTTCAACATGTTGAGTGGTAACATTCCGAGTTTTCAAAGGTCTTTAGAGCGTTTAGATCTTTCTCATAATTCTTTACATGGTGTTATCCCTGATCAGATTACAGAATATCATAATCTTTCCGTTCTTGATCTCAGTTACAATCGTCTCAACGGGTTGATGCCTTCTGGTATTGGTAAACTGTCCAAATTGAAACAGTTAATTCTCTCTCAAAATGCACTCACTGGTGCAATTCCTTCTGAAATTGGCCATCTGTCCAAATTGGAACAGTTGATTCTCTCTGCAAACAACCTCACTGGTGAAATACCGCAATTAATCGCGCAAATCACTACTTTAAAACGTTTTGCTGCAAATTACAACAGTTTTACTGGTGCAATCCCACTGGGAATCACTAGTTATATTAGTCATTTAGACCTGAGTTATAACAAGTTAAGCGGGTCAATCCCAAGTGGACTTCTGTCCCAGCCGAATCTGCTGTCTGTTGATCTATCTTTTAATAAGCTAGAGGGGTCTATACCTGTCAATTTGTCGAAAAGTCTGGTTCGGTTGAGGCTAGGGAGCAATCGGTTAACTGGGGAGATACCGTCATGGTCACTAAGGACTGATGTTCCGTCTTTAACTTATCTAGAAATTGGTTACAACAGTTTAACCGGGATGGTCCCTCGCGAGTTGAGATTATGCAAGAATTTATCGCTTTTGGACTTGTCACATAACAATCTAAGTGGTCATGTTCCTCGTGAGTTGGGTGAACTTAACAAGTTGCAAGTTGTTCAGCTTGATCATAACAGTTTGTCTGGAGAGATCCCAGATGAAATTAGTGGGTTACAGATTCTTAATAAGCTAAATATGAGTTGGAATTCACTGAATGGTTCCATCCCACCATCACTTTCAAAGCTGCAGAAGTTGAATAATCTTGACTTGCAAGTCAACAATCTGACCGGCCCAATTCCCAACTCGTTTGGTACCATGAATTTGCTATTGGAGCTTCAACTCGGGAGGAACAGACTCAGTGGTGTTATAAGGTCTCTGCCCACTAACTTGCAGATTGCTTTAAATCTCAGTAGAAACAACTTTGAAGGGCCGATACCCGCATCTCTATCCAGATTGCAATCACTCGAAATCTTGGATCTTTCAAACAACCGATTCAATGGTAGTATTCCAAATTTCTTGACTCAAATGGGGAGCTTGACACAGATACTACTTTCCAACAATTTGCTTACAGGATCGGTTCCTCGGTTTCGTCCAAATGTTAATGTATCCACTGGGGGGAATATAAATTTGTCATATCCGCCACCAAATCCACCACCAAACCCGTCATATGCGTCTTCAGTATCAATTGTAGATTGGATGAATAAGAACGCAGTGTCTGTGGGAATCGTTGTGTCTTCCACTGCATTGGTTGTTGAAGTTATGGTAGTTGTAGTTGTGGCCGTTATAGTTTTCAGGAAGGTTCATAGGATCAACACATGAAGAGAATATCTAAAATTGGACCTTTATTTATAGAAAATGCAATAGGTGGATTTATGTAGATTTTAATAGCTGTGTATTTTTCTTATATTTTAGGCTTTGTTAAGCTACAAGATCACAAGAGTTATTTGACAGTCCAGATATTGTTAAGCTGAATGTTAGATAAGGTGACTTTACCATTCACCTAATTGGTTGATTAATCAAAACATAGCTTGATTCAATAACCGGAACCAGAACCGAACCGGTTATAGCAATAACCACTTCTAACCCTAAAAACGAGAAGCCGAAACCGATTCCATAATCGGATAACTAAAATACCCGGTTTGTGCGCCTCTAGTCTTCAGCTATAAAAAATATGAGTTTAGATTTTTTTCTTTATCCCAATATATTTTAGCAGCCCAAACTGAGACTTTTTTTTGACACAGTCTTCTCTTAGGCTTGCTCCACTCTCGTTTGGAAACCCTGGACATAATTTGCATAAACGGGCTTGGGCCCTAGGCCTGTCCAAAACTTCCAAAGAAATTTTGAAAAGATTTGCTCAGAAAGAGACCCAAGGTTACTAGTCAGTAGTCCCTTCTATTAACTTTCAATTTTCATAATATAAATTAGCAACATGTTGTTGCATGGTGTTGTTGTACCCAAAGCATTGGGTGGTTTTCAAAAAAAATTTGTGATTTTTTACTTTCAACCCAAAGGTTTTTATTTTTTATATTTTAACCCTTTTAATTTGTTTACTTTTAACCCAAAACTTTTTATCTTTTGTAATTTAACCCAAAACTTTGTTATTTACAACTTTGGTCCCCTCATACGTTTTATCTTTCACAAGTTGTTGGTTTTACGTTTCGTTCTAAAATTTGCGAGTTAATACGTCGTAACATGCGTGTGTGGTTCAACGTTTTTGGTCTATTCTTTTCACATTTGACAGGTATGTCGAAACGTGTCTATTTCCCCCCTTGGCAAGTTCGCCGCAACGGGCGGATCGTACATCGACTTAGTTATTCTTTTCTACATTATTTTACGAGTTAATACATCGCAACGTGCGTGTGTGGTTCAACGTTTTTTGTCTATTTTTTTCACATTTGACAGGTATGTCGCAACGTGTCTATTTCCCCCCTTTGGCAAGTTCGCCGCAATGGGCGGATCCTACATAGACTTAGTTATTCTTTTCTACATTATTTTACGAGTTAACACGGCACAACGTGCGTGTGTGGTTCAGCGTTTTTACGTCTATTTTTTCCATTTAATAAGTTTGTCGCAACGCGTGGGTCCTAAATCGACATAGTTATTTTTTATATGTTATATATTTCAGTCTTATTTCTTCGTATCAACACGCCACAACTTCAGTATTGGTGATCGCTACCAGCAGTGTGGCATTGATGTTATTTGGCATAGTTTAGGCCCCCACCGCAACGCGGGGGTTCTTAATTCTAGTTTAGATGAAACTTGCAATTCTTTCCATCTTTAGTAACTTTCGACTCTCCATTTTGATTTGGTTCTAGTAGACTTCCGATTAATTACATTTCGATCTAATTTTGTGCCGTGGATATAAAAGAAAATTGCTCCCATAACAATTGTTATGATTTTCTGGATTTCAATAACCTCAATTGCGTCACTACGCCAATTGGGTAACATAACTGTGTGTGATTAGGGTTACTGATTCAGTCGCAAACTGAAGATGTCCATACCCCACTTACCGAAATGGTATAAGTGGATAGTATTTTATCTTACTAGCCGGTCTGATACGAGTTTCAAAAATTGGTCCTAACACATGTGTACTATATGTCCGTGGTATACATTAAAGATTTATTTAGTGGTGATTCAAATTTTTTACTATATATTTTTTGTTATTATAGTTTACTATATAGGTATAATTACTTATAAGAAACCAGAAAACTTGTTAAGTTACATCAAAACAGAAGGTAGACGGGCAACAAGCTGCGCCGCCAACCCTTTCTGAATTGCAAACCCCAACCTCCCGAACACAAACCCCTGCCCCCTTGGGGTCGAACAATTGCTGTGGATAACCCGTTGAACCCTCGTCAAGAAGTTGATGGCTTCTGGCGCTAGGGAGCCAAAAGTATCAAAGGCAAAAGGGATAAAGACATGTTGGTTCTCTGCGCAAGCTTTAGCGTGCTTATCCACTTTCTTTGATTCTGCCTTTCTTGCTGCTAGTCCAGCTACAAACCCGTTTTCCCTTAAACCAACCAAAGAGGAAACCCCCGTGAGGTCTACACAAGCATGTTTCCCCCCAGCCCAGCCAAAGACGAGCAGGTCCGCTGGTCGCAGAGTAGATCTCCCTTCCATAGGGTCCGTGAGGAAATTCACAGGGGCCTCTTTCTTAGCAGAAATCCCAGCTCTTCTTAAGATGTCCCCCAAAACATCTCGCACCCAGTCATGCCGATATTTAAACCCAGGGAGCTCTTTACAGTGAACTGCGTGCTCCTCATATTTATCCATACAAGCTTTACGACATATCGGGCAGGTTTCATCTTCTGGGTACATAGGGATCATTAGCCGGTATTTGAGAATGGTTTCATCTTCTGGGTACATAGGGATCATTACTATTGTTACATCTTTTATTAATACTATCATATAAAATAGATTTGTTAGAAATATTAATCATTGATATTTACTAATTCTTTAGAATTAATTAGTTAATTCTATGGATAGCTCTATGATATGATCATATTAAGGTTTTGTTCTCATCCTTTAAAAATTTAGGTTTAGTCACCACTCTTCATAACAAAAGGGCCCTTTCTACTAACAAGTTTGTTAAGTTTCTTCGTGAAAATACTATTGTACCATTTCGTCGGCATCTACCATGCACTCCATCTCCCATCTCTACCCTCAACAACTCAGCAATGCCCCACCCTTTGTACCGCGATCCCATTTTCCGGAAGGCCCCGCAACCAAAAATGAAACCATCAACTCCTTTCTCTACCACTTCAGAAAGAGTCAATAATCTAACTTTCAAGTTTCAATTAAAAAAGGTAGAAGTTTTGTGACCTAATTGACTTCAGAGTGATTAAAAATTCTAATAAAAGAGTACTTCCACTGCATTTTTTGTTATTTTGTTTTTTTAGAGTTAAAATGCCATTTTAGTCCCTGTGGTTTGATGACTTTGGGTCATTTTGTCAGTTTAGTCCAAAGATTTCATTTTTCACCTGTGGGTCCAAAAAGGTTTCACCGTTGTCATTTTAGTCCACTGGGTTAACTTCATCCATTATTTATATTAACGAGAAATGAAATTTAGTCATTTTATATGGCCGAATTGTCATTCTAGTTCACAGAATTACATATAAAATGACCAAATTGCGCTTCTCATTAACAAAAAAAATGGATGAAGTTAACCCAGTAGACTAAAATGGCAATGATGAAACCTTTTTGAACTCGCAGGCGAAAAATGAAACATTTGAACTAAATTGATAAAATGACTCAAACCTATAATTTGCAAAATATTAAAAATCAAAACCGTAATATAAATCTATCATATTAAACATACATTTAATTAATGAGAATTTGTATTCAATCGTGACACCATATATAACAATTGCTATAACTTATAACCAAAATGGTAAAACTTTTCATTACAGATTTACAATATCAATTTATATCGTTGACTCATTTCTTGACTGCCCGATAAACACGGGGGAGCAACAACATCTTCTTCAACACTTTAACCACCACCACCATGCTCAGCCTCTTTCCGCCACCACACGCCACCGCAACCCCACCATAATCCGTCTCCTTCCTCCGCCACTCCGCCATCTCACGACCAAAATCACACGATACAAAACTATCACTCCTTCGTCTAACACAACCAATCTCTTCCTCATAATTCAAATCCTCCCAAATCACATCCATGTTTTCACTTTCATCGTCACCGCCTTTTTTTCTTATATACGATAACAAGTTTATCGTCTTTCGATCATATGTGGTCCGGTCACATTCTTCTTCATGTTCTTGTTTTGTGAGTTGGGTTTGTTGAAGGTTATACAAAGAGTATGAAGAAGAACGCCATAGCCGAGGGGACCCGATGAACCGCGGTGGAGAGGATGTGGTGGTGGGGAAGCTGAATTCATCGGATTCTTCTTGTTCTCCGACCATGAGTGTCACTTGTTGTATGTGACCATTTTGTTTGGTGAGAAAGTTTAGTTTTTTTATTTATAAGATGGTTTGTGATACATTTAGTTCAACTGCTATGACCATTTATGTTCTCCTTTTAGTCTGATAAGTTGTGGTGGGCCCATGAAAGTTACATAACATTATTTTTAGTGGAAAATAGTTTTATTAAGAAACAAGATTTATATCATAAAAAAATACTTACGTGTGTTTTGTATGAAAAAAGTCATATCATCTAATATCATAAAAAAATACTTACGTGTATTTTGTATGAAAAAGTCATATATATTTAACATAGTTAACGAATCAAATCAAGTAACGTTACAATGTTCAAAAGTATTGGTGTGATTAATAGAGAAAAAAAATATTAATACAAATCCCTTGACTAAGGAAAATTTACCGGCTTAGATGACGTTTGAAATTCAATATCTATTTTTTAGAAGTGAGTTAATTTGTTTATTTTGATGAATTTTTTGATAGGTGGCTACATTAGACTATGTGTAGTGAGGCTGAAGATTAAGCCCCTTTTTTAGACATTATGTGACATGTGGCATCCCAATCAACAATGAGTATTATGGGGTTTGAAGTTAAAATTGGTGTAGTGATATAATGCCCGTTAACCCTCTATTCAATCATTACCCAATTGTTTATTTTTAATTTCCTTTCTTTTTATATAAAATAAAACAAATAATGTTTCATTAAATAAAAAACTTATATTAACATTAATTAAAACACTAAAAAAATAAAGAGAAAACATTCAAAAGTGCTAAAAATAAAAGCATGCGAATGCTTAAAAAAATAAAGCTCTAAAGTCTATATTTCTCACGAATTTGTTGCCTACGAATTTGTTGCCTACGAATTTGTGCTAGGCGCAAGGCATCTCCTTAGAGATGCTCAATTGGTTTAGAGAAATACTTAATGTTTCTCTCCATTTGCCTCGCTTCTTGGATCGTGACTAACTTTTTATTTTTGGCGTTTCTTTCTCGCAGTGTTTCTAAACACCTATGTCCAAGGTCTCGTATATCTTGAAGTCGTCGGTTCATCTCCAGCTTGAAATCTTCTTTCATTTCGGTACCCGCCAAAGACGACTCCGCCCTTCTCCCCTTTCCACCACTTCTTCTACCGGGCGGTTGGGGTTACTTATATAGGTGGCAAAGGTAAATAATAAAAATGGAAAATATTTTCTTTAATTACTGTTGTACAACGGTCCTTTTTTGAAACCCATAAAACTTAAGGTGTTTTCACAATCACGCCATGAGGAAAAACCCCAAGAACACGCCAGGGGAGGGGGATTTGGGGTGATTTTAGCGTAAAGTGGCAAAGATCACGCCACTTCACACACCACTACACACGATCTTACTTTAAAAAAAAATATTTCTTGACTTTCCTTACTAAGTGTAGACATGTTATTAATTTTGCAATTTGAATATTCTCTATTCAAACTTTACCAATAAATCAATAATCATCTTGTAATTGATAAGTCGTTATCATGTTTTCATACTGAAGAATTTTTTGCTAAATTATTCAAACATGTTAATTGCATTTTCACTCACCTGTAAAGCTTCTTCTCATTTGCTAGTAGTTGTAAAGACTTTATTCATTTTTTTTATTTTGATTGGCGTACTTTCACATTTAGATGGCTAAGGCCAACCATAGCAGGGCTTGATATCACGCCAAAAGCGAGCATTGTGCCCCCATAGCGCCGCCAACACCATTACGGCGGGCGCTATGGGGAGGTTTTTCTTCTCCGGCGCTATATCCTTCGCGGCGTGATGTTCTCCAACACAAATCCCCCCACTCACACACATATATATACATACATATGTATGTATATTGAAAGGCTTTATATAACCCCCTACCACTACACCCTATTTTGATATAACGCCCCATAAAGCACATCTCTTACGCATTTCGCCATGTGTCGTATAACGCCCTCAAATGGACTTTATGACTACACAAGTTCTAACGAGTGAAGTTGAATTTTGCAATATACATAAAGACACATAATTTTTAGTGATTTTTCAACATATGCAAGCTATTAATCAACAAATGGTCAACAAAAGAAGTACCTTTAGGTAAGTGTTTGCATCATCTCACTAACATCCACTGAAGGTAACTTATTTACCAAGTGGCAACCTAGAAATATTAACTGATTGTCTGATAAACATTCATTTGGTTAACAATTCATAATACTGACTAGCGTGTGGTCGTTATTAAACCGCAGTTGAACTTCATACTCATTTGTTAAACTTTTACAAAAATGAATTTACAATGAGTTTGTGTACGTGTACAAATTAAATCATTGATATTTTTTATTTTTAAATTATATTGCCGGCCCATTTCATGTTTTTAAAATTAAAATTATTTCACTAAAATGCTAAAACAATAAATTACAAATGGCTGGTAAATAGGAAACAAGGTGTGCCATAATCCCCTTTTAAATATATGATTGAATTTTTATTCTTGAACGAAATAATAACTTTGTTATCAGTAGGATTTTACTTCTATTGCACTTTTATAACACATGTACGTTTTTCTATAGCAAAATATATACACTAGTCAAGAAAATAATAAATAAGATAAATGGTAAACCAATTTGTTTTTGAGCCTTTAGTCAAATTTGGGTATCAAAAGTTGTCGATAAATTAATTTGTTGTTTGACTCGATCCGGCGATATATTAATTTGTTGTTTGACTCGGTCCGAGTTTATTTGTAGAAGCAAAAATGAAGTGTCATCTTAATTGCTAAGACTTTTAACGTGTGCCACAAGTGAGTGCTTGTGTCCAATGGCATCCCAAATAATGTAAACAATTAAAATCTTCAAAATTGGGTATATTTTATGTTAAAAATGCATTTTATTAGATTAGGGGGTGTGGTTTAACGCCGTCCCGCAACCTCACCTTTTTCGCGCCCCGGGGCGCTATGGGCCACACTGCGGCGGTTTGGGGGGGGGGGGGGGTATGGCCCTTCCGCCAGCATGTTAACGAGCGTTAAAGGTGTGTGCGGTGGGGCCCATCTCTTTTCAACCAATAATTTTTTTAATTATGGTTAATAGGGGACTTTAAACCATTTCATGCAAGTTAAAGGGAGGGACTTTAAAGCCCTCCAAATGATGTGGTGCCTAGGTGGATCTGACGTTGCGTGATAAAGCCTATAGGGGCTTTATACCACACCCTCCAGTCTTATATTACCCGTATTTCTAACTTTTATTTTCACTTTATGCTTATACTAGGTTATAACCTCGTGTATTACACGGGTTAAGTAAATAAAATATCAAATAGTTAATAACGAAGATTTAACAATTATAAAACGATATTTTAACACACTTTTCTGTTATCCGAACAAAATTTTGTTTTATGTATGATCAAAACTTGTGATGTTTGTCAAGTTTATAAATATGAAGGCATTTGAACCATCGATTAGAAGATAAACTATATCATCGACTTTCTCACGACGTGAACCCAAGTTTTATTTAAATAACAGTGGTCTTAATTTATTGGTTCTAAAAATATTGTTGAAATGTTTAGATTAGGCATATAGCAATTAGCTAATTAGATAAACTTATAGCTACAAAATAATATTTAAATTAATTAGATAAATATAAATTATCGGTAATTATTAAGTTATATAACTTTAAAATTCAAATATATGGACTTGAGTTGCATCTTATTAAAATGATGGTTGTTTTTAGATAAATTTATTAGTATGATAAATGTAGTTATTATAAGATACGACAAGAATACGTAAAAAAGTTATAAGTTTGTTGTATAGAGAGAAAAATGTAAGTAATTATCCATAATTATGTTAAAGTTAGAGATTTAAGTGTTATAAGATGGAGGGCTAAAATATAATTATTGTTTAAAAGACTAAATTAAAAGGAAAAATGTTTTTATTTTTTTGGTATTTTAAAATACACCTTCATGCATTATAATATAGTATAGATAAAATATATAAATCTAATAATGCAGATGCCGGTTGGAAATCGAATAAAATAAAAAAATCCGATTGGTGGATGGAATGAATAATGATTTTTTTAAAAACAAATTTGGACCACTAACGAACCACAGGAGTATCATCATTGCCACCAGCGGTACAACCCGATCATACATATCTCCACTAGGCATAATGCCTATACACCAATTCAGAAGAAAACCCAATAAATATGCGGAAAACCTTCTTGTGGGAATCAAACCTAGACCTATTGGTTCCAAAATCGTATTCCACCCTTAAGATACCACTAGACTATAAAGTCATAGCCGAATAATGATTTTGGTTATCATAAAAAACAATGAAATAAACTAATAAAATTTTGAATGATTCTGTTTATAATGATTGGAAAAGGGTTGTGAAAGACTATAAACTAAAGTTGAAGATGAGGTTCTTGCCATCACTTTCATGTTAGTGAGACGTAGGAGGCATCGTCAGCCACATTTGACGCCGGATTCATCGGTGAGTAGAATTTGATATTTTCACTCTCTTATGACTGATTTTAAGTTAAGTTAGATACAAAGAATTATATTTATCATATATATAGGATGAGAAAGGTTAACATACAAAAAGGCTTATCGTACATTAACGTAGGCGACGCGCGTAACCGTTGGATCAATACCCTAATCACGCATAAGACACAAAAATAACACATGGGAACATTTTTTGGTGATAATTACGCATGGGATGATAATCACGCATGGAAAAGTATAATAACGCACGTTATAAAGGTTAAAAAAAAATCACGCACGTTATCATGTTTGTCGCGTACGTTAATGTAGGTTAAGCCTTTTTGTACATTATACTTTCTCTATATAGGATAGGGATCATGAGTGAACAAACTCCTTAGTTGTGACTTGTGAACTAACCTCAACTATTGGTTTCAATTATTGATAAAAAGGGTAAGATTGTAATTAAATAATTTTTTTTTTTAAATTCCTTTCCATAAACTAGTTGCTATTACAATTCCTATTTCCCTGCATATCTTACGTGATCTTTTTTAATTTTATTCAAATCATATTCAAACCCTGCTACTTCTTTGAATCATGGCATGATCGAATCATGGAAGATGATCATAGTAGCGGCTTCAACGGACAAGACCTAACTACCGGCGATGAGATAATCTGCCGACGACGAAGGGAGAACCCTCCCGACGACGAGAGCAACTGTCGGCGACGGTGGCAGCTGCCGGCGTTGATTAAGGTTCGCCAGATTCCGCATTCAATACCCAGCCACCAAGGTAAACTAATATCATTTGATGTCGTTCCTAATACCGGAATCTTTAATCTAGGGCTTGTAATTAATGTCTGTAATTTTTTTTTCATCTACTGGTGTATTAGGGTGCTGATTTACGTTTTTTAGGGTTTATGTTTTGCAAAAATTTGTATCGATCATGTTGACGTTGAGTTTACATGTTCCGTCGAGACCGAAAGGGGATTAGGGTTTAGTTCCATGATTGAGATGAGTATACACATGTGTATTTTCAGTGATTGATATGGTTTTTGTAAAAATGTTAATTTACTCTGACTTTTGGCGATGCTATGATGTTTGGTTGGTTTACACATGTGTACAGACATTTAAAAATGCTAATAAAAAAAACAGAGCATAACTGGTGTACACATGCGTATAGACATTTAAAATGCAGAGCATAACTGGTGTACACATGTGTAGAGACATTTATAATGGCTAATGGAAAAACACAGCATAACCAGTGTACACATGTGTATAGACATTTATAATGGCTAATGAAAAACCAGAGCAGGTATCAATCAAAATGCGATTTGATTTGCGGGATATTGTAGGTATCAATCAAAGTTTTAATTTTTTTTCCTCATTTCTTTTATACGAATGTGTATAATTATGATATTGTCCCCTATTTGTTGATTTAAAAGTTAGGGTTATAGTTGATTGTTCATAAAATAGCTTTTCTTCTTTATTAAATTTCTTTTTAGTTGGTAGATGTATATTTTATATGTGGGTTTGTGCTTGATTTATGTTTTAGTTAGGTTGCGTCTATTAGTCAAGAATAATGTGTTCTTAAACCTTTTTGTGTTGTTTAAAGCAGTGTATAAAGAAATCTAGTTTGTGTTATTGTGGCATTCGATTATACTCTGTTGTTGAACTTGGTTGTACATACGCAATGATTATAGAATATGTTAGTTTACACATATGCATTAGCACTAGGTTTGTTTTCAGACTCAAGCACATTACAGGTATAAATACTGAAGCACACAAGTTGATGGGTCATGCTATCGGCGAGATAAAAGACCTTCGCTTTCAGACTCCAAGGCCTCAAAGTCAAGTGATTTACCAGACTTGAATAAGAAACACCAGCCGCAACAGTCAAGTGAACTCAACGTGAATCTTGACGTGAAACGACCAGTTTCCACTGTAGAAGCCGCCTGGACGTGTTTGGGAACTTCAAACAGAGAACTAGCACAACTAGCAGGCTTAGTTTTAGAACAACTAGCAGGCTTACTATGATCTCGATTATACGTGGAACAATAACTGATGCTGGATAGTTTCTATAGATTACATTTTTTATATATTGCCAGCATATTTTTTTATTGGACACACTGATGTATATTGATTACATTTATAGATATAGTCATGCTTTTTAATCTTTTCAGCTGGGTGTACACATCGATAAACTTGTGTATATTCATTGTTACACTAGTGTGCATACACAAGTATACTGTTGTATACTCATTCATTCACTTGTGTATTAAAAAACTTACACTAGTGTACATAATAATTTTTACATTTATAATACATTGCACATAGTGTCACCAATATCTAGCCAAACCCAAGATAAAATTAAAGCATCGGAAAAAAAACGGTTTATGTCATCAAAAAAAAAAAAAACACAACCACAAACCAACATTATATAACAACCAAAACCACTGTCTTAAACATATTATTTGTCTACATCAACATCAATATTGACAATGTGTCACTTGCAACCACATCAACATTGATAATACTTTTCCTCTTTTGAGTTTTGTATTCTTCCACATCCACAGCTGGTTTCTCCTGGTTAAGAAGCATAGCCTGACCTTCTTCCACTATAGATGCATCCACTTCAGCAGCATACAAGATCTTCTTTATGGCATCTACTACCTGCACAAGAGAAAATATACGAATTACATACATAAAGTCACATAAACAAAAAATCACATTACAAATAAGTTGAAATATATCAAGGAGAAAACCATACGGGCAAGTATGACATGCTAGGAGTCTGGCACAGGATTTCTATGCCCCTCAATTTTGCAAAGTAGAAATCTCTCTTTCTCAAGACTGTCCATAGTTAGCTTCAACTCACTGATCTGCATAACAATCGAAGTTAATTCATTAATTAAACACACCCGTGTATCGGCTGCTTAAACACATGTGTACATAGTGTCCAACCCAGGTTTGCAGAAAAATAAAAAAATACCATGTACATATGTGTACAACCAGTGTACACATATGTGTATATCGTCGTGTACACATGTGTACATCACATAAAAACAGAGTAAGATCCAATATCTTGTAAAACCAACCCTATCCTTCAAAAAAAAAAAATAGAGCAACATCGAATAAAAACAAAGCAAAATCTACTTATTTGTTAAATCAACATTATAAAAGAAATTTGTGATTAAGAAACATTTAGAACAACTTTTACACCACATTATTAATACATCTTCAGAACCCAGAATATTAATAAACAAAAAACACACTGTACATATGTGTACAATCTTCATAATATTTACCCCCTTAAAAATCAACTCAAGCAATTGTAATACACATGTGTACACCCGCCTCAAACAAGAAACAAAACCCTAACCCTCTATTGATTTCGTTGGCGAATACCCATTCAACATCAAACCGATCCAAACATTTTTTCCTAAAAATTGAACTCCAAACAACTTAAATTAGAACCCTAATTCTCTAGTAGATCAGGAAAACAAAAAAAAATTACTAATTTCCAGTTCAATCCCTATTCTGACGAGTCGACCAACGAAGAAGTCTAATCAAACAAACTCGAGGGTTACATCGGTGTACCTTGGTTGCTCGCCGTTCCGACGAAGATGATGATGACGGAAAAGAGTGTTCTTCTGTCCTCTGTCTTTTTTGATTAGATGTGTATTCCGGCGATTTGTTGGATTCCGGTGAATAAAATCACCGATATTGAGCATACTTTTCTGTATCGATGCTGGAAGGATTGAATCGCCGGTGGAATTAAGAGGGTAGAGAATATAGATATGTTTATTATTTAGGAGATTAATATGATCTCCTAAAAACAGAAAGATGCTATGATTAGGGAACAAAAAATTACAATAATATCCCTTGTGCAAATTTTTATTAATAAATATGCTATAATATTTAAAAAAATGCCATTACTCTTAGATCAAAGGTCAAGATTTGTTCATTTTGTTCACAAATGAACCATTGTTCACTCTAGAACCCTACCCTATATATATATAGGACAAAGTCCATTTCAGGCAAATCACCTAACTACTAGCTCGTTACCCCTTTAGGAATAGAAGTAAATTTAGCCTAACTAATTGCCCGTAAATTGTGCTAAGTTTCCATATTCTTCATAACGTCTATTCTTGGTTATGCATGTGCGAAATCAGCGTGACAGATTCCTTGATAACGTTGCTAAGACCAGATCCAACTCGTAATTCCTGCAAAATATTAAATTCAAAGAGAGTAATCGTTAGTATGAGGATCCTTAGGATGATCCATGATCCTGATCCTGAAGCTCTTCTGAGGATCACTATCTGCCAAAGAAACAAGGATCACTTGTTAGGATATTATGTAAGGATCATAGGTCATTAAAATCCTGCCCTAACAATTGCCCCCAAAATATAAGGAGTAATTATGTAATATTAACGAGTTATATTTTGCCAAATCTTATCTATAACTAACTCAACGGATATATAGCCGTTAAGAATGAACTATCCGTTGCGATCTGATGTCATGGAGATGACAGCCCTGCACAAATCATCATTATAAATAGAAATAGGGATAGGATCGTTTGCATTTAAATTCAAGAACTCTTCCCTTTATAATCGCGACCAGAGGATTGAACAGGTATTCCCCTTTATCTTCTCTCTTGCTTGCTCTGTTTTTCTTTCTCTTTCCATCCTTCTGTAAAAAATGTTGCTCCGGAACTCTCCTAGCAAGGATCCTAAGAAGGACAGTCCCTTGAAGGGTCAAGGGATCATCAAGGATTCTCCCACCGAGAGGTGTTGTTTTACTAATCCTCAAATTGACAAGATCCGTCATTGTTTTCCGGCGAACACCCTCTTTAAATCTTTTAACCCTACCGCTCTGAGCGATTGTATTTCTGAGACTTGGGTAGCTTTCCCGGTCACTCCTTTTATGATAGGATACTCGTATCCTTTCCCTCAGTTCACCGAATCCTTTTTCTCCCTCACCGGCATCTGCTATATCCAGGCTATGCCGATGATCTGGAGGGTTTTATACACCCTTGAAAGGATCATCGAACAAGAAGGAATTGATCTGGGTATGGCGGAGCTGGCTGAGATGTATGATCTCACAACTTTTGGATCCCACCGATACTTGTTCAAACGAAAGGCTGGAGAAGAGCACCCTGTTCTCAAAGTTACCAAAAATGACATGAACTGGAAGCGGCGGTTCTTTTTTGTGAGGAGAGATACCATCCCTGATGGGAAGGATTTGCCCAAGAAGTGGGCTACTCATGGTAGGATAGAGGATCCTGGAAGGATCACCATAGAACTTATTCCTTAGCATAAGGATCACTGACTTTTTTCTGTTTCCTTATTGTGCAGCTATATCCATTTCTCATCTTAGGTTAACTCCTGCTGCAAAAGAGAGACTCCTGGCCTTTAAGAAGCTTGATCCTGAAATAAGAACTTTCCAGGTTACTGTTAGGGCTGGATTTTTATTATAGGTGATCCTTACACATGATCCTAACCAGTGATCCTTGTTTCTTTGGCAGACAGTGATCCTCCGCAGGACTTCAGGATCAGGATCATGGGACATTATGGTGATCCTCATACTAACGGCCACTTCCGCTTCATACAATATTGTTTTGCAGGAACATCTAGCAGGATACGCTCTAGGCATCATGATCCAGGGACGCGTCTTCACAATTATGGCAAGAGCTAAATCAGAGATAGACGTTGCACAGGATATGGAAACATGGCTTGATTTATGGGCGGCTATTTAGGCTAGATTGTATCTCATTTCTAAAGGGGTAATGAGCTGAATATTAGTTTAGCTACCTAAAATAGGTCACCTACACACGTATAAATACCACTCTTCCTCATTCGGAAGAACACACACGACGTACAACGCAACTCTCACACACTTAGACACCAAAAGCAATAGTGATCCTTGTACTCAGCTCATTATCATCCAAAGTTGTAAACATTTTGTTCTTATATTGAAGTTTGGTGATCGGTAGTTGCCATCACCCGAGGTTTTTTATGCCGGAGATCATATACTGATCAAGGGCTTTTTCCTCGTATAAATCATTGTGTCTTTGCATCCCTATCACGAAAGTGATCCTTTACTTTTATAATTAACCAAGCATCATTCCCCAATTACATAAAGTTTGGTTACATTATCCTTGTGTGATTTTTGACCAAAACAGTTTGGCGCCCACCGTGGGGCGATTGGTGCTTCATTCATAAGAAAATCTTTTGTTCGAAATCATTTCAAAGAGTTACATGGCTTCATCATTGAAGAACACGTCCACGGCGATGTCTGCAGTCACCTCATCACAGATCACTTTGCCTCCTCCACCGGCAGGATCTCAGAAAAATACTGAGAAAAGATCAACTCCCACTTTCTCTAAACCTTTATCTTCTTCTGCTATGAATTCTTCTATTCCCAGTACTAGTGATGTATTTGCTTTAATTTTGCAGATGAAGGATCGTATGCAGCGGCAGGATGAGACTAATGACAGGATCCTCAGGGAAATTGGAGACCTCAAAAGACAAAAGAAAGCGGCAGAGGATCATTCCCCACTGATGCCCAAATCCTTGAGCTTCGAGACTCCAATGATCACTTCCCAGCCATCGGGGATCCCGGACGTGCAAATCATAGGGGAGTCAAGAGGATTACATCTCAAGTCGGCAGCAATGACTCAGACATCAGGCTCACATTTTCAGCCAGCAGGATCCTATCCTCAATATATGGGATCCTTCAGGAATTTGGGAGCCTATCCGGAGACACAGCAGTTTCAAGGATCCTACTTTATTCCAGGATCATTCCAGGGCCAAGGATCCTCCTTTGTTCCAGGATCATCCCAGGTTCAAGGATCCTCCTTTGTTCCAGGATCATCCCAGACACCAGGATCCTTCCAGATACCAGGATCCCTAAAAAATCTGCAAACAGGAAGTCTAGATGTCCATCAAGGGGACTTCATTCCAATGCAGACCATTGCTTCCACTGGTCCCTCCGTTGTTCCAGAACCCCAGCAATATGGATTCCCTAACTTGAACCCAATGGGAGGTAACACTTTAAACAATTATCCTACCACTAACCATGGATTCATGCAGGATACAGGTACCAATCATGCTATGGCCAGGGAGTTGCAGAAGCTAAAAGATATGATCTCAAGTGTTCCAGGGGTAGTCAAGCCTATCCCAGAGATTGCGGATGGAAGCCACAAGGTATCCCGTTTTGCACCACCAATTTGTGATGCAGAGGTACCCAAAAGGTTCCATATCCCTACCATGAAGTTGTATGATGGCACAACGGATCCAGAGGAGCATATAGCACAATACAGGGAGAGGATGGAGATCAATCCTATCCCAGAAAAATTGAAGGAAGCATGCCTATGTAAAGGATTTGGATCCACTCTTACTGGATCAGCTCTTAAGTGGCTGCTAAGTCTTCCCCCTTACTCTATTACTTCATTTGCCAATTTAGTTAATTTATTCAATAACCAATTCTCTTGTAGCAGAAAATTTGAAAAATTAACTAGTGATTTGTACAGGATAACTCAAAATCATAATGAATCATTAAGGGATTATATAACTAAATTTAGTAAAGAATCCTTGGACATTCCCAACTTGGATATGGCTACGGCTGTTGAAGCCTTCAAAATGGGACTGCTTAAGGATTCATTATTCTATGATGATCTTGTTATGACACCATGCAGGAATTTAGATGAAGTAAGAACTCGAGCACTCAGGTTTATCCGGCTAGAGGATGACAAGAGGATCCAGGAGAGACAAGTGGGATCCTCAAAACCGGAGAAGCAAGGATCCTCCTTCAAGAACAACAAATTCAAATCCTACCATAGAAATGAGAACAAGAATGTGCATGCTGTTGACCAAGAAGAGGATGATGAAGAATATCCTCCAATCTCAGAATATTGTTTTTCCGTTGATAATCATGAACTAATCCTTGCAATGCAGAATCTAGGTGAAAAAGCTAGATGGCCCAGGAAGAATGATAAACCATCCGGGACTAAAGACAAGTCCAAATGGTGTGCATACCATGAGGATTTCGGGCATCTAACTGAAGATTGCATAGCCTTAAGAAAAGAAATTGGATACCTGCTAAGCATGGGGCATCTAAAAGAATTGTTGGGGAGAAAAAAGCAAAGGACCCAGGATCCTGAAAGGATCCCCGAAAAAGCTCCAGCACCTCCGGCAGATGCACAAGTGATCAACTTTATATCCGGAGGATCAGACATCTGTGGTACATCCTTTTCAGCGGCCAAAAGACATGCAAAAGAATCAAAAATGGATAATGGAGAAAGGCCTATTAGAACCTCAAGTGTCTCAGAAGGGAAGATGATAACATTTGATGAGGATGATCGCATTAACATTCAGGATCCTCACCATGATAGTTTAGTTATCACTCTCTTTATCTCTAACCATTTTGTCCGCAGGATCCTTATTGATGGAGGGAGCTCAGTGAACATTATCCAGCTTGATGTCCTGAAGAAGATGGGAATCCCAGAATCAGACATCACACCGAGATCCTCCGTGCTTGTAGGATTCAGTGGGGAAATGAAGAAAACTCTGGGGGACATCAAACTCCCAATCTACGTGGAAGGATTACATAATTACCAAAAATTTTGTGTTATTGACTGTTTATCTTGTTGCAACGTTATCCTTGGCAGGCCTTGGATACATGACATGAAAGCAGTTCCATCTACCTACCATCAATGTGTGAAGCTCCCTAGCCCATGGGGGATAATCAAGATCGACAGTGATCAGCAAGAGGCTAAGGATTGCTATACCTCATCCATGAAGCCAACCTCGAAGCCAAGGGAGCAATAGCAATTACAGTATCCTCCGAGGAATGTCTTGGAGGCAAGGGAACAAGATGTGGACGAAATCCTCTTGGATCCTAGTGATCCTGAATCAAAAATCTATATCGGATCAGGGATCCTTGGCAAGATGAAAGAAGACATGATATCCTTCCTCAAGAGAAGAAAGTCCACCTTTGCATGGAAGCACGAAGATATGACAGGTATATCTAAGGATATCATAACTCATAAACTCGGCATTGACAGGTCCATCAAACCAATCCATCAAAAAAGGAGGAAGTTTGCACCAGAAAGGAATGCCATTATCCAAGAAGAAGTAGAGAGACTACTTCGAGCAGGTATGATCAGAGAGGTAAAATATCCAAAATGGTTAGCCAATGTGGTTGTTGTCCAAAAGAAAAATGGAAAGTGGAGGGTATGTGTCGATTTCACTGATCTGAATAAGGCATGTCCCAAGGATCCTTTCCCATTACCCCACATTGACTCCATGGTGGACGCAACAGCGGGGCATGAACTGTTGACCTTTATGGATGCATCATCTGGATTCCAACAAATTCAGATGGAACCATCTGACCAAGAGGATACAGCCTTTATGACCCCAACCGGTTTATATTGTTATATTGCCATGCCTTTTGGACTAAGAAATGCAGGTGCAACATATCAAAGGCTGGTAAATATGATGTTCAAAGATCAAATTGGAAGAACTATGGAGGTGTACATAGATGATATGGTGGTCAAGTCAAAGAAAGCTGAGGATCACCTAAGGGACTTGGAAGAAGCATTCGATATCCTTGATAATTACAACATGAAACTTAATCCTTCAAAATGCCATTTTGGTGTTAAGGCAGGAAAGTTCTTAGGATACATGGTAACCCAGAGGGGCATTGAAGCAAGCCCGGAACAAATCAAAGCATTAATAAATATCAAATCTCCTGCCAATGCCAAGGATGTTCAAAGACTGACAGGCAGGATAGCAGCTTTGAACAGGTTCATATCGAAATCCTCAGAAAAATGCAAAGAATTTTACGATATCCTAAGGAAGAATAAGAAGTTTGAATGGACTGAGAAGCATGAGAACGCTTTACAAGCCCTTAAAGAATGTATGTCCTCAGCACCAGCATTAGCAAAACCGGAAAAAGGAGATGTGTTATCCTTATACCTGGCGGTATCCTCAACCGCTGTAAGTGCAGTCCTTGTCAAGGATCATGAAGGTACACAATATCCTATCTACTATGTAAGTAAAAGTTTACTTGATGCCGAATCCAGGTACTCACACCTCGAAAAACTTATTCTTGCATTAATCATGGCATCCACTAAGTTAAGGCATTATTTTGAAATCCATACTATTGTTGTTAAAACTAATTTTCCAATTAAGAATGTTCTCAGGAAACCGGAGATGTCAGGGAGAATGGCTAAGTGGGCAGTGAAGCTTAGTGCCCATGATATAAGATATGAACCAAGAACAGCCATTAAATCTCAAGCACTAGCTGACTTTGTGGCTGATTTCAGTAGTGATCTACAAAAAGAAGCAGAATTGGAGGTCCAGCAGCTGGATGAAACCAAGGATCCTTGGATACTACACACTGACGGATCCTCAAATGTCAAGGGCACAGGGCTCGGGATCCTACTAAAATCGCCACAGGGGGACATAATACCCCACTCCATAGCCTGTGAGTTCCAAGCAACTAACAATGAAGCTGAATATGAAGCCTTAATTGCTGGCTTACAAATTGCTAAGGATATGGGGGTAAAATATCTCGAAGTATATGTAGACTCGTTATTGATCACCAATCACTTTAATGGATCCTATGCTGTTAAAGGTGAAAAACTAACCAAATATTTAGAGATAGTCAAAGAATTGGCACTCTCCTTTGTTTCTTTTAGCTTAACACAGGTACCAAGGGAGGATAACACGGAAGCTGATGCATTGGCCAACCTAGGATCATCCTTAAAAATTCCAGAAGACATAAGTATCCCTATCATCCATATCCTGGCTCCTGCTATTGAAAATCAAGTGGCCATGGAAATAGAAGAGGATACTGCAGTAATCCCTAGTGAAGAAGCTCAATCTTATTCAGGATCATGGATCCCACCAATCATGAAATACTTGCAAAACGGAGAGATTCCAATGGGAGAAAATCCTAGAGCTTTCAGGATCAAGGTATCTCAATTTACAATCTTAAATAATGTGCTATATAAACGATCCCTTGCAGGACCATACTTAAGATGTATTGAGGATCCTGAAATTGAAGAAGTGTTGAGAGACTTCCATGAAGGAGATTGTGGAAACCACACTGGGGGCAGGGCATTATTCTCAAGGATCCTTAGAACAGGATACTACTGGCCAACCATGAAAAGGGATGCTGTAGAGTATGCTAAGAAATGTGATCCTTGCCAAAGGCATAGCAATATCCTCCATCAGCCAGCTGAATTTTTACACCCAATACCATCCTCTTGGCCATTCATGAGATGGGGAATGGATATAGTTGGCAAGCTCCCTAAAGCACCTGGTGGAAAAGTATTTATGCTTGCCATGACTGACTATTTTTCCAAGTGGATAGAAGCTGAAGCCTTCGCTCAAGTCAGAGAAAAGGAAGTCATATCCTTCATTAAAAGAAACATTATAACTAGATTTGGCATTCCCTCTGAAATTGTATGTGATAATGGCTCCCAATTCATTGGAAGCAGAACCACTAACTTTTGTGACAGTTGGGGAATCAAGATGATAACATCAACACCAGTTCATCTACAAGCCAATGGTCAAGCAGAATCATCCAACAAGATCATCATCAACAATCTGAAGAAGAAGCTAGGATCCAAGAAAGGGAAATGGGCAGAGGAGTTACCTTATGTGCTATGGGCTGATAGGACAACTCCCAAGAATGCCACTGGTCAAACACCTTTCTCTTTAGTATTTGGGGCAGAAGCAGTGATCCCAACAGAAATGGTGATCCCAACTGCTAGAACAATTGCTCGTGATCCTGAAGAAAATGCTGCAATCCTAGCTCAGGATTTGGATACTATTGAGGAAATCAGGGATCTAGCTAGAATAAGGATGGCAAGCTACCAACAAAGAATGGCTGGTACCTACAACAAAAATGTCAGGATAAGAAAGTTCCAAGTCGGAGATATGGTGTTGAGAAAAGCATTTCAAAATACAATCAATCCTGCTGACGGGAAGCTAGCACCAAAATGGGAAGGTCCCTACTTGATTGAAGCTGAAGCAGGAAAGGGGGCATACAGGTTGCTAACCATGGAAGGAAACTTGTTACCAAGAGCCTGGAATGCTGTTCACTTAAAGAAATATTTCATGTGAACATGATCCTTCATGCATGTGATCCTTACATTGAAGTATCCTTGAAGGATCCCGGAGATATCAGCGATCCTTACTCTGGTAATATGCTTATCCTAAAACTATTGCATTTTCTTACTTTTTACCTAAGGATAAGGATCATGTATCCTTCATCCTCTACTCACAAACCATTTGAGTTATGATAGTTCAGGTATCTTCAGCAAATCGTCAAAGATCTCCAAAAGCACCACAGATCCTTGGGTCCAACCCCAGTTATCCTTGGGATTATCCCCAGTTTCCGCCAGCAGCGCACGATGATCCTGGTATAGTTCACGTCTTTGGGACCAGTACCCACTTTCGGGGCTGACAACCTCATCGTACTGGCTATATTTAGGATCCTACGTATAATGGTAGACGTACCATACATCCGTTCCTAAGGTTTCTAACGTTTTCACGTTAGCCAAGGTTTTGACATTTTCATGTCACTAAGTTTGGATAGTCGCCAGAAAGGGCCATACTCCAGTTTACATACGATCCTTTGGGCTTGTCCCCAGTTATCCTATGGGCTTGTCCCCAGTGATCCTCTGGGATCATTCTCAGTTATCCTTTGGGCATGACCCCAGTTACTAATTTATTTCTTACATTGGCTTAGTCCCAAGTTGTGCTTCGTTTTTCAGGATTGTCAAAGGTAAAACACATAAGGATCCTTAATCCTTATTATCCATCAAAATCTTATCCACGATTGTCTCGATTGAAGGTTAGGATCCTAACTTGGATCCTCAGGTATGATACTTGACTATTTTGATTATATTCATTATCCTAACCGACCCTTATACTTTGACAACCAAACCTATGATCCTTGAACTAAAATACTTTGAATATTTTCAATATCAGGATATTTGATCTAGGATCATATCCTAAATTTATTAGATATATTTTCAACTCTTGCCACTTTAACAAATATACTACAAAAACAACTAAGAAACAAGAAGATAAGGATAACAACACGAGATACGCCAGAAAAGTTAGAGTTATATTATTAAACAAAAGGATCATTAACCCTTTCAAGAAAGTTGTCAAAATTGCCAACCCACATTTCTACCAGCAAAACGTGGCCCGTCCACATGGGTTGGCAAAGGGTGTCCATTGTCTATGCGGTCTTAGCATTTTGCAGGAAATTAAAAGCAGCAGGATCGCAAAGGCTTCATCCCCCAAACAGAGGATCCCTCCACCTTTTGTAATCCTACCTATTGTTCAAAGGATCCAGGATCCTTAACCCTAAAAACTATTGTTCGAAGATTACAGACCATAATTGTTTCAAACCATCAACAACCACAAAAAACCACTACCAATCCTAAAAAATTGGGCTCCGGCCTAGTCTCGAAATATCCATCATCGCCCAATTATGCAGCCTACACCTTCGCTGCTTCGTCACCACCAGCATCTCCACCTTGATCCTTCTCAGCACCACCACCTTCCAGCATGGGGATCTCCTCAGCCTCATCCTCGTCCTCCAGGTCTGCCAGCCTTGCCTTCCAACCTTCAACGTCCCACGAGCTTTTGTTAAAGGTAGGATCCTGAGCCTCCTCGGCCATCTGAAGTTGTATCTTGTACATAGCAATTGCTGCGGAGACCTTAGCATCTTGGGTGATCTCCTGCTTCTCGTTATCCATATCAATCAACCTCTGAGCAGCCTCAGCCTTCGTAGCCCGGAGTTCCTTCTCAAGATCTGCTATCTTGAGATCCTTTAACACACCCATTTGCTGGAGGTCAGCAATTTGGCTCTCCTGGTCCTCAACATGGCCAAGATAGGTCTCAATCTCGGCAAGTTTCTGTAACAAGAGAAAAAAGACAAGCTTAGGATCAGGTGATCCTCAAAAGAGCAGGATACGCAAGCAGGATATTCGAGACGGATAACCAACAGGGGCAGTGATCCGTACCTCATTCACGTAGTCAAGGAATTGCTGACGGAGGAGGGGAAATCCCTGGAGATCATCTGAAGCCTTCCTCTTCTTCCGTTTGCCTCGGATAGGCGCCTTAGGAGCTGATGCCGAAGGACTGGCAGCAGGAGCCTTCTTCTTTGAAGACGTGACATTGGCAAGATCACTTATCCCAAATTTGGAGGCAGATTTAACAGACCTGGCAGATTTTCCAGCACCTACACAATTCAAAAACAAGATAAGTTCCCTCATTAAATTAAATACTCTTACATAAAACTTACTTTCTATGAGGATACTTACTTGACATTGTGGCTGATGCAGAGGATATTTCTTGAGAATCTTGGATAGTGACTTGGAAGCTTCTAACTTTAGGATCAAGCTTTTTAAAAGCTAGGACTCTTTCTCTTGCAGCAGGGGTTAACTTGAGATGAGCGATGGAAATAGCTGCAAAGGAAAAAAGACATTAGTGATCTTCATCAAATGAGACAGGACTGATAGTGATCCTTCGAGGATCCTCTACCCTACCATGAATGGCCCACTCCTTGGGCAGATCATTCCCATTAGGGAGGGAATCCCTTCTCACGAAGAAGAAACGACGCTTCCAATTTGTGTCATTTTTGGTAACTTTCAAAACAGGATGATCCTCCCCGGCCTTCCTTTTCAACAAATATCGATGAGAACCAAACGTGGTAAGATCATAAAGTGCGGCCAGCTCTGCCATCCCTAAATCAATCCCCTCCTGCTCGATGATCCTCTCGAAGGTATACAAGACCCTCCAGATCATCGGCATAGCTTGGATATAAGATATGCCGGTCAGAGAAAAGAAAGATTGGGTGAAGGCCGGAAAAGGATACGAATATCCTATGATAAATGGAGTTGCAGGAAAGATCACCCAGGTGTCTGAAATAAAATCACTCAACGCAGTGGATGTGAAGGATTTGAAAACGGCATCCGCTAGAAAGCAATGACGAATCCTATCTACATGAGCATCGGTAAAGCAACATCTCTCCGTAGGAGAATCCTTAATGATCCCTTGGCTTTTCAGGGGACTATCCTTCTTGGAATCCTTGTGTGGAGAATTCCGGAGCAACATGTTTGTGACGGAACAGAAACAGAGACGGAGCAGAAAAAACAGAGCAAAGAGAAGGAAGAAGGGAAAGAGAGAAGAAGAGGATACCTGATCAGTCTTCGGTAGCGATTATAAAGGGAAGATATCTCGAATTTAAATGCAGAACGATCCTAACCCTATCTCCTATTTATAATCATGATTTGCAGGGATTGTCACATCTATGACGTAATGATCACAACGGCTAGTCCATGTGTAACGGCTAGTTATTCGGAGTCGCCCGTTGGAGATAAGATCAAAACAAAATATAACTCGTCTATTTTACAATTAACTCCTTATATTTTGGGGGCAATTGTTAGGGCTGGATTTTTATTATAGGTGATCCTTACACATGATCCTAACCAGTGATCCTTGTTTCTTTGGCAGACAGTGATCCTCCGCAGGACTTCAGGATCAGGATCATGGGACATTATGGTGATCCTCATACTAACGGCCACTTCCGCTTCATACAATATTGTTTTGCAGGAACATCTAGCAGGATACGCTCTAGGCATCATGATCCAGGGACGCGTCTTCACAATTATGGCAAGAGCTAAATCAGAGATAGACGTTGCACAGGATATGGAAACATGGCTTGATTTATGGGCGGCTATTTAGGCTAGATTGTATCTCATTTCTAAAGGGGTAATGAGCTGAATATTAGTTTAGCTACCTAAAATAGGTCACCTACACACGTATAAATACCACTCTTCCTCATTCGGAAGAACACACACGACGTACAACGCAACTCTCACACACTTAGACACCAAAAGCAATAGTGATCCTTGTACTCAGCTTATTATCATCCAAAGTTGTAAACATTTTGTTCTTATATTGAAGTTTGGTGATCGGTAGTTGCCATCACCCGAGGTTTTTTATGCCGGAGATCATATACTGATCAAGGGCTTTTTCCTCGTATAAATCATTGTGTCTTTGCATCCCTATCACGAAAGTGATCCTTTACTTTTATAATTAACCAAGCATCATTCCCCAATTACATAAAGTTTGGTTACATTATCCTTGTGTGATTTTTGACCAAAACAGTTACCACCCAGGATTCTCAGGAAGTATCCTCTGCCTCTGCCACAATGTCAAGTAAGTATCCTTATTAAGAAGTAATTCTATGTGGGAATTCGAATTAAGTTAAAATACTTATCTTATTTTGGTTGTGTAGGTGTTGGAAAATCCTCTAAGTCTGCTTCGAAGTTCGGCATTGATGATCTTACTAATGTCAAATCCGCAAGGAAGAAGACTCCTGCTGCTAGCCCAACTGCTTCAGCCCCTAAAGCACCTATCAGGGGAAAAGGAAGCAAGAAGAGAAAGGCCTCTGAGGATTTGCAAGGTCTGCCCCTACTTCGCCAACAGTGTCTGGATTACATCAGCGAGGTAAGGATCACTGTCCTGCTTGTGTATCCTGCTGGTCTAAGGATCACTTGGTTTCTGACATTATTCCTTGTCTTCCTTGTAGAAATTTGCTGAAGTAGAGACATATGTTGGCCATGTTGAGGATCAGGATCGCCAGATTGCTGACCTTCAACAGGTTGGGGTGTTGAAGGATCTCAAGATAGCCGATCTTCAGAAGGAGCTCCAGGCCACCAAGAATGATGCTGCCAAGATGCTGATCAACTTTGACTAGAGAAGCACGAGATCACCCAGGATGCCAAGGTCTCTGTCGCGATAACTATGTACAAGATCCAGCTGCAAATGGCCATGGAAGCTCAGGATCCTGCTTTTGACAAGAGCACCTGGGATGTTGAAGGCTGGAAGGCTAGGCTGGCTGAACTGGAGGATGACGAGGAGGCTGAGGAGATCCCGATGCTTGAGGGTGGAGACGTTGGCAAGGATCAGGGTGGAGAGGCAAGTGGAGCCGGTGGTGATGGTGCAGCGAAGGATTGAGCTACAGGATTGGGCAATGATGGAAATTTTGAGACTTAGCCGGAGCCCAATTTTTTTGTTTGGTGGTTGTGATGTTTTAAAACAATTATGGTCTGTATTTGAACAATAGTTTAGGGTTGAGGATCTAGGATCCTGTGAACAATAGGTAGGATTACATATGGTGAAGGGATCCTCTGTTTGGGGGATGAAGCCATTGTGATCCTGACGCCTTTAATTTCCTGCACTTGCTATGACCGCATGAACAATGGACACCCTTTGCCAACCCATGTGGACGGGCCACGTTTTGCTGGTAGAAACGTGGGTTGGCAATTTTGACAACTTTAAAAAGGGGTTAAATATTTAATGAATAAAACTTTTAACTTTTAACTTATCCTGTGATGTTATCCTTGTATATCTTTTGAACTTTCAATCGTTTTGATTTATACTTGTCTAAGTAAGAAAGGTTAAGCAAATTATGTTTAAGAAATTTAGGATATGATCCAGGATCAAATATCCTATAATCGAGAACTTCCAAAAGGTAGTTAATTTTAAGGATCATAGGTTCAGTTGTCAAAGTGTGAGGGTTAGTCAAAATAATGAATTTCAAAACAGTTAAGGATCATACCTGAGAATCCAAGTTAGGATCTTAACCTTTAACCAGGATAACCATAGGAAGAACTTTAATGGGTAATAAGGATTGAGGATCCTTAATTGTTTATCTTTGAAAACCTGAAAATAGAATATAACTTGGGACTAAGCCAATATCATAGATAAGTTAGTAACTGGGGACATGCCCAAAGGATAACTGGGGACAAGCCCAAAGGATCACTGGGGACAAGCCCGAAGGATAACTGGGGACAAGCCCAAGGATCGTATGTAAACTGGAGTATGACCCTCACTGGCGACTATCCAAACTTAGTGACATGAAAATGCCAAAACCTTAGCTAACGTGAAAACGTTAGAAACCTTAGGAACGGATGTATGGTACGTCTACTATTATACGTAGGATCCTAGGTATAGCCAGTACGATGGAATTATCAGCTCCTAAAGCGAGTACTAGTCCCAAAGACGTGAACTATACCAGGATCATCGTGCGCTACAGGCGAAACTGGGGACAAGCCCAAGGATAACTGGGGACAAGCCCAAATAACTGGGGTTGAACCCAAGGATCTGAGTTGCTTCTGAAGATTGTCGACAATATGCTAAGGATACCTGGACTATCAGAACTCAAAATCTCGTGAGAGAAGGATGAAGGATACATGATCCTTATCCTTAAATAAGAAAATATGTAAATAAGAGTTCAAGCTTAGGACATTACCAGAGTAAGGATCATTGATGCTTCAGGGATCCTTGAAGGATACTTCCAATGTAAGTGTTTTGGTCAAAAATCGCTTAAAGATAATGCAACCAAACTTTATGTAAACGGGGAATGATGCTTGGTATGATGAACAAAGTGAAGGATCACTCAAATGTAAAATGCACAAGTGACACAAGGATTTATACGAGGAAAAAGCCCTTGATCAATGATCTCCGGCATAAAAAACCTCGGGTGATGGAAACTACCGATCACCAAACTTCAATATAACAAATAATGGTTACAACTTTGGATGGTAACGAGCTAGGTACAAGGATCACTGTAGTATCGTATGCTAAAGCGTGTGAGAAATGTGTCGTCTCTTCCAAATGCCGAAGAGTTCCCTTTATACAAGTGTGTGTGGTCGTATTTTTGGTAAATCGCCTAACTACTAGCTCGTTACCCCTTTAGGAATAGAAGTAAATTTAGCCTAATTAATTGCCCTTGAATTGTGCTGAGTTTCCATATTCTCCCTAACGTCCATCTTTGATTATGCATGTGTAAATTTAGCGTGACATATTCCTTGTTTATGTTGCTAAGACTAAGTCCAACTCGTAATTCCTGCAAAACAACATTAAATCCAAAGAGAACAATCGTTAGTATGAGGATCCTTAGGATGATCCATGATCCTGATCCTGGAGCTCCTCTGAGGATCACTATCTGCCAAAGAAACAATGATCACTTGTTAGGATACCAAGTAAGGATCATAGGTCATAAAAATCCAGCCCTAACAATTGCCCCCAAAATATAAGGAGTATTTATGTAATATAAACGAGTTATATTTTGCTGAATCTTATCTCTAACTAACTCAACGGATATATAGCCGTTAAGGTGGAACTATCCGTTATGGTCTGACGTCATGGAGGTGACAGCCCTGCACAATCATGATTATAAATAGAAATAGGGATAGGATCGAATGCATTTAAATTCAAAGCAACTCCCTTTATAACCGTATTCAGAAGATCAACCAGGTATTCTCCTTTTCATCTTCTTCTCTCTTGATCTGTTTTTCTTCTTCTTCTATTCTTCTGTAAAAGATGTTGCTCCGGAACTCCCCCTGCAAGGATCCTAAGAAGAACAGCCCCTTAAAGGGTCAAGGGATCATCAAAGATTCCCCCACCGAGAGGTGTTGCTTCATCGACCCTCAAATCGATAAAATCCGTCGTTGTTTCCCGGCGGAAACCCTTTTCAAGTCTTTTAGTCCTACCGCTCTGAGTGATTTTATCTCTGAGACTTGGGTAGCTTTCCCGGTCACTCCTTTCTTGATAGGATATTCGTATCCTTTTCCTCAATTCACCCAATCTTTTTTCTCCCTTACCGGCATCTGCTATATCTAGGCTATGCCGATGATCTGGAGGGTGTTATACACCCTTGAAAGGATCATTGAGCAAGAGGGGATTGACCTTGGTATGGCGGAGTTGGGTGAGATGTATGATCTTACAACTTTTGGATCCCACCGATACTTGTTCAAACGAAAAGCTGGAGAGGAGCACCCTGTTCTCAAGGTTACCAAAAATGATGTGAACTGGAAGCGGCGGTTCTTTTTTGTAAAGAGAGATACCATCCCTAATGGGGAGGATTTGCCCAAGAAGTGGGCCACCCATGGTAGGATATAGGATCCTGGAAGGATCACCGTAGAACCTGTCCTGTATCATGAGAATCACTGATGTTCTGTTGTTTTCTTGTTGTGCAGCTATCTCTGTTTCACACCTGAAGTTGACTCCTGCTGCAAAAGAGAGACTCCTGGCCTTTAGGAAGCTTGATCCGGAGACAAGAACTTTTCAGGTTGCCATCCAGGATTCTCAAGAAGTATCCTCTACCTCTGTCACAATGTCAAGTAAGTATCCTCATTTGAAAAGTAATTCTATGTAGGATTTTCAAGTTTAATTAGAATACTTATCTTATTTTGGTTGTGTAGGTGCTGGGAAATCCTCTAAGTCTGCTTCAAAGTTTGGCATTGATGATCTTACAAATGTCAAATCCTCAAGGAAGAAGACTCCTGCTGCTAGCCCAACTGCTTCAGCCCCTAAAGCACCTATCAGGGGTAAAGGAAAGAAGAGAAAGGCCTCTGAGGATTTACAAGGTCTGCCCCTGCTCCGCCAACAGTTCCTGGACTACTTCAATGAGGTAAGGATCACTGCCTCTGTTTGTTATCCTGACAGTTTTGAGGATCACTTGTTTCTGATGTTATGCCTTGTTTTCCTTGCAAAAATTTGCTGAGATAGAGACGTATGTTGGCCACGTCGAGGATCAGGACCGCCAGATTGCTGACCTCCAACAAGTTGCTGTGTTGAAGGATCTCAAGATAGCTGATCTTGAGAAGGAGCTCCGAGCCACCAAGGATGATGCTACCAAAATGCTGATCAACTTTGACTACGAGAAGCATGAGATCACCCAAGATGCCAAGGTCTCTGCTGCGATAGCCATGTACAAGATCCAGCTACAAATGGCTACGGAGGCTCAGGATCCTACCTTTGACAGGAGCACATGGGACGTAGAGGGCTGGAAGGCGAGGCTGGCAGAGCTTGATGATGATAAAGAGGCTGAGGAGATCCCGATGCTTGAGGGTGGAGAGGCTGGCAAGGATCATGCTGGAGAGGCAAGCGGAGCTGGTGGTGATGGTGCAACGAAGGATTGAGCTGCAGGATTGGGCGATGAAGGAAACTTCTAGACATAGCCGGAGCCCAATTTTTTTTTGTTTGATGGTTATGATGTTTTAAAACAATTATGGTTTGTATTTGAACAATAGGTTTAGGGTTAAGGATCCAGGATCCTTCAGACAATAGGTAGGATTACACATGGTGGAGGGATCCTCTGTTTGGGGGATGAAGCCATTGTGATCCTGTCGCCTTTTAATTTCCTGCATGCTATGACCGCACAAACAATGGACACCCTTTGCCAACCCATGTGGACGGGCCACGTTTTGCTGGTAGAAACGTGGGTTGGCAATTTTGACAACTTTTGAAAGGGTTAAATAATAAATAAAGCTTTTAACTTTTGACTTATCCTGTGATGTTATCCTTGTATATCTTTTATTCTTTCAATTGTTTTGATTTATACTTGTCTGAGTAAGAAAAGTTAAGCAAACTATGTTTAAGAAATTTAGGATACGATCCAGGATCAGGTATCCTATAGTCGAAAACTTCCAAAAAGTAGATAATTTTAAGGATCATAGGTTTAGTTGTCAAGGTCTAAGGGTTATTTAAATGAATAATGAATGAAATTAAAAATAGTCAAGGATCATACCTGAGGATCCAAGTTAGGATCCTAACCTTTAATCAGGATAACCATAAGTAAAACTTTAATAGATAATAAGGATTAAGGATCCTTAATTGTTTAACTTCGAAAACCTGAAAAATAGGATATAACTTGGGACTAAGCCAATATAAAAGATGAGTTAGTAACTGGGGACATGCCCAAAGGATAACTGGGGACAAGCCCAAAGGATCACTAGGGACAAGCCCGAAGGATAACTGGGGACAAGCCCAAAGGATCACTGGGGACAAGCCCGAAGGATAACTGGGGACAAGCCCAAAGATCGTGTGTAAACTGGAGTATGGCCCTTACTGGCGACTATCCAAACTTAGTGACATGAAAATGCCAAAACCTTAGCTAACGTGAAAACGTTAGAAACCTTAGTGTTTTGGTCAAAAATCACACAAGGATAATGCAACCAAACTCTAAGTAAATGGGGAATGATGCTTGGTTTATTGAAAAAGTAAAGGATCACTTCAGTATGAAGTATGCAAAGACACAATGATTTATATGAGGAAAAAGCCCTTGATCAATGTATGATCTCCGGCATAAAAAACCTCTGGTGATGGCAACTACCGATCACCAACTTCAATATATCAAAATATGGTTACAACTTCGGATGATAATGAGCTGAGTACAAGGATCCCTATCGTAATGTGTGTCTAAGCGTGTGAGAATTGTGTTGTGTGTTCTTCCGAATGGGGAAGAGTGTTATATATACAAGTGTAGGTGACCTATTTTAGGTAAAAAGACTAATAATCAGCTCATTACCCCTTTAGAAATAAAAGTAAATCTAGCCTAAATTGTCGCCCTTGAATCATGCCAAGTTTCCATATCCTTTGCAACGTCCATCTCCGATTAAGCACATGCTATAATTGTAAAGACGCGTCCTTTGATCATGATGCTAAGAGCGGATCCTGCTAGATGTTCCTGCAAAATATCACTTAATTCAATGAAGGTAACTGTTAGCATGAGGATCCTATAATGGTCCATGATCCTGATCCTGAAGTCCTGCTGAGGATCACTATCTGCTAAAGAAACAAGGGTCACTGGTTAGGATCACATGTAAGGATCATATATCATAAAAATCCAGCCCTAACAATTGCCCCCAAAATATAAGGAGTTTATTGTAAATTAACGAGTTATATTTTGCTTTGATCCTATCTGTAACGGGCGACCCGGATAACTAGCCGTTATAACCGGACTAGCCGTTGCAACCTTTACGTCATTGAGGTGACATCCCTGCAAATCATGATTATAAATAGGAGATAGGGTTAGGATCAATCTGCATTTAAATTCAAGATATACTCCCTTTATAATCTCTACCGAAGATCGATCAGGTATTCTCCTCTCTTCCTTCTTCCTTCCTTTACTCTGTTTTTCTGCTCCTCTGTTTTCATTCTGCTGTAAGTATGTTGCTCCGAAATTCTCCTCACAAGGATCACAAGAAGAGCAGTCCCCTAAAAAGCCAAGGGATCATTAAAGACTCTCCTACGGAGAGATGCTGCTTCACCGACGCTCATGTTGATAGGATCCGTCATTGTTTTCCGGCGGATGCTATCTTCAAGTCATTCACTCCCACCGCTCTAAGTGATTTTGTTTCCGACACCTGGGTGGCCTTTCCTGCAACTCCGTTTACCATAGGATATTCGTATCCTTTTCCAGCCTTTACCCAATCCTTCTTTTCCCTGACCGGCATGTCTTATATCCAAGCCATGCCGATGATCTGGAGGGTGTTGTATACCTTCGAAAGGATCATCGAGCAGGAGGGGATTGATTTGGGGATGGCAGAGCTGGCTGAGCTATATGATCTTACCACGTTTGGTTCCTGTCGGTACTTGCTGAAACGGAAAGCCGGGGAGGATCACCCTGTTTTTAAGGTTACCAAAAATGACACAAACTGGAAGCGACGTTTCTTCTTTGTTAGGAGGGATACCATCCCTAACGGGAAGGATCTGCCCAAGGAGTGGGCCACTCATGGTAGGATAAAGGATCCTGGAAGGATCACTATCAGACTTGTCTCTTATGATGAGGATCACTAATGTCTTTTTTGTCTTTTGTGCAGCTATCTCCATTGCTTATCTCAAGTTAACCCCTGCTGCAAGAGAGAGGGTTCTAGCTTTCAAGAAGCTTGATCCTGAAATCAGGAGTTTCCAAATTGCCATTCAAGATTCACAGGAAGTATCCTCCGCATCTGCCACAATGTCAAGTAAGTATCTTCATTAAAAAGTAGTTCTATGTAGGATTTTTAAATTAGTTAAAGTACTTATCTTGTTTTGATTATGTAGGTGCTGGGAAATCTGTCAAGTCTGCCTCCAAGTTCGGTATTGATGAACTCGCCAATGTCAAGCCTTCAAGGAAGAAGACCCCTGCTGCTAGTCCCTCTGCTTCAGCCCCTAAAGCTCCTATCAGGGGTAAGGGAAAGAAGAGAAAGGTTTCTGAGGATCTTCAAGGATTTCCCCTGATCCGCCAGCAGTTTCTTGATTATTTCAACGAGGTTAGGACCACTGCCCCCGTTGGTTATCCTAACGGTTTTGAGGATCACCTGTGTCTGACGTCATATCTTGTTTTTCTTGCAGAAATTTACTAAAATAGAGACTTATGTTAACCACGTTGAAGATCAAGATCGCCAAATTGCCGACCTCCAACAGATGGGTGTGCTGAAGGATCTCAAGATAGCTGATCTTGAGAAGGAGCTCCGGGCTACCAAGGATGAAGCTGTCAAAGCACTGATCAAGTTTGACTACGAGAAGCATGATATCACCCAGGATGCTAAGGTCTCTGCTGCGATAACCATGTATAAGATCCAGCTGCAGATGGCTGCGGAGGCTCAGGATCCTTCCTTTGACAAAGGCACATGGGACGTGGAAGGTTGGAAGGCAAGGCTGGCAGAGTTGGAGGATGATGATGATGCTGAGGATATCCCAATGCTGGAGGGTGGTGATGCTGGCAAGGATCAGGGTGGAGAAGCTAGTGGAGCCGGTGGTGATGGAGCAGCGAAGGTTTGAGCTGCAGGATTGGGCAATGATGGATATTTCGAGACTAGGCCGGAGCCCAATTTTTTTAAGTTTGGTAGTGGTTTGTTTGTGGTTGTTGGTGTTTTCAAACAATGATGGTCTGTACTTAAACAATAGTTCTTAGGGTTAAGGATCCTGGATCCTTTGGACAATAGGTAGGATCGCAAATGGTGGAGGGATCCTCTGTTTGGGGGATGAAGCCTTTGTGATCCCGCCGCCTTTAATTTCCTGCACCTGCTAAGACCGCATAGACAATGGACACCCTTTGCCAACCCATGTGGACGGGCCACGATTTGCTGGTAGAAACGTGGGTTGGCAATTTTGACAACTTTTTGAAAGGGTTTAAGATCCTTTTGTTAATAAAATGACCTTAATCTTTCTGGCTTATCTCGTGTTGTTATCCTTTATTTATCCTCTTTATCTTCCAGTTGTTTTAGAAATATATTTGTTAGAGTAACAAGAGTTGAGCAAACCATGTTTAATAAATTTAGGATATGATCCTAGATCAAATATCCTGACACTGAAGATTTTTTAAGCAATTAATTTCAAGGATCATAGGTTTAGTTGTCAAAGTGTAAGGGTTGTTCAGTATAATCAAAATAGTCAAGGATCATACCTGAGGATCCAAGTTAGGATCCTAACCTTTAATCAAGATAACCATAAGTGAAATTTTAACGGATAATAAGGATTAAGGATCCTTATTTGTTTAACTTCGAGAACCTGAAAAATGGAACATAACTTGGGACTAAGCCAATGTAAAAGACAAATTAATAGCCGGGGACATGCCCAAAGGATAACTGGGATGATCCCAAAGGATCACTGGGGACAAGCCCAAAGGATAACTGGGGACAAGCCCAAAGGGTCGTATGTAAACTGGAGTATGGCCCTTACTAGCGACTATCCAAACTTAGTGACATGAAAATGTCAAAACCTTAGCTAACGTGAAAACGTTAGAAACCTTAGGAACGGATGTATGGTACGTCTACCATTATACGTAGGATCCTGGGTATAGCCAGTACGATGAGGTTGTCAGCCCCGGAAGTGGGTACTGGTCCCAAAGACGTGAACTATATCAGGATCATCGAGCGCTGCTGGCGAAACTGGGGATAATCCCAAGGATAACTTGGGTTGAACCCAAGGATCTGCGTTGCTTTTGAAGATCTTTGACGATATGCTGTAGATACCTGAACTATCATAACTCAAATGGTTCGTGAGAAGAGGATGAAGGATACAGGATCCTTATCCTTTGGTAAAAAGTAAGGAAATGTAATGGTTTTAAGATAAGGACATTACCAGAGTAAGGATCACTGACATCACCGGGATCCTTCAAGGATACTTCAATGTAAGGATCACATGCTTGAAGGATCATGTTCACATAAAGTACTTTTTTAAGTGAACAGCATTCCAGGCTCTTGGTAACAAATTTCCTTCCATGGTTAGCAATCTGTATGCCCCCTTTCCTGCTTCAGCTTCAATCAAGTAAGGACCTTCCCACTTTGGTGCTAACTTCCCGTCAGCAGGATTGATAGTGTTTTGGAATGCTTTTCTCAACACCATATCTCCGACTTGGAACTTCCTTATCCTAACATTTTTGTTGTAAGCACCAGCCATTCTTTGTTGGTAGCTTGCCATCCTTATCCTAGCCAGATCCCTGATTTCCTCAATAGCATCCAAATCCTGAGCCAGGGTTGTAGCATTCTCTTCAGGATCACGAGCACTTGTTCTAGCAGTTGGGACCACCATCTCTGTTGGGATCACTGCTTCTGCCCCAAATACTAAAGAGAAAGGTTTTGACCAGTGGCATTCTTGGGAGTTGTCCTATCAGCCCATAGCACATAAGGTAACTCCTCTGCCCATTTCCCCTTCTTGGATCCTAGCTTCTTCTTCAGATTGTTGATGATGATCTTGTTGGATGATTCTGCTTGACCATTGGCTTGGGGATGCACTGGTGTTGATGTTATCATCTTAATTCCCCAACTGTCACAAAAGTTAGTGGTTCTGCTCCCAATGAATTGGGAACCATTATTGTTTTGGTCAAAAATCACACAAGGATAATGTAACCAAACTTTATGTAAACGGGGTATGATGCTTGGTTAATTATGAAAGTAAAGGATCACTTCTGTGATAAAGATGCAAAGACACAACGATTTATACGAGGAAAAAGCCCTTGATCAATATATGATCTCCGGCATAAAAAACCTCGGGTGATGGCAACTACCGATCACCAAACTTCAATATAAGAACAAAATGATTACAACTTCGGATGATAATGAGCTGAGTACAAGGATCACTATTGTTTCGAGTGTCTAAGTGTGTGAGAGTTGCGTTGTATGTCGTGTGTTTTCTTCCGAATGAGGAAGAGTGGTATTTATACGTGTGTAGGTGACCTATTTTAGGTAGCTAAACTAATATTCAGCTCATTACCCCTTTAGAAATGAGATACAATCTAGCCTAAATAGCCGCCCATAAATCAAGCCAAGTTTCCATATCCTGTGCAACGTCTATTTTCAATTAAGCTCTTGCCATAATTGTGAAGACGCGTCCCTTGATCATGATGCTTAGAGCGTATCCTGCTAGATATTCCTGCAAAACAATATTGTATTAAGCGGAAGTGGCCGTTAGTATGAGGATCCTATAATGTCCCATGATCCTGATCCTGAAGTCCGGCTGAGGATCACTGTCTGCCAAAGAAACAAGGATCACTGGTTAGGATCACGTGTAAGGATCACCTATATTAAAAATCCAGCCCTAACAATTGCCCCCAAAATATAAGGAGTTTATTGTAAATTGATGAGTTATATTTTGTTTCGATCTTATCTCCAACGGGCGACTCCGAGTAACTAGCCGTTACACATGGACTAGCCGTTTTGATCATTACGTCATAGATGTGACAATCCCTGCAAATCATGATTATAAATAGGAGATAGGGTTAGGATCATTTTGCATTTAAATTCAAGATACACTCCCTTTATATTCTGCACTGAAGATTGATCAGGTATTCTTCTCTTTCTCTCTTTCTTATCTCTTTGCTCTGTTTTCTGCTTCTACTCTGTTTCCGTCTCGTCACAAACATGTTGCTCCGGAATTCTCCACACAAGGATTCCAAGAAGGATAGTCCCTTAAAAAGCCAGGGGATTATCAAGGATTCTCCTGCGGAGAGGTGTTGCTTCACTGATGTTCACATAGACAGAATTCGTCATTGCTTTCCGGCGAATGCTGTTTTCAAGTCCTTCACACCTACCGCTCTGAGTGACTCTGTTTCGGATACCTGGGTGGCTTTTCCTGCTACTCCATTCACCATAGGGTATTCATATCCTTTTCCATCCTTCACCCAATCCTTCTTTTCTTTAACCGGCATCTCTTATATCCAAGCTATGCCGATGATCTGGAGGGTTCTGTATACCTTCGAGAGGATCATTGAGCAGAAAGGGATTGATCTGGGGATGACGGAGTTGGCCGAGCTTTACGATTTTACCACTTCTGGTTCTTACCGGTATCTGCTGAAACGGAAAGCCGGGGAGGATCACCCTGTCTTCAAGGTCACCAAGAATGATACAAACTGGAAACGTCGTTTTTTCTTTGTTAGAAGGGATTCCATCCCGGATGGGAAGGATCTGCCCAAGGAATGGGCCACTCATGGTAGGGTAGAGGATCCTCGAAGGATCACTATCAGTCCTGTCTCATATGATGAGGATCACTAATGTCTTTTTTTTTTTTTTGTCTTTTATGCAGCTATTTCCGTTGCTCACTTAAAGTTGACCCCCGCTGCAAGAGAAAGAGTGTTAGCTTTTAAAAAGCTTGATCCTGAAGTTAGAAGCTTCCAAGTCACTATCCAAGATTCTCAAGAGATATCCTCTGCATCTGCCACAATGTCAAGTAAGTATCCTCATAGAAAGTAAGTTTTATGTAAGAGTATTTAATTTAATAAGGGAACTTATCTTGTTTTTGAATTGTGTAGGTGCTGGAAAATCTGCCAGGTCTGTTAAATCTGCCTCCAAATTTGGGATAAGTGATCTTGCCAATGTCACGTCTTCGAAGAAGAAGGCTCCTGCTGCCAGTCCTTCAGCATCAGCTCCTAAAGCGCCTATCCGAAGCAAAGGGAAGAAGAGGAAGGCTTCAGATGATCTCCAGGGATTTCCCCTCCTCCGTCAGCAATTCCTTGACTACGTGAATGAGGTACGGATCATTGCCCCTGTTGGTTATCCGTCACGAATATCCTGCTTGTGTATCCTGCTCTTTTGAGGATCACCTGATCCTAAGCTTGTCTTTTTTCTCTTGTTACAGAAACTTGCCGAGATCGAGACCTATCTTGGCCATGTTGAGGACCAGGAGAGCAAAATTGCCGACCTCCAGCAAATGGGTGTGTTAAAGGATCTCAAGATAGCAGATCTTGAGAAAGAACTCCGGGCTACCAAGGCTGAGGCTGCTCAAAGGTTGATCGATATGGATAACGAGAAGCAGGAGATCACCCAAGATGCTAAGGTCTCCGCGGCAATTGCTATGTACAAGATACAACTTCAGATGGCCGAGGAGGCTCAGGATCCTACCTTTGACAAAAGCTCGTGGGACGTTGAAGGTTGGAAGGCAAGGCTGGCGGACCTGGAGGACGAGGATGAGGCTGAGGAGATCCCCATGCTGGAAGGTGGTGATGCTGAGAAGGATCAAGGTGGAGATGCTGGTGGTGATGGAGCAGCGAAGGAGTAGGCTGCATGATTGGGCGATGATGGATATTTCGAGACTAGGCCGGAGCCCAATTTTTTTAGGATTGGTAGTGGTTTTTGTGGTTGTTGATGGTTTGAGACAATTATGGTTTGTAATCTTCGAACAATAGTTTTTAGGGTTAAGGATCCTGGATCCTTAGAACAATAGGTAGGATTGCAAAAGGTGGAGGGATCCTCTGTTTGGGGGATGAAGCCTTTGTGATCCTGCCGCTTTTAATTTCCTGCACAATGCTAAGACCGCATAGACAATGGACACCCTTTGCCAACCCATGTGGACGGGCCACGTTTTGCTGGTAGAAATGTGGGTTGGCAATTTTGGCAACTTTCTTGAAAGGGTTAATGATCCTTTTGTTTAATAATATAACTTTAACTTTTCTGGCTTATCTCATGTTGTTATCCTTTAATTATCTTCTTTTTTGTAGTATATTTGTTTAAAGTGGCAAGAGTTGAAAATATGTTATCCAAATTTAGGATATGATCCCAGATCAAATATCCTGATATTGAAAATTTTCAAAGTACTTTAGTTCAAGGATCATAGGTTTGGTTGTCAAAGTATATGGGTCGGTTAGGATAATGAGTATAATCAAAATAGTCAAGGATCATACCTGAGGACCCAAGTTAGGATCCTACCCTTCAATCGGGATAACCATAAGTAAAACTTTTAATGGATATTAAGGATTAAGGATCCTTAATTGTTTAACTTCGAAAACCTGAAAAAACGGAACATAACTTGGGACTAAGCCAATGTAAGAGATAAATTAGCAACTGGGGATATGCCCAAAGGATAACCGAGAATGATCCCGGAGGATCACTGGGGACAAGCCCAAAGGATAACTGGGGATGATCCTGGAGGATCACTGGGGACAAGCCCAAAGGATCGTATGTAAACTGGAGTATGGCCCTTACTGGCGACTATCCAAACTTAGTGACATGAAAATGTCAAAACCTTAGCTAACGTGAAAACGTTAGAAACCTTAGGAACGGATGTATGGTACGTCTACCATTATACGGAGGATCCTGGGTATAGCCAGTACGATGAGGTTGTCAGCCCCGGAAGTGGGTACTGGTCCCAAAGACGTGAACTATATCAGGATCATCGTGCGCTGCTGGCGGAAACTGGGGATAATCCCAAGGATAACTGGGGTTGGACCCAAGGATCTGCGGTGCTTTTGAAGATCTTTGACGATATGCTGAAGATACCTGAACTATCATAACTCAAATGTTTCGTGAGTAGAGGATGAAGGATACAGGATCCTTATCCTTTGGTAAAAAGTAAGGAAATGTAAATGTTTTAAGATAAGCATATTACCAGAATAAGGATCACTGACATCATCGGGATCCTTCGAGGATACTTCAGTGTGAGGATCACATGCTTGAGGGATCATGTTCACATAAAGTATCTCTTTAAGTGAACAGCATTCCAGGCTCTTGGTAACAAGTTTCCTTCCATAGTTAGCAATCTGTATGCCCCCTTTCCTGCTTCAGCTTCAATTAAGTAAGGGCCTTCCCATTTTGGTGCTAACTTCCCGTCAGCAGGATTGATAGTATTTTGAAATGCTTTTCTCAACACCATGTCTCCGACTTGGAACTTCCTTATTCTGACATTTTTGTTGTAGGCACCAGCCATTCTTTGTTGGTAGCTTGCCATCCTTATCCTAGCTAGATCCCTGATTTCCTCAATAGTATCCAAATCCTGAGCTAGGATTGTAGCATTTTCTTCAGGATCACGAGCACTTGTTCTAGCAGTTGGGATCACCATTTCTGTTGGGATCACTGCTTCTGCCCCAAATACTAAAGAGAAAGGTGTTTGACCAGTGGCATTCTTGGGAGTTGTCCTATCAGCCCATAGCACATAAGGTAACTCTTCTGCCCATTTCCCCTTCTTGGATCCTAGCTTCTTCTTCAGATTGTTGATGATGATCTTGTTGGATGATTCTGCTTGACCATTGGCTTGCGGGTGAACTGGTGTTGATGTGATCATCTTGATTCCCCAACTGTCACAAAAGTTAGTAGTTCTGCTTCCAATGAATTGGGAGCCATTATCACATACAATTTCAGAGGAAATGCCAAATCTAGTTATAATGTTTCTTTTGATGAAGGATATGACTTCCTTTTCTCTGACTTGGGCGAAGGCTTCAGCTTCTATCCACTTAGAAAAATAGTCAGTCATGGCAAGCATAAATACTTTTCCACCAGGTGCTTTAGGGAGCTTGCCAACTATATCCATTCCCCATCTCATGAATGGCCAAGAGGATGGTATGGGGTGTAGTAATTCAGCTGGTTGATGAAGGATATTGCTGTGTCTTTGACAAGGATCACATTTCCTAGCATATTCTACAGCATCCCTTTTCATGGTTGGCCAGTAGTATCCTGTTCTAAGGATCCTTGAGAATAATGCCCTGCCCCCAGTGTGGTTTCCACAATCTCCTTCATGGAAGTCTCTCAACACTTCTTCAATTTCGGGATCCTCAATACATCTTAAGTATGGTCCTGCAAGGGATCGTTTATATAGCACATTATTTAAGATTGTAAATTGAGATACCTTGATCCGGAAAGCTCTAGGATTTTCTCCCATTGGAATCTCTCCGTTTTGCAAGTATTTCATGATTGGTGAGACCCATGATCCTGAATAAGATTGAGCTTCTTCACTAGGGATTATTGCAGTATCCTCTTCTATTTCCATGGCCACTTGATTTTCAATAGCAGGAGCCAGGATATGGATGATAGGGATACTTATGTCTTCTGGAATTTTCAAGGATGATCCTAAGTTGGCCAATGCATCAGCTTCCGTGTTATCCTCCCTTGGTACCTGTGTTAAGCTGAAAGAAACAAAAGAGAGTGCCAATTCTTTGACTATCTCTAAATATTTGGTTAGTTTTTCACCTTTAACAGCATAGGATCCGTTAAAGTGATTGGTGATCAATAATGAGTCTACATATACTTTAAGATATTTTACCCCCATATCCTTAGCAATTTGCAAGCCAGCAATCAAGGCTTCATACTCAGCCTCATTGTTAGTTGCTTGGAACTCACAGGCTATGGAGTGGGGTATTATGTCCCCCTGTGGCGATTTTAGTAGGATCCCGAGCCCTGTGCCCTTGACATTTGAGGATCCGTCAGTGTGTAGTATCCAAGGATCCTTGGTTTCATCCAGCTGCTGGACCTCCAATTCTGCTTCTTTTTGTAGATCACTACTGAAATCAGCCACAAAGTCGGCTAAGGCTTGTGATTTAATGGCTGTTCTTGGTTCATATCTTATATCATGGGCACTAAGCTTCACTGCCCACTTAGCCATTCTCCCTGACATTTCCGGTTTCCTGGGGACATTCTTAATTGGAAAATTAGTTTTAACAACAATAGTATGGGTTTCAAAATAATGCCTTAACTTAGTGGATGCCATGATTAATGCAAGAATAAGTTTTTCGAGGTGTGAGTACCTGGATTCGGCATCAAGTAGACTTTTACTTACATAGTAGATAGGATATTGTGTACCTTCATGATCCTTGACAAGGACAGCACTTACAGCGGTTGAGGATACCGCCAGGTATAAGGATAGCACATCTCCTTTTTCCGGTTTTGCTAATGCTGGTGCTGAGGACATATATTCTTTAAGGGCTTGTAAAGCGTTCTCATGCTTCTCAGTCCATTCAAACTTCTTATTCTTCCTTAGGATATCGTAGAATTCTTTGCATTTTTCTGAGGATTTCGATATGAACCTGTTCAAAGCTGCTATCCTGCCTGTCAGCCTTTGCACATCCTTAGCATTGGCAGGGGACTTGATGTTTACTAGTGCTTTAATTTGCTCCGGACTTGCTTCAATGCCTCTCTGAGTTACCATATATCCTAGGAATTTACCTGCCTTAACACCAAAGTGGCACTTTGAAGGATTAAGCTTCATGTTATATTTATCAAGGATATCAAATGCTTCTTCCAAATCCCTTAGATGATCCTCAGCTTTCTTTGATTTGACTACCATATCATCTATGTATACTTCCATAGTTTGTCCAATTTGATCTTTGAACATCATATTCACTAGCCTTTGATATGTTGCACCTGCATTTCTTAATCCAAAAGGCATGGCAATATAACAATACAAACCTGTTGGGGTCATAAAGGCTGTATCCTCTTGGTCAGATGGTTCCATCTGAATTTGTTGGAATCCAGATGATGCATCCATAAAGGTCAACAGTTCATGCCCCGCTGTTGCATCCACCATGGAGTCAATGTGGGGTAATGGGAAAGGATCCTTGGGACATGCCTTATTCAGATCAGTGAAATCGACACATACCCTCCACTTTCCATTTTTTCTTTTGGACAACAACCACATTGGCTAACCATTTGGATACTTTACTTCTCTGATCATACCTGCTCGAAGTAGTCTCTCTACTTCTTCTTGGATAATGGCATTCCTTTCTGGTGCAAACTTCCTCCTTTTTTGATGGATGGTTTGATAGACCTGTCAATGCCAAGTTTGTGAGTAATAATATCCTTAGATATACCTGTCATATCTTCATGTTTCCAAGCAAAGGTAGATTTTCTTCTTTGAGGAAGGATATCATGTCTTCTTCATCTTGCCAAGGATCCCTGATCCGATATAGATTTTTGATTCAGGATCACTAGGA